>NC_092560.1:30814103-31139659 GCF_037038585.1 Patagioenas fasciata
CAGTATTGATTTTAGGTTCTTTAGAAAAGGAGCTTCTGGCCATAATGTCAAGATAAGTAAGAAACAAGCCATCCTGGTGGGTACTAAAAATCTTTCTGACAACTCCACTGGGTGCCAGGGTGATTCCACGGACACTTAGGTACATTTTACAAATCTATCTGTCTTCTCTTTTGTTCATACAATATCCATTCGTAAGCACGGAAAAGGTAATTGTAATATCACATTATTAAACTATCAGATTGCACAGCCATTACTGAAGAGCTCATTAATTGTTTCATTCAACAGAAGTATTTTTACTTACGTTGAAAATTCCCAAACACTTCTAATATAGGCAGAAGTATATGAAATTTAGCTAGACTGTATTTCTCTAAGAATATATCAACAAATCTTTTCAACAGCAGCATCCTTACAGACTTCTTATTTAGGCAGCGTCAGGTAAGCTTAAAGCTTGTATTATTCTCTCTCTTTTTTTTTTTTTTTTGCGTTGTTACGAAGAGATAAGGAAGTAATATTCAGGATAAATAAAGTAGAAACATTGCTGCTTGTCTTTCTTTCACTCCCACCAAATGTCTAGGGTTTTAACCATAAACTAACCATGAACATTTTATTTCTTACCAGTAGAGTCATGAAGATTGTCTTACATTGTTGTGTAAGACATAGCAGTGTGCTCAAACAAAAAAAGGGGAAACCACCAATACAGATGCATGTTTCTTGTGCAGGTTAGTATGTCTCCCAGTCTATCCTCAGTATGAGGTAAACACATAATATTATACAATCTATTCATTCTCATCTTCTCCTCAATTTCCAAAAATAGGTGTCCCCTGCTCAGTTTAAATGGTAGTTCCTCTTATTAAAAGCAAGAATCTTGCTTTGATCTTCCAGTGCTAAGCATAATTGAGTCTAGACAACCTTTCAACTAGCTTGTTCAATTTATAAATGGACAAAGAGGGTACATACTAGATGTTTTTAAGGATAAATAGACCAATATTTAAAAAGCACTAAGGGCCCTTTCACTCAATATGTTCCCAGAACACTGTACTATTTCCAATTATCTTGCTTTTCTTCAAACCTAGAAACAACAAATGAATAACAGATGTCAACTTCTATTGAAGGCTACTTACTGAATGCTAGCTGTTCTTGCTTATTGGAAACCCTTTTAGAATGATTTCCCTTTCTTTCTGTTACCATGACAATATTTGGCCTAATCCCATGGCTTTTTTCCACATCTAAGAACACTGTGTAGGCAAGTCGAATTATCATTAAAATGAATCCTATTCACAACTTATAATGAATGTCTTAACCATGCCCTTGTTTGTAAGTGTTACATTCTTAATATGATTCCTTCAGGAAAGATAGTATGGAAAATACAAACCCTTAACTTCCTTTAATTATAAATAGTTGATTGTTCACTGGCTGTAGTCACCTATGCATCACATTGCTATGAATATGCTGTTGTGTTGAGAATGTTCTGCTCTCCTACAGTGGGACAAAGTTATCCTGTCACACTTACCTTCTTCGTGAATGTATGAAGATCAACCTCCAAATTTACCCAGATATAAAAAAAATCTATCAAACCTATCTTGTCCTCAAGAAATCAAAAATATTGAATTCTAGATTTGATTTCTTTAAAAAAAAGACCACTAATACTGAAAGTACATTAATTTGTAAATGTAGATCTCTAGCTGTTCTAGCCATAAGGCCTCTTCACTCCCCATCCCCAAATGCCTGCTGGCTAAATTATAGTCCATTAAAAAATACACTGCTTAAAACCTTATGCAATAGAGCAAGTAGTATGGGGAAGAGGTACATTCACCGAGTGGAATGATATCAGTAGGAAATAGGTTTTTCTGTTTTCCTTTTGTATGCTAGCAGAAAATCAAGCATGCTATTCAGAGTCACTTATACGCGTGGAAATTGTTGGTGTGGGTATTCAGCAGAGTAGGGACCTGCAGTACAATCAACTTTAGAGTATTTAAAAAAAAAAAAAGAAAAGAAAACCTAACTTGATATATTTTCTGCTGGGATTACTGGTTTGACTGTTAAAGGTAATAGTGTTAATGTAATGTATTTAGACTTCTGTAAAACATTTGGTCTGATACTACGTGACATTTTGATTAAGAAAATAGAGCAATACAAAATCAACATGGCCCACATTAAGTGAATTAAAAGCTGGCTATAGTATTTATTAATGACTTGAAAGAAAAATTAAAATCTTTACCAACAGAGACAGCAGATGACAAATATGGGGAGAGCTAAATAGTGTAGAAGATACATCACGGAGAGAGGAAGTGACTTCAATCACTTGGTAAACTTACCCATCCAAACAAATACATTTTAACAGAGCCAAATTCATCATCATAGAGCCAAAACTCAGCTCATACCTACAGATGGGGGCAGATCAAGGGAATACTGAGGATCTGGAAAGGTTTCAGCAGCCACAGTAAACAAATGGTTCAGCCTTTGTGTTTGACTCCCACAAAGTAACTCCTGGAATACTATGTGCAGCCCTGGAAAGGATCAGAAATGAACTAATGGTATGATCAACGACAGGAGAAACGTGTTTTGCAAAAATACCTCAAGACTGTCATCTATTTATTGGATTGGAAAGAAGGTTAAGGATCGATGTGCTGTGAAACCTCTGACTGCCTACGTGAGGAATGTTCATTTGATGTCTTTGGTCTTTTGGACGAAAGTATATGTCTCAGTACCTAGAAGCTAGAACTGGCCAGGTCAATGCTAAAAATAAAAAGGAAAATTAGACCACTGAGTATTACTGACAGCATTGAAAGAATCTGTGAAAAGCTGCAGTAGATCCTTGATTACAGGTAAGTGTTAAGATGAAATTCTAAAAGTTATACGGTAGTCCAAGCAAGATCTGATATAGGGTAGTCCTTTGATCTACGTAACACAGGGACTACGAATAAGAAATTACAGTTTTAACCACGTATAACATGTAAAAGCAAATCTATGAAATTTCGTCCTATTACCAGCAATAAAACAAACAAAAACTTCTCCTGATGATAACTTGGGTAATGAAATGGAGTGGTGCTTATTCATGTAGGCCAAAATCCAAATAAAGAATGTGCATCTTGTAGCAACTGGTAGAAGGACAGACTCCAGCTCTTCTCTTTACTCCAGACATTGTGTATCAGTGTATAAGGTACAGGAGACCTCCTTCCTTCTGAGGTAAGAACTGGAGGCCTGACAAGATTCCCACAGGCATCTCAGTTGGCATTCAGCACCTATTCTTAGGTGCCTGAACGGGTTTCCATGTATCGAAATGTCTTAAAAGGCTGAGCTTCAGGCCTTTCTCCCAAACATAGGGGTTTTGAGCAGAAGAGACAGTAGTAGAGTTTGTTGTCAGACATTACATCTACTGCCTCTTCTTTTTGCACGTGACGCCTGGTGAGTTGTTGAGAGAGTCCTTGCTAAGCGCTTTTCATTTTATGTGAAAAAGTAACAAATTGGATGCATTCAGATCAGTCAGGTTTGTTAAATACAGTGATTCCCACTTATGTTAATAAATTAGATACGTTGTACTTATTTGAGAGTTCGCTGATTTCTAAGAATCTTTCAAATAACATATTACTTCTCAATTATTTTAGCTTAAAAAGCTGTATTCCAGGAAACTGATAGATTTAAATCTCTCTCTGTGTGTTATAAAAACGGTGGGTTTTGTGTGACATAGGATGTACTTTCTATTTCAAGTGCTTCCTAATGCTGTTTATTTGCCTGAGACAAATATTATAACTTATCAGCAAAGAAAGGGCCATTTCCATATCATTTTGCTGAGTGATGTCCTGGCACTTTCACACCTAGTTCTTGTGCTAATTCGCAGTCTCTGTCTGGTTCATGACCTTTTGCTATATGTCTAATACTAAACTCATGAGCCTCGGAGGCACACTTTCTCTTAACATAGCCATGCACATGTCTGTGAGCAACTGTATCAGAAAATGTTAAAATATGCTTCAGAAACACTGTCTTCTTTGGAGGAATGGGGAGAGACAGAGTTCCTTAGAATATGAAATACTCATTGATAATCTCCTCTAAGACCTCCTTCTTGCTAGTGAATGAGCAAAAGCCCTGGGTCCTCAACCACTGTGGTCCAGACAGCCTCCTGCAGTCCCTTCCAGCAATTTCATTCCACGGGTGTGAGTCTAAAACCTGCTTTAGAGAGAGACTGTCTTGTGGAAATTACATACAGGTCAACACTTCCTGCCAATTGTTTAACCTGGAGTGCTTGGCACCTCTTGGTGATCCGACTGACTTCTTTTCATGAAAAGAGAAGCAGATCATCAACAGACTGTGATGCCACCCATTCTGAGCCGCAATTTGTTGTGTTTCTGTCTAGCATGGAAATTAAGCCTGGCTACCTTGTACATAAATTTATAATGTCCTAACTTAGATGGCCCTCTGAAAATCCTGGTAGTTCTCTTTGGAACTAAAGAGTGGACTGGGTTGCATAAATGCCCAACAAATCCTAAGTGCCAACCATAGTGAAGCACTTACAGTACAGCACCTCCTATACAACATCTGTTAGTAGATATTCTCATTATTTATTTTAGTTATGTAAATCTATAGACACTCATATATGTGTGTGTATGGATGTACATATATATATGAACATATTCATGTGCATTTTATGTACATATTTATAGACACATACATACACACACACATACATGTAATCCACTAAAAAGAGCATCTGTATGTCATCCTAATGATTTTCTGACAATTCTTAAACCAGTGCAAATCCATTTATTTTTTTTTACATTGATTAGCAATTAAAAATCAGACATTCTACCAGAAACTTCCCACTCCCTGAAGACAAATGGGCTTCAAGTTATAACCTGAATATAATAGTGAATGCTAATGTTCTGAGGCTACCCTAATATTGTTGTTACACAGTTGATCACAGTGTCAAAGAGCATAGCAATCTAGCATCTGTTGCACTCTATCACTGTAGTACCAAAGCAATGTTATTATATAATAAGCATAGAAGGAAGACTGCCTCTCTAAAAATGTGAACAAATACTCAGTAAATAATGTTCCTGAATAAAACAAGGACATTGTGGCAAGACACCTTCCTTCCCACTTCTTCACTTTATTCAGAAAGCATTGAATGCAGAAAGAAGTGCATTTTGTCTTAGAAAAATGTGGCCCTCAACTACACTCAAGCCCATAGCTGGGATATATTGACCAAATGGACCAAAATGGAAGGAGAGAATTCAACTTATTTTCGTTCTTTATATTATCTGCTCTATCCAACTGTATGTCTAAGATTAGAGGCATAAAGAATTTTGAAGCAGGAAAGACCCTGTCTGTGTTTTCTTCTGGAATACAGTTACTGACTGGAGCTTGGAAATAGATTTTGAAAATAATCACCTCAGTATTACCAGGGCTTTCCTGAAACTGCCAGCTTTCCTACCTTAACATGGAGCGTAGATTTCAGAGGTGGCTAGAACACAACTCTCTTATAGTGGTACTTCCTGATATCCAACTGCCTGACACAACATATGCTTGCAGCAGCCCAAAGCATCACACTGAGTTATGTGTCCACCTGTGGGATGTGAGCAGTCCCACTGATTTCAGTGGCACTACTCATGTTCGAGGTCTGACCAATAATTAACTACATTTGCTGCATCAGGACCCACCACAGCTCCAGACTGGACTCTTAAGCTATGGAAAATGTGATTTTCACATTTTATGGTAACAGGAGGAGAAACATGCCAGGATCAGAGAAAATACCTATTGTGAAGAACAGTCTGGCTACAGAAGAAGCAGCTAATATCTGAAAATTCATCCATGTACTAAAACCCAGCAAAATGTTTATAAGTCCTTTCACTTTTACTTCACTACCTATGTATGATATACCTAGATTGTCCAGAGGTCTCCTGTATACAGGAATTATTGTGATTCTGTGCGCATAATGGGGGGAAGGGGGGGAAGATGTAAAGTAAGAGACAGGAATGGGGGTTGAGGGAAGAGGAAACTACAGAGGGTGATAGGAAAATGCGTTACTCACAGCTGTGTGGATTAGTGTAGAGGGAAATGTGTGGCTTCTGTTTGAATTGAGGCCACAATTTCCACATGAACATCGATCCTGACAAGGGTTACCATGGCGGCAAATACTGACATATCACTACAGTAAGAGCAACAAGTTGATGAAGCAGATCAGCTAGCCCACCCAGCATAAAAACTTGTTGCTTATAAACAAAGCAGCTGGCTTCATAGAGGTAAATTCACATTTTTGCTATCCCAAGTTGTAGGCTAGACACCACAGAAAATCTAACTGTAACTGTGTTTGGCATCCTAACAAGTTGCTGTAGTTTTAATCCACTGCTATAAAGCCATGTCAAAGTCCTAATTTTGAAGGAGGCACAACAATGCACTTCAAAAGATGACCAGAATCATTTCAATAGCCCATAATCTCTTCTCAGAAAGCAGCTTTTAAGCCAATGATCACAGCTATATTAGTAGAGTGAAGTAGATATGTTCCAACAGTACTGTTGAGTGTGATTTCAAGCACACAAAAAGCACAAGTGTTTATGTGTTTGTCGTGTGAACGTATATATATGTGTATGTAGCTGCATTGATTATTTGCATGTAATTAAACATCTTCAATGGTTTGCACGAAAGACTTTGAAGAACAGGTGCTGTTGTTTCCAGAGAATTACCTGCAACATATTGGGCAAAACTATGTCCCCTTTGTCTGAATCTCAAAAGTCCCAGCTTCACAAGTGCTAACTTTATACTTTCTTTGTGTTCTGAAAGGAAAATAATGGCTTTTCTCACATCAGGAATGATGAGTAGAAGATGATGTCAAATTTCTGTTCCAAAAGACAAAGATAGAGGAGATTCTTCACTCTCTGTGAAGCATGAAGACTAAGTGATCTGTGCCTCCTGGCTGCAATGCATGTATCTGGAACAGCATCAGTGACTATATTTTTCATTTCCTATTTGATATTATTCATTAAATTGATTGTACACTTACACTTAAATCATGTCAGCTATGAGTAAGCAACAGCTAAGTATGGAGGTATTTCCCAATTGACAGGAAAACTCAAACCAACTTATAAATTGATCTAAGAATGAAATTCTCAAGAAATAGCTTTAATAGCTTCTGTGGCATCAAGGGACCTGAAAACTAAAATCAGAGCAATATTTATTAAATCAACCCTTAACGTCAGAAGGAAACAAAGCACATATGCAAGGCTCACTGCAAGCATCATCCTTCTTCAGATTTGTTTGCATGTTCCAGTGGGGTTGTACTGATTTCAACATCTGCCAGACTCACACAAGGCACAAGAGTAGGTGTAGCTTCTGAAGCAGGTTGCATCTGGTAGAGGTCATGCAAATCTGCCAGATCTGCATAGCCATCCATCTTAGATTTTTGTATAATTATCTTTACTTTAGTGTTGGGGCAATTTACAAGTTTTTATCTACCCACCATCAAAAAGCTCTTGTAAATTTAGACCTACTATTGCTGTCATTTCATTCGAAGACATGACTACCAGAAAAAAGACACAGACGGATACTGTCAGGGTCTGGGCAGTAATAACTTCTCCCTGGCCAAAAGGAAAGTCCACAAAGCAGCAGAGACTTAGAACTGGGTCTTTCTTAATCTCAGTTAAGACAAGTTCTACTGAGCTGTCCTTTATTTTTGGGTGCCTTCATCTTCCAAAGAACTGTCTGAATTTACTTATATGCCCCTCAGTTTCAACGGACTTGATGTACTGCAAATTCAAGCATACATATGAGCCTTCACCTCTGCCAGTTTAGGAGAGGAATAATTTCTATTGAAATACATGAGTTAGAGAGGACAAGTTTGGCAGTCTTCTACAAGCCTAAAACATGTG
Organism: Patagioenas fasciata; assembly: GCF_037038585.1. Taxonomy (NCBI): domain Eukaryota; kingdom Metazoa; phylum Chordata; class Aves; order Columbiformes; family Columbidae; genus Patagioenas; species Patagioenas fasciata. The sequence continues at coordinate 30,821,963 of NC_092560.1, forward strand.
ACTAACAGGAACTCATGCCTGGAAGTAACAAAACTTCAGTATTTCATGGGTGACTTTAGCAACTCAATTATTGAAATAGTCTTTAAGAGTACATGTTCACAGGGTCCTTGTTACAATTTCCAAAAAGTTCATTACTGGCAAATTGAAGTTATCGCCTGAAAGGATTCAAGCAGATGCGTTAGACTTTGTGGGATTCATGCTGTGTCTTCTGGCTGTCTTGCACACACAGAGAAATGATCAGTTAGTGCTTCTGGAGGCATTCTGAAGAAACTGCCAGTGCTGTGAACAAGTGTGAAGAGTTCCTGCTGCCCATATCACCATTGGAGCTGCCAGTCAGCTGCTGCATCCAAAGAGACCATCAGAAATTCAGCTGTTTGGGACTCTTAAGTAGGGGATTTTGTTCCTCCTTAGAGAAACACAGGTGTGTTTTGTGAGAGAAGACAAAAGACAAAAGATCGAGGCTGAGAACTTCTTCCAGCGGTTTTTACTGAGCTGTATTTAGAACGAGAAAGCTGTTCCCTCATAGTGCTGACAATAGCTATTTAATATAATTGTTGAAGACTTGAAGCGATTTCCAGCCCAAGTACATTAATTGACATTCAAATTACATTACCTTACATGCTTTCACTTGTCCAATGAGAAAAAAAAAATAGAAAAAGGTAATTAAAATATGTCTGCTGACATCAGAAAGCTGGGCCCAAAATGTGAGGGGCACTTAAGGAAGGTTGCAGTATGTAAACTGAAACGTTGCTGTACTTACACTGCTATCTCGGGCTATGTGAAGTATTAGGGTTGGAATTAAGTCTGCCAAGAAATGAAGGTTTGGAATGTTCAAAATAATCCTGAATTTTTGTCTAGTTTGTCAAGTAGCTCAAGCCGAAAGAAAAGAGATCTTTTCTGGAACACAGTGTTTTGACATTTTCAAAGTGAGACGTTTCAATTTTTCACTCTAGAACAACATTTTGTTTCAGAACTTATCTAGCAATGATACTTGAAAAGCATTTGAACATCCAGAATTGAGCTAAACATTTTGTTTCCAGTCAAGGAAACGTCCTTCTTCAAGTCACAATCCTTTTTATCAGTTATTTCCATGGCGTTTACTCCTGCGGGCAATGGGTAGCTGGATGGTCCTCTGACAATCACGGAGGTATGCAGCTGGGGAGATTTTAATTGCCTTAAGAAAAAGCTGGAGGGAAACCTGGACAGTTCCTGTGACTGCAACATGCAAGTGTGTATGTGGCAGGGACAGAACTGCAGGAATTTTCATGCCAAATCCCTGACATTACCATTTTACATTGAGATGATCCAATGCCTCTCCATAAAAACAGTGCTGAGGCTTTTTAAAGTGCCAGGAAGATCTTTTGCAAATCTGGCCAAGAAGAAGGAGTGTCTACAGACATGTGTTTTCATCCTCATTTCTTCCATGAGCACTTCTGTTCCCACAAGGAAAGAGTAACCTAACTTTTCCTTTTTAGCTGCCATTTATTGCTAGTGTTATGTCATGATAGATTGAACTATTTAATGTAGCATCATATGTGAATGAACTACAGCGAACAAAGAAAAATAACAAATGAAGTTTGAACTCTTAAGATTGCATATTTAGGGTGAAATTAGACTTCCAGAACATCTATCTGTTCTTCCCTTGATCTTTATTTAAAACAGACTGGTTTCTGAAGCCTGTGTTCTTATATTTCACATGATGGCTACCAAAATACGAAAGCATATTATAAGAAAATAAGAGTGCAAAATGTCTTCTATTTGATAAGATCAAGGACTTCAGAAAAACAAATCATGTTACATTTCCTGTACTTTACCATCAAGGGAAACCTGGGACACCTTTTTGTTAGACTCAAAATTTAAAACCCTGTTGTTCAAAGGCACACTTACTGCGTGACTGCAGTATGCCATTTGTGGCAAATTCACCCTTGTGACTACTTATGTTCTCTGTAGAGAGAACATGTTTTAAAGAGTGGTTAGCTTCTATTAACAAATGTGACTGCTTTGCTATTTGGCCACATTTGAAGAAAATGTACACTGTTAATCTGAACAGTTCTTAAGTGCTATATGGCTTCTCCTTTTCTTTTACGAAACACTCTTCTTTCAAAATTTGGGTTCAGCTTTTCTGCTTCTATGAGTTTGGGACTGACAAAGTTAGCTAGTATGAAATCAGATGCTGGGCAATTTTTACCGCCTGATTTCTTTGGATCTTTCAGGTTTTGTCAACCTTTTTTCCCTTGCGCTTTCATGATTAGAGACTGCTGTTCACTCCAAGAGATGTTTTTTGGATGTGACTGCTCCTTTAATGAGACTAAGGTTACCTCCCAGACTTGTTTCACTTATAAACCCCAACTGTGTTTATCACAGTTGCCCTCAAAGGATTTAATCTGCTTACTCCTATGCATATTATCATCTTCTAGGAGGCAGCACTGACTATACTGGCACTTGAAGAACACTGTGTGCGGGAAATAGAAATGCTGGAATTATATGGGAAGCAAATTAAATTTCTCTAGTGCAGAAAGGTCCGTCAGTCAGATGATCTTTCAAAGCAAGTAACAGAAGAACCCCAATGGCTTCCTTGAGTGCACTTTCTTGCAAATCCTGGTCTTATTTCCATGTGAAGTACAGTGAGACCCTGAACCCAGAAGGTGTGGGGCAAATCTGGAGAATGTTCTGCATTCTAGAAAGGGCCTCTGTCTTCACCAGAGATCAGACATGGGCAGGAAAAAATGGTGCAGTAAAAGTAGAAATGAATCATAGAGTTTGCTCTCATCTTCTATTACATCCTAAATCCTTATAATAATTTTCCCCCATACCTCCCTTTGTATTTAGAGCCACCATGATGGATGGGAGCTTGCTGTACCATGCACTTTGCAAAGCTGTGGGAAATAATTGCTGCCACAGGAGAGAGGGAAGGCTACAATCCACTGTGCACAAAATGATTCTGTGTATAGGTATGTAGGTAAAATTTTCAGTATTGCGAAGTGCCATCAATCTTCTTCCTTCATAGGTGGATCTCTCCACTGATCAGGGCAAGGGATGAGGAAAGCCATGAAGGATGTAAGCTCAGGGGACGCGCTCCGTGATGAAGTAGTGCAGGATGGGGGGCAACAGAGCAGACAGGACTTGGGGATCTTCAGGTGACAAAGTAGGGATGTCATCTCTGGCATGGGAAAGAATTTGGGCAGGGAGAAGACCTCACAGGTGAAAAGGGCAGAGTCAGGGAGGGGTTTGGAGAGGAGAAAGAGGAACATTGTTGTGAGGGATCCCTAACTTGGTTTAATTTCCAAATGCACAATCAGTAAAAGGTGTATACTGTACTTTTAATCTTCTTTAAGCTAAGCTGAAGACCTGATGTTCTGATTTGAAGATTCATATTTGCACTGCTTGTTGCTTCCTCAGGTGATTCCAAAACCTTCTAAAGACACAAAAAGAAGGTTTATTTTTTTGTTTCCCCTAAGGCAGATCTCTGAGACAGGATAATTCATACTTTATATATGATACAAGGAGATCTGGGAGAGATTGAAGCAGTTCACCGGGAAAATGGAAGTCAGAGCCATATAAGAATGGAGCCAGTGGATTTGTACTTTTTTTTCTGATGATGTGCTAAATCTAGTATATTAAAAAAAAATGTTGTAAGTAACACACTTCAGACAGATAGTAAAGGTATATGCACTCTTGTTTCAGGGGTATGAAAATCTTAATATGCAGTGAAGTAGAAGTGTCCCGCTGATTCAGATAACTTAAGCGCTTGTTACATAGAAAAAACCAGATAAATAAAGTCCTGCGCCACATCTTTAAGGAAAAAGCCACATTTCCACGTGAAATTTTCATGTAAGAAGAGTTTCTTCATATACCTTATCCCTAGTCCCAGGAGGTAGTCATTGGGTTTGATAAAAATGCCTGGCTGTCCCTGAAGTGGTTGACTGGTACAAGTCTGAGCTTAAGCATTCCTGTCGAGTGTTTGAAAGCATTTCATTGATAATCCGCAGCATGTCTTTCCCTATGTAGCTGGCAAATAACAGCTGTTAATGGAGCATTATAGCACATAATGCACTTAACCATGATATTTCATTGGTTTAGGTGCTATTCCTTTGTCAGAGATATCTTATTAATCTTATCATTACACGCTTAACATTATTTTAATAGTTTTGGCAACCACATATAGAAATAAATTAGAGACATACAGCAAGGTCTGAGCTGCCTTTCATGTCACTTCCTGACTTAATTCAAGATTAACTTTCCCCAAAGTTATCAAAATGTTTATACAATATTTAAGAACCAGCCTCTCTTCCCGTTTATTTTCATTGTGCGTGTATGCAGATGGTGATGTCCCTTTCAAACTAGAGTCTGAATTACACAGCTAGTCCAAGTCCCTGAATCAGCAGAAAATGAAGACCTTGTATTTTCATAAAGGATTGTGTTATCAAAACAGGAAGAATTGGGCTGAAAGAACACTGTGTCTTTTATATTCGTTAGCCTCCCAGTTTCCATTGAACTGATTCAATGTTCCAGGAACTCCATCTCTCCGGGTGGCTGCAAAAATACACTGTGAAGATTTCTTTAAAGAATACTACCAGGTGCCTTGAGATCAACAGCTTAGTTTTGTTCTAGAAAGAGCTGCATGTGAGAAAAACTGCTATGAATGGAAAGTCTTCCTCCAATTCTCTCTTCTTTCAAGGGATGATAAAATGTTGGCTCTCAAGAAAAAAATATTGTATTCATTTATATGAGCTATGATACTGCAAGAAAATGAGACTTTTCTCTGAATCAGGGGGAAAAAAAACTCTGTATACTATCTCTACTCATTAATTACCACAAATACTAATAACTTGCATGAGAATGATGCAACTCAGTTTCATTCAGGTGGAATGGCAGAGCAGATTTCCCAGCACACAGCATGCAAGAACTTTCCCTGATTTATTTAAAATGAGCAAGAATAATTTAGTTTTTTTCAGCAACATGATGTGGACTCCACTCCTGTAGAAGAGATTATTATTCACTAATAAAAAAACATGTCAATGCCACTCTTGGAAACAGTCTGTGATATCTACTTGTCATAAATGACAGACTGTAAGTACATTCTATTCTCACGTATTTGAACTTTTTAAACAATAAAATATTACCTGTTAGTCTAACCTCAGTTCATGGTAAAATAATGAAGAGTATTATTTAAAGAATTATGCAATTATCAGGCACACGCAGTGTGTGGGTTCACAAAGGGAAAGTCCTGATTAACTAGTTTGATATCCTTCTATCATAAGGTCACCTTCCTATTGGATGAAGGGAAAGTGGTGGATGTCGTTTTTCTGAATTTCTACAAGGTTTTTGATGCTGTACCTCACAGAATTCTTCTAGACAAGTTGTCCAGCTGTGGGATGAGCAGGTTAATGGTGTGCTAGGTGAAGAACTGACTGAATGACAGAGCTGCAGGGATAGCAGTGAATGGGGCTACATGTGGCTGGTGACTGGTCACCAGTCATGTTTCTCAGGGTTTAATTCTACAGACAGTTCTATTCCACATATGTATAAATTATTGGGATGTAAGAGTTGAATGCATCATTAAGAACTTTGTTGATCATACCAAACTGGGAGATGCTGTTGACTTTCTTGAGGGACAAGAGGCCTTGCAGAGGATCTAAACAGACTGGAGCACTGGGCAATGATTAATGGGATGAAATTTAACATGAAAAAATTCAAGATTCTGCATCTGGGGTAGCTTAACACTGGACACAAGTACAGACTGGGAGAGGAGTGACTGGAGAGCAGCCCTGCAGAAAGAGATGTGAGGGTGCTGGCTGGCAGCTGCTCAGTACCAGTCAGCACCATGTGCCCTGGCAGCCTGGAGGGCAAACTGTATCCTGAGGGGCATCAAACACAGTGTAACCAGCCAGTCAAAAGAGATTATTACACTGATGTATTCAGCATTGGTGCAGCCTCACATTGAGAACTGTGTGCAGTTTTGTGCCACACAATTTTAAAAGTATGTGAAGGTCCTTGAATGTATCCAGAGGAGGGGAACAAGGCTGGTGGAAGGGCTGGGAGGCATGAACTGTGAGGAACAGCTGAGTACTCTGGGACATCATTCAGGGGACATGGAGGGGGAGGTGCTGAGCTCTTCTCCCTGGGATCCAGTGATGGGATGTGTGGGAAGGCTTCAAAGTGGCATCAGGGGAAATTTAAGCTGGACATCAGGAAGTTTTTCTTACTAAGACAGTGGTCGAACACTGGAACAGCCTTCCTAGAGAACTGATCGATGCTCCATGCCTGTCAATGTTTATGAGGCATTTGGACAACACCCTTAATAACATACTTAAACTTTTGTTCAGCCCTGAACTAGTCAGGCAGTTGGATGAGACGATTGTTGTAGATCCCTTCCAACTGAAATATTCCATTCCATTCCATTCCATTCCATTCCATTCCATTCCATTCCATTCCATTCCATTCCATTCCATTCCATTCCATTCTTTCTACAAAGGAGGAGCTGAGATTCTAAGAAGCATTTGTCTAACACAATAATTCTCATCTTCATCAAAGATCCTGTCCTTTTACAATCCTAAATTTCAGCCCACGATCCTTAGGCTGATTTGGAAAATTACTCTATTTCAACTGTACCATACAGCTGATTGAAACCAACTTTCCCCAGTCTACTTGTCTTCCATTCAGAGCTGGTCAACATGTTAGAGTGGTATTTTTGTTTCTGGCACGAAAAAGAAAAAAAAAAAAAAAAACAGTTAAAATTGGAGTAGAAAACTACTATTTCTAAATATTCTAAACAAAATAGTGCTCATTTTGTCTAGGTTATGATTTTTAAAACATATGCTGATTTCTATTATAAAAGCAATAATGACTTAGTGGAATTTTTCATCGACGAAACCTAAGAACCAAATACATAATAATCACCAACGCCTGTTTGAAAGTGAGAAGCAGGTTAAAAAAAAACCTGAACTGTATTTAGAAAAAGCTTTACGTAGTCCAGTAACTCTTAATTATTCTGGTGCAGATCAAAGTTATTTGTCTTAAAGTAATCACTAGTATGTAACATGTACATAAATATAAATAAATATACATCAAGGGCTTCAACTGTGTTTTTCTAAAATGAATAATCCCTCCGCAATGATTGAGGTAAAGACTCAGGAGTCTCAGGTAGCTTGAGTTGTCTCAAGCTGTTTCATGCCTCCACACTGGAAGAAGCCTTATTATTTTGCTCATCTGCTCTCACACACCTACTTAATTGTACTATGGTCACCAGGCAGTCTGCATGCTAATATTAATAAAATCATTTGATAGACAGAGTCCAGTTGGCTCTTGTTTTAATGTACATTGTGCAAGTGCAAGTCATTGCTTACCTCCTATCTTCCTCCAAAGCATTGCATGGAGAGAACCATTGAATTGCAGTCTCAACCAAAATCCACAGTCCAGATCACAAAGGCCTTTTTCACACAGAAGAGAAATGTGTGGTACCTGGTCATATATAAGCCTATATTCATTTTGCTGAAAAGGAAGTCTTCATCTCAGTAATGGGCAGCCTTCCCAAGGAGCTGAATTGTCCCCATAGGTCACCTTGTTGTCATTCTCACCCTTTCTTTTCTAAACCACAGAAGTTTTCCTCCCTCTTCCTAAGATGCATTTATCTCTTTCCTCATGTCCTTCTGAGGCTGGTTCTCTGCCTAGAAATCAAGGAACCAGTGAAGAAGAGAACCAGGGAAATATTTGAAGACCTGGAAGAGCACCGGTATTGCACAAAATTGCATTAAATAACAGGTTTATTTAAGTGTTAATGCAACAAATTCCTCTGTGCAAAACAAACTATGAGTATAACTGAATTAAAACATCCTACCTTTAGGATTCTGATGTGATAAAAATCTCTAAGTTCCATGTCAAAATAATCGCAACCTGCATCTTCTGCTAGAGCTTTTGGGCTTTTTTTTTTTTCTCATTTGTAACTACTGTTGCATGTCTACAAGGTGTGGAAGGCTACAGACCTGGCGTTGGAGAGGCTGTTACGAGACATCCTTGTAGTGAAGGATCTCAAGATGTAAAAAACTGATCTGTTTCTCCTACAACCAACATCAGCAGGAAGAGTGGAAAAGACCATTTTCTGTGACCATGAAACACGCATGAAGTGACAGCCAGCTAAGTATGACAGTGTTTTGCCTTGTCCTGTCTCAGAATGCATCCAGATAAGCTGTGGTAAATGAAGCCAAGGCAATTTAAGATGCTGCATTCTATATGCTGGCAGTTACCCTCACTGCGGTTAAGCAGGCAAGGATGGTGGTAACCACAGGCTCCTCAGCACTGAAGTTCACAGCCTGATGTATCAATTTCAGGTGCCCTGTCTTTTTGTTTTCTGTATGTGATGTCAGATGAATGCACTGTGAGAGAAGCCAATGCATATGCTTTCAGGAAGGTTTACAAAACCCAGTGAAAAGCAGGTAGGAAACAGCATAGCCCATCTCATCCTAGCCCTATTAGTTACTGAGTGGTTTGCATCTCTGAAAAGCCTACTCAAGATTTTCTGACACCTTTTTTTCTCCTTTTTCATTACTGTTATATAGCTTATTATACAAAAAAAAAAACCACGTTCTCTTTTCTTATTGAACTTTAACTTTGAACTACATTCTTGGCCAGCAGTGCAGTCAGTGGTAATGGCTTCCACGGTCTAATTATGTTTTGTATCAGATAATATTTCCTTTTATTGGGTCTGAATTTGCCACCTTTTGATTTCTTTGAATGCTTGATTGTCACACGTGTTATGAGACAGGAAGGATAGAGGTTTCTGTTCTGCTTTCTCTGTAACAATCATTATTTTGTGTGCTCTTATCATGTCTCCTTTTATTCACAGCCTTTCACAAATAAACAGTCCCAGTCATTTTAATTTGTCTTCCTAAATAGTTTTCTCATGTGCTTAATAATTTTTAGTGCCCTGCTCTGACGACCCCTGTCTAATTCTGCAATATCCTTTGTGGGAGGGGGTGCTGAGTGTAGTAGTTGAATACCAGATGAACCCCTGCCATATATATGTATTCCCTACTGTAACACAAAGACCAGAAGTTAGTTTAAGCTGTTACATTATGGAAATTTCATAAAAGGTCTAACTTTTAATAACAGCCTAGGAAGGAATAATATTGGGCTTATATTCTATTTATGAAAGAAATCTCCAATATGACTTTATTTTGTACAGTGTTCCAGCTGTAAGATGTATGTGGAAATGCTTTATGGAATAAATATCAGAACAAAAGGATTCTATAGTGAGTAGTGGTAGTAAGAAATAGCAGCTAAGGGTAGATCTGGAAGAGTATTTAGACCCCAAATTCCCATATACTCCAAGAGAAAAATTTGACCACTGTAAGTTTCTAAATGAGTCTACATTATCATAATATTTCAGCTGGGATGTGTGTTTTGAAGTGAATTTCCTGTTTGCATCTGTTTATCAGAGTTTGGTTCTCATGGCAGGGCACTCTCATCAAGCAAACAGAGCAAGAAAACGCATCTCAGCCAATAGTGGGTGTCCAGCCCAGAGCTCCAGACTACAGTTAATATGAAATAAAGCCTCTGTAATGTGTGTAGTGTGGACTTCAGGTCCTCTGCATCTCATAGATTGCTCTGCAGATGCAGTCTTGTGCTGTAACTCCTTGCCACTGCCAGCTGGCCAGTGCGTTCAAGCAGCTGAGTCAAAGGCCCAACACATCCCACAATTCACGATTATGATCAGCTTTACTCACATGAATAAGTCTCCCAACACTCTCTCTACTAACAAGTGAGGAAATGTGTTGACATTTGGATAGTCTATAGCAGGAGACCTTTCAGTGCTTAACCCCATGCCCTGAAGGAGAATAGATACCTGAGATGTGGAAGTAAGGGTTTGAACAGTCTGAGTTTGCTTAGGAACAAACTCTGGATTTCTGCTGGCAAGGTTTCAGTGCAGAGTAGTGCTGGGAATGGTTTTCGGGAGCACAAGGAGAGACAGGGTCCAATTTTGGATACAGGGAGCACTGGACCACCAACCACTGCCTGTAGTGTGTGCAGTCACATCTTGAACACAGGTGTGTCCCAAAGATGTTCTGCTTGTATTCACCTCCAAAAAAATGGGGGAGGCCCTCCCACACTGCCCCAGCCACAGATCTGTCTGTGTGGAGATCAGGCAGGAGTTAATCCCAAATGGTAGCTGTGGTATCCTCAAGGTCCTGCCCAGAGATTTCCTGCAGTGCCATGCACTGATAGGAGTCAGTGCTGAAAAGGTGGGGAAAAAAACACCAAAGTGGGATCATACCTTTTGTGCACCTTTGCAAGTTCTTGTTACTTCATCAGACTGAGAAGGAAAAAAGCAGTAGGGATGAAGAACAGAGGAGGGGAAATTACGTAAAGAAAAAGTGCCAAGGGAAAATACCTGGGAACAGAAGTAATGAAGGCAAGGTAGGAAAGGGATTGGCCTGGCTGCATACAAACCCCATTGATTAGCAACACAGAAAAACTCCTTAGTGCTGTATCTTTTTCTCCAGACACAGAGGGCAATGGAAACACAATCTTCTGTTTGCAAGGCAATAGCATCAGAGGATAGAGATAGGGCACATATGGGAACATCTGCTCTTCCTGAAAGATAAGCATGCAATAGGATGGGAACTATGACAGGATCACAGGTGTCAGTTTACCAGTTGTGCATCAGGGAGAAACTAGAATTAAAGTCTGCAAAATGAAAGGAAAGATGCTGAGGTTAAAAATATGTAAGAAATTGAAGGTGCAACTTGTTCCAATAATCCAGAAGAAAAGCCTCTGTGTCCTGGTTTTGGTTGGGATGGAGTTATTTTTTCCTCCTAGTAGCTGGTATAATTCTGCATTTTGGATTTACTATGAGGATAATGTTAATAACACATTGATATTTTAGTTGTTGCTAAGTAGCATGTGTACTAAGTCAAAGACTTCTCAGCTTCCCATGCTCTGCCAATAAGGAGGTGCACAAAAAGCTGGAAGGAGACACAGCCAGGACAGTTGACCCAAAGTGGTCAAAGGGATATTCCATAGCATATGACATCATGCTCAGTACATAAACTCAGAGGAGTTTCCCCAGGGGTGGTGATCACTGGTCAGGGCTCGGCTGGACTTCAGTCTGTAGTTCGTGAGCAATTGCATTGTGCATCAATTGTTTTGTATAATCTTTTATTGTTATTGGCATTAGTATTGCTATTATTGTTATTTTCCCTTTCTGTCCTGTAAAACTGTCTTTATCTTAACCCATGGGTCTTTTTTTTTTTTTTTATTCTCTCTCCCATCCCACATAGAAGGGGCATTTGGCTGCCTGTCAGGTTACACCACAACACTATTCTTCCTTACTTGTACAAAATATTATAACAAAATAGTTCTGCCAGTTCCAATAATCCTTACTACCACTGGTCAATATTGGGGGCAATACAAAGTGTTTACAAAGTAAGTAGATCTAACTGGATAAGAAAAAAAGAAAAAAAAACTTGTATGTAAATATAAAAACATTCAGGATAAACATAAAATATAAATAAATATCAGTATATAGCATAAATGTCTATTGGACAAGCAGGAATATTCATACCATCTAAAATTATCGTTACAGTCTATCATAGACATGAATGATATATCTACAGACATATTGTTATTTCTAGTGTAAGCCAGTGAGACTCTCGTCTCTCTACTCAGAAAAGGAGAGTGTCCTGACTAGGTAGGTGTGCTAGCCGGCCTGGTAAGGAATAAAATGTCCATTTAAAGGGTTTGGGTTTTTTTCTGCGATCTTCTGTAACAGCATCGCTTGGAGTGTGTACCCCACACCATGATCTGTGGAGAATAACGGTCGAATATGTGAGAGGAAAAATTGAAGAACAAAGTGAGATTGTAACAAAAGGCAAATTACTAATATATCAAAGTATAAAACTAGTTAGCATGGGGGTGGTTGACGACTAAACCGCAGGAAAATCCCTAAGATTTGTGACAGGAAAGAATGCATCTACATTCAAGCTTTCTGTCTTAGCAAATAGAGGTCTATTCCAAAATAAAACAGGCTGTTTAAGACAATTAATAAGATAATTTAATTTTTTGTATGCATACAGCAAGTTTTTGAGACACTCTTTTTCTCTTTTGAGTCTCCGTGATACGTCATAACTATATACACAAAGCCCCATGCAAAACAGGTACCGGTTTATTTTGTTTCAAAAATTATTTTGATTCTCTTAATAAAATGGCATAGTCTTGTGCAAAGCAATGTGGCAGAGGCTTTTTGGTTGAAATTTATGCAATTTTTTTTATTTTACAACATTCACTTTCTAAATTCAACAGCACTGAACAGACGGCTTCCAGTTTAGGTCTGATGGACTCATACAAAGGTAAGCACAAACACACACACACGATCTCTACATGTATATGCAGCAATTTGCAGGACAGGAGCCAAAAATAGCTGAATACTGTTAAATGTTAATGTAAAGAGCATCTGGAGGTTGCTGTTCGCTGTGCGCAGCCGCTATGCATAATGGTCTTACAAAACTGAAAAGTGATGCCAACTTTTATCAAGAGCCATCTATTGGTACGTTCATCATTTGTATATATATATGTCTTGTGCTTGTAGTGATTCACTTGCCAGATGGAGAGAAAAAGGACATTGATAAAGGGTTTTCAAAATGTTTTTGCTAATTCTTGTCATATATTATTACTGTTTTGAGAGGATTGTACACTAAATGACAACTATAGCTTCAAAATGAACTAAGTTGGGTTATGTTAAAGTGACATGCACATCCTTATTTAACAAGCTATAATATTTTTGCAATTTAAAATTTTCCTTTTGATCTGGAAAACAGTCTCAAAATTGCTCCCTTGATGATAATGTAACAGTGAGAAATCAATACTGATGACATTACAGTACAGTTATCAGCTTCTTGTTCATACTGTTACAAAGAGTAATGGGATCTTTTGCAGTGATTTATCCTCAAATATTCTTTCACGGTCAGAAATGCCAGTCACTAGACAGAATATAATGAGAAGACTTCTCATACACAAATACCACTTAAGGGCTTCACACAACCAAGTGAGGAGAAATTAAACTTACATAAGTGCATCATCTAGGCTGGCGAGAACTCTCAGTCATGGACTTAATCACTTCCCTAAGTCCTGCTTGCAGACAAGACATGGTTTGACTGCTTGCATTGTCTCCTCACTTAACAAAATTAGTGAAAGACAGTTTGTGGGAACCAGGAATTTTATTTCCTAAAAATCATGTGTCTGAAAATAAGAAGATTCTAAACCCAAAATATTTGCTCACTCGCATGCACTCAGACAGAACATATTATCTGCTGCCTGGGTCTGATGGACTAACTTGAGAAGTCAGCCCAAGAGATGAGAAGTATCAGCTTTTATGGTGCTGATTTCTGAGATTCATTTGTATAGTTTAATGTTGATTTAACTTTGAAGGGACACGAAATGGTATAAATAGTTCAGCATTTAAGCTATCATTGTCATGTCCTCCTGGCTTTCATAACAATTCATGAACAGCATCTGAAATCTCTCAGAAACAGACTATTGTTATTCTTGCATTTTTTTCCACTGTTACTATATTATACAGATATTCTATGTCGTTGAACGAGAGTTACTGCAGTTGAACTTTCAAATATATAAGGTACTTTGCTTTATGGATCACAAAAAGCAGAACTTTCTAGTAAGGCATGTACCCATGTTAAAGTTAGGTGAAGTTCTGCCCAAGACACTTGAAGCTTTAAAAAGCATTGGAGCACTTATCTTGACTCCTTTCAACTACCAGGACAGCAGCTAACACCATAACTTACACAGAAAACAATTCATTTTCTCTCTTTGTCTTGTGTCTCTTGTCCCTTGCTCCACAAATTTCATTACAACTATGAGTTAAAGTAGTGCTACAAAAACCTGAAAAATACTAAATTTAATTATTGTACCTGGGCAACCACTGTAATGAGTAGCACGAGAGTTTAACTGAGAACAGGCTACTGAACAGGATGTCTGTAATCCTGGATTAACCAGGGCTACACAGGACTTATGATGATGCAGGTTAGCACATAGACTAAGGTGTCAGCAAGTACTGGACACTTGATGCTCACATTTTAATGTGAGCTTAAGAGAGGGATAAAGTAACTAATCAGTTTAAAAGTTCATGAAAAACGCCTAATGTGAGATTGTAAGTAATAAGACAATGTGCAATATTACATCTGAGAAAGCAATTAACTACATGTTAAGGGAGAATGCAGTTTGAGCTCTGTCTTCAGGCTTTTGGGGCATTGGGTGACACTGCCACTGCTACATGCCTGTAACTATGTCGGCACCCTGGATAAAGAAACCTATGTGGTGAACTTGTACTGCATCTTTTTGGAGGCCTGAGACCAACTGAGAGTGTCCAGTCCTCACGCTTAGAAGCAGACTCTGGAGCTGTCAGCTCTGACCAAGAGAGCAGCACTTGTTCCCTGGATGACAGCAGTTTTAGCAGTCACAGTGATGTGTTTGGAGTAGGAGTGTTGGTGAGGACAGACTCAAGGAGGAGCAGCCTAGAGTAGCATTTTGGTTTTTAACAGAGAATAAGGAAATCCAGGTCAGGGAAAACCATGTTGCAATTATTCCTGCATGACTTCTACTCCTTACATGGAGACTGTATACAAAGCAGATAAAATGCACTTAATTTTCTTAGGATACACCAGGAAAAACCATAAGTAACCATGGAAGAACTCCCTAATGGCCTCCTTTTGAGATATAGTGATATGCCAAAGGAAATTCATATACAGGGATGATTCAAAGAACTGTATTCAGACTATGAATAAATGTGTATCTATTGCTGACTTTGATATGCTTCCTAGAGAGAAACACTCTGAAACTATAGGCTTCAAATCTAAATCATATTCTTTCCTATGTATTCTGAGAATACAACCCAGAAGTCTTGGTTTGATCACAGATGTTTCTAAGATCCTTCTTCAAGGTTTAGTGCCTGTCCAAAGCACATAGATGTACTTCAGACTGTGGTTTGCATTTGAGCTATGATTAGCTTTTCTTCACAAATGCCTTTATGAAATATTTGCATATGAAGCACACAAAAAAACCATGATGTTTTCAACATTAATGCTTTAGTACAGTTAGGGAGAATGTTTTTGATGGACTGACTTGAGATGAAAGGGAGTGGGGAAAAAATCCCCAAAACCCTTAAAAAGAACAGACTTGTGACAGGCAGTGATAACAAAAGCTAAAATGATCCCTTTGGCTTATAATTATTTCTGTAGAACTGCATCCCTGTTTCACCCTGGTAGGGTATACAGAAAATAGGAAACAAAACTCACACTTTACAATCTGGATCCAATTCTGAATTTCAGATTTTCAAGGATGAGGATAAAAAAAATGTATCTTGGGTCTCCTATCATCCTGGACTATCTGGACTTATAGTAGGCTTCAAGTCAAGCTTTGCAAGATGTCCCCAGCTGTGCAGACACCCTATAGGGCTGCCTGGAAGATAGGCTGTGACCTCCACAGTCAGTGGCACAGCATCTGAAGCAGGGACCATGGTCGAAAGGATAGGCAATCATTGACATTATTGTTACAGATATCACTGGGAGACTGAACTCCCGTAGATGCATTTTCTTGCCTTGTTGTGATCTTTCACATCTGACTAAGGCTCTGACTCTGCTAAAGTCAAATTGCTCTGATTTTCCCACCGTTATTTCTGTCCATTTTGGCTCAGTAGGAAATGGTGTAATCCACTCCTAGTCACAACACCACAGAGCGAGGAGTCTGCACTGATCTCTGAGACTTTTCATTGAAGTTGCCTCATAATGCTTTAATGAACATAATCTATGTGCTTACCTAAAAGTCAAAATCAGATTACTCTTCACTGGAATACCTTGTGGTCTAAGCCACATAGTAATTTGGTTTCAAAATTGACCAGTGGATGAGCCGCAGCCCCCATAGAGCTGCAGCCCCCATAGAACTGCAGCCTCTGTAGAGCTGTCCAAGGAACCAAACATCACAGGAGGAATTTGAGGGTTCTGACGCTGTGAGCAAGTGACTTAGATGAGCCAACAGCAAAATGAGGGAGTAAAATAGGATTTCTTGCATGCCTCTATCTCTATACAGATCCATATCATGCTAGTCTAAAATCCAGTCATCTCTGATGTTCCAGAGGAGAAAAGAGGGCACACATATGTGGTGTACAACAGATTGACCCTCTTCTTCTTGGTGTGTCAGAACATCTGGATTTGCATAAAACTTGGAAAGAAAGCAATGAGGATTTGGCTAATACTCCACATGGGAAGAATTTCACTTCACTCACATAAATCCTAAATAATAGGCTTTTATGAAGTGTAGGCGTAAAAGTGTGAGGCTGTAGTGCTCTCCTTCTAGTGCAGATGTTTTCAGCCCAGTGCTTGACAGACAAGAGCAAAGGTGGAGTCTGTTCACAAGTGCCTGGTCATTCCCCAGGACCACTGCCAAAGGCTTCCGCATCACTTCAGGTGGAATGGGCGGTAAAGGTCCCACCTGGCTAGGAGGATGCATTGAAGACCCTTTATCTTGTTTTGTTCTAAGACCTGACAGACTGAATGCAGAAGTGTTGTCTTTTTCCTTTAGTGTAGAAGTAGCTGATACCAAACTTCAGCTGCTTGTGTCTGTTTAAGGACTGAGGACAGTCTGCAGGCATCTGCTTTGTACAGTGAGCTATTGCATGAGGGTCACTGGTTGGTATTCTGACTTTTTCTACCCAGAGGAGCACATCTAAGCTATATGGCCTTTTTCTGACCCGGAAGAAGGCTAAAGTAAAACCAGAACTTCTGAGATTTTGGGGTACAGCTGTCTGTACCACTGTTGCTTTTGGTCCCTGCCATGTTGCTGGGCTGAAGCTCTGATCCAAATTGAACAGAAATCTGAGTTCTGGCATACCTACGAGGAGGGCTGAGCACTGTGCATATTTCCTCACCATCCACTCGGTTTCTGAAAGCAGCAGTGGTGATTTTTACATGACTTTTGTTTACTAACAGAAGCTTCATACTTGTTCTTTCCCATTTCATCCTTCTGTGTTGCTTCCATGTACACATGCACACACATAGGAAAGAAAGAATAAGCTCCCATTATGCATTCATTAAAATCCTGTAATTTAGCTACAATAGCATTTAGTGGGGGCACACAAAAAAATCAATACTGGGAGACAGACCTAAGTAATGAAAGGTCTTTGGGAGGTAAGACAGTCGGAGTCTGCCCAGAGTAATCCCAAGAGCACCCTTTGGATAGCAGCATTAATTTCTGTAGTTACTGAACACTGACAATTAAGAAAGAGAACGAAAATCAAGGCTCCACCTTTGTGAATGTAGTGCCTGTCACTGATGTGGCCTTCTGTTAGCAATTACCTTACCTGTATATACAGGCTGTGATGGATGGATGATATAACTGACCACAGGTAATAAAATCTCTTTCTAAAACATGGTCTGGAATGAAAGAAACATGTGAAAAGGATGTCCCCAGATGGGACTGGGGCTGGTTGGCAAATCAGGGAAAGGAAATCTGGAAAAAAAAAGGATCTTTTCGAGAGTTCTAGGTGTTTTAGGAACATCCTTGGTGAGGGGGATGGTCAGTTCATTTCTCATGTAAGTAAAGGCAGAGCTGCCATCGATTTGAAAGGGAGCTCTGGTCCATACCACTGTGGAGAGAAAGCTGATGACCTCTCCATTTGTAGCCTTGGCATATGTACACCCTGTGATTCAAAAGTACATTTGCAGCACTGATAGGCAAGCACAAGTCTGAGCAATTGCTTACTTCACTGGCTTGGGTTTTCCACAACATGTTGTGTGCTGGGAAGATCTACCAGGGACCTTGGAGCTACATTTTGGGCTCGCCTTCACCACCAAGACATGCCCCCTAGTGGCCTGATCTCATGGCTGAATTTGGTTGATGGTCTCTTACGAAAAGCAGAAAAATTCTGGAAAACAGGCAAACTAGGAGTCATGTAGAAGCTGCTGAGGCAGTTTAGCTGGAGATGGGGAGCCAGCAGGAGTCAGATAAGAAGGCTAGAGGCTGCATTTCCTGATGAAATTTACTAAGAGATATGGTTTCAGATGACATGCTTCTGCACCTGCATGAGAGCAGTTGTATTTAGCCCGAGGAGTTGTATGGCTCAGCACACTCTGTGGACCTTAATAGCTCGCTTCTGCTCATACACAGGAGAGTTCTTCCTGTGGTTTGGGCATCGTCTGTGGGATGTGGACCTCACCAAAGTCTGAAGGAGTCCGGCAGCAAGCAAACCTGAATCCCTGGAGCACTGAGATTCCTTACTGACACCTTCATGGTTTTGGCACAGTGGGTCCAGTTCAAAGCACACGATTTTGCAAGCAGTAGAAACATTGATTCAGATGTTATTGACAAGAATAATGAGCTATGAAACATAATGAACATTGACATTCACTCATGCTAGTGAAAGCATATATATACATCCTAAATGACTATAAACATTTCCAATCTAGTGTTAGCAAGAACAATATTAATAGCGACAGTACATAATGGATGGAGACCCAATACTTATCCTTCATTAGGAAACTGTGATGATACATGGAGAGATGACCTTATATTTACAAGCCAGAAAACGTAAACACCATTGATTTGACTGTGGTTTTCCCTGATAGACTAGCCTGTTTAAAGCTCTTCGTATAGAAATGAAGGCAATGGTGTTCATAAAGACTCAATAAGGATATTGCTCATATCTTATCTTCAACCACGAATCACATTAAAAAACCATCTTTTACATAGTACTGCCTTGGCTCCACTGAACTCATTGTGTAGGTCATCTGAAAAAATAATGCATGTTAAGTTATGCAGTTTTAACAAAAAAAAAAACAGCAAAGACCTCTTCAGAAAGTAAAGGCTTCAAAAGCCACAACTAAATGGTGAGGTGTTATGCAAATGAAAACTTACCTTGTCATACCTTAGTTCACTATAGCCAGTATCCTGGAAGTGTCCTTATGTGGCATAAACCCTGGACTTATCATAGCTCCTTCACTTTCACTATGTTCACTTCAGAGGGAAAAGGACCCTGAAAATTCAGCAATCTTTTCGAAGTGAAAAGGTTGGGGAAGAATGCACAGTACAGGGAAAATGCAGTTGTCCTATGCAGATCTACAATTTGAGTGCTGTCTTTTACCTTTTGGTGGGCTTGCTAATTTAGAGGGGTAGCAGAAACATAAAGGAGCAAGTTCATCCCCTGTACTATGGTCCTTCACAACACTGTGCTCTGAACAATCCTCTGACCTGACGACAAGCAAGCAGTAGATGTGGCTGACTCTGGATAAAAAGCAGTGCTGGAGCATTTCTTCATCTTCTGTGACTTTGAAAAGAACATGAAAGACCTTACTGAGAGGAAGAAAAATGGCCTGTGGGAGAGAGGATCGTACATGTCTACCTACTACCTCTCAATAAAACAGGGAACTACATCTCTGTGAATCATGGGACAGAGCGTTACATTAAATACACACACCATTGCTTGTCTTTGTAACCTGCCTTTGTAAATCTTTATCTGTGTGAATGCTTTTTTTTTTGTCAATTTACAGACAATTAGAATAAAACACTACATTGCAATATATTCCTCCATTTATAAAAGTCCTAAGAGTAAAGTTTTTCCTCTTGTCTGTTAGTCCTTTATTTTCTAGGATCAATAATTTTTAATCTAGCAATGCTAAAAGGAACGCTCAGCAGAAGCTTAATCTGTATTCTTGCTATAATGCCCCGAATTCATATGCTGGTAAATGAAAAACAGCCTCTTTCACAGAAGAGTGAAGGTTTTCTATGACCTACATTGTATTTTTTCCCCTGTACCAATCTGAAAAACTCTAATGAAATATATATTTTCTTTCTTGCCTAACAGTAATTCAAATCACCAAGACAAAGAGGCTGCAATGTGAAAGGAATCCAAAAGAACTGTACACTCAGCTTGACGTGCAAAAAAAAAAAAAAAAGCATGTAGCTCCTTTGTGTTTCCAGGAGATCACAGCTACACACACCAAACTGTCTGCAAATGTTAGAAAATAGATCTGAAGATGCTCTCAAGAGGTCATCTTTTCCATGCACTTGACCCAAAGCAGGATCAGCACTCTTTTCTCATTCTTGAGAGTTGTTTACCTGCTATGTTCTTAAAAACCACTGGAAGAGACAACACAACCTTTTCAGATGATTGATTCCACTGTGTCACTGTCCCCCGGCAGACAAAAACAATTTGCTTCTGCTTTGAGGGAGTATTTAATACCTTTCAAGACTTGTCATGGTCCTGCATTCACGCACTTTTGAAGCTAAAAATCTCAATTTCTTCCAAGTTCTTGCATACCACCTTTTTTTTTTTTTTTTTTTTTGAAAGCTCTGAATATTTTTGTTCTCTTCTTGCCTCACTCTAATTACTCCACAGCTTTCTGGAAGTGTCATATACAAATGAGACACAGTAACCTAATTAAGGCTGTGTGAAGTGGAAGGATTATTTCACATGTTTTACCATAACTCTACTAAAACTCCTTCCTATGGTGTCTGCCTCATTCACAATAGCACAACACTACTGACTTGTGCTTGGCTTTCCTGTCCATTGTAACTTCTATATGGTTTTTGCTATACTACCTAGCTGTTCCATTCTCACTCATGTATTTGTAAAGCTGCCTTGAGCTCTTCTATAGTGCATCCTCTCTTTTTTTAAAATGTAATTTCATCAATTTCTCCAGTTTGTTTTTTATCCTTATCCTGACCACCCAGTTGGTGGCAGTGCCTTCCAGTTTGTTTGCATGTTGCATGTTTTCAGACATGCTTTTTATTCCAGCGTGTTGCTCATTAATTGCAAATCCATCATCTAGAACAAATTCTCTATGGTACCTCACTCAATACAACCTTACAGTCTGATGATAAATTGCTGGTAACAGTTGTCTGTCTCTTAAAACACAGCTTGTACTCATCCTAGGGAAATTTTATTGTTTGGTTATGTGAGCTCACCTAAGTCTGGGATTTAAAAATGAAAGAATTGAGGAAATCAGTTGTGATCATCATTTAGACATTAGCTAAGATTGAAGTAAATCAAAATATGAGACTGGTTTAATTTGTCAATACTTGAAATAACTTTGCCATGAATTCAAGTCCTCTTGGTATTCATCTCAAGTTTTCTTAAACTATATGCAACAAATCTACACCTAAATCGATTTAGATAATGAGAGTGAAAATTCAAGCTCACTTAGAATTTCTACAGCTTTTGAAGGAGTTGCCTATTCTGTAAGGCAGATACAAATGCTAATGTTTAGCATCTGATATTGGTAAATACCACTTTAAAACACCCATCTGGGAACACAAAAAACTCTCTGATCTAACTCAATTCTTTGACTTTGCAACAAGTACAACATTCAGCATTTTACAAGCTATGTGCTTGGAGGATTGTTCAGGGACACCCCAAGTCAGAATGCGTGGCTTTCTCAGGCACAAAAACAGCTCTGCGCCCACACAGGGAGAGCAGAAGCGGAACACAGAGTCCTGTCTTGTTCTATTCCCACAGCTCCAGGGCTCATGGTGGCTAGGTGTCATTCCTAGATGGGCTCCTCAGTCATGTTTCCTTCAGCTTAGTTTTCATTGCTACTGATACTGGCATTATTTACGTACACTTATCGAATGAAACTCTAAGTGGCAGTTTCAGCCTTGTAAAGGTTGGTCTCTAAAGACACAGTTCAAGATGAGGATAGAAGTAACTGCATATTCTTGCTCTGATTCAGTCAGGATGAAGCGTGATGAATCAGAGTTCATTATTTTGACTTTCATTGTATCTATGACTTTTGCAAGAACTTAGCACATAAGTACATGAGGTAAACACACACAGCTGGCGTAATAGCACAGATGTAGGCTTGTGCTGCACTCAGATTTTCTGTCCATTCTTCATAGGGGCTGAACATACAAATTATAGTCTCAGCAATTTTCCATAGTGAAGGAGTCAGCGATGTTGCATTCAGAGACACAGATTTGCAGAACAGACCTGTTTCAATGGATCCTTTCAGCAAGTTCACTCCCAGACCAAGGCTGCCAGCTAATAGGGCAATATCTCCGCATTTGCCAGGAACCCATTTCCTCATTCAGAGCATCTCTTCCATGTCCACTTTCAAACTGTGTACCAGGTGAATGTTCTCCAGGGAAGGTGCAAGCACAGAGAGAAACAGAGGAGACAGCAGGCCATTTCATTTCTTTGCTCACATTTTTCTTATGTGAAGAAAGGAGAGTTGTGTTAAAAACCACACTGAACTGCCAGCATTTTTCCCAGGGTAAGGTTATTTGGAGTGTTGATTCCTCTGTCTTGTCTTCACTCCATTTCAGATTGATTGTAACCACTTCAGGTTTTTGTTTTATGGGTTGTTTTGGTTTTGTTTTTTGTTTGGTTTTCTTTTTGGGTGGGGTCAGTGAGTTGGGGGTTTTTCCTTTGTTTCATTTTTTTGTTGTTGTTGTTTTATTTTGGTTTGGGTTTACCAGTCTTTCATTCCTAAGAAATATTCAGTGTACTTAAAGAGGTACTATCATCAGGCCATGGATGACTGAGATTTATATTTAGAGAACAGCTACAACCTGAGGAGAGAGTCTACAGAGAAACTATTTTTTTTGTGTTAACTTCTCCACACAAAACAGACCCGACAACCCAAGGTCGCAGTCCAGAAAGACATGAAAAATTCATTTTGGGATTATAGAAACTTTGAGAAGTACTGGAATGCCATTAGAGCTCCATCTTCTCTGTCAATGCAGGGCATGAAGAATTTAAAAACAAAATCTTACCATCATCAGACAATTTTCTCTTTTTAGAGCTGTGCATTTCTAATGGCTTCATTTATTACCCATGGCATAGTTTCCCAAAATATGTGTTTTTGTTGGTCAGTGAACACACAAGGCTTTTTATTGTGGATTGCAAGATTAAGTATTTCAAGAAGAAACTAAGTAATGAGTAGAGTAAATATTTGCCTTGAAAAAGATTTGCACATAGTGTTATATAAAATGTAAAATGATGCTATGGTACCCTGGAGAAGTCCACATACTTTCTGGGAGACAGCATGGTTCTCTTTGAGAGCCAGACACTAGATAAGCCATTTCTGATATACTGACATCAAATTAAAACTGAGGAAAGGCTCTGCTATGGAATTATTTATTACTGCTCCGTCAAAACAAGAATATAGAGATCTCTTTGGATGGTCAGTTATGTAATGTTCTTCCAAAATCTTTGAAGTGGAAGAGGTCATTCTCATTTTTAAGTTTGGATACTCTCTAAAGAGCACACAGAAAACATAGTACTGCAAAAAAATTGGTACATTTGCTAATAAAACTTTTCAGAAAGTACACTTTGGAGGATCACGCTGTGCCATGTCAGCCTGGGAGTAAATTAGAAAGAAGTCTGCAAGCACTCCAAACTATGCCAACATTTCAAGATCAATTTCATCTGGTAGCCTCCTGTGACTGCTTGGTTTTAACCATTTTGACCCTTTTATAAATTTGCCTGGCACCAGAAAGGTCTAGCCTGCTGTGGTCAACAGGCTGGAAAGAGCTGGTTAATTGGTAATCTTAACCCATAGTCATTTCCACTGCATTTGCTTCTATCAGAATGTTTTTGTGAGGCCACTTGTCATGTATTTTGTCTGCAACTTGTCTGTAGCTCAGACTCTAAAATATCGGTGCAGCCTGAGGGCACTGAAATTAAGGGGCAAAAAGTTGACCCTAGAGCTGCAACAGAGTTGCCATGAGTCACAGATCCATAGGAAGTTTGTTCTGATGTGCAAACACACGTTGCTAAAAACAGTCTTAAAGAGCCCACTTACTCATCCTAGTCTCATTTTTTTAATCTATGCACTTGTAGCAGGGTAGACAGAATTGCAGTATGCAACGTGCATGGTATGTAATCCCATACTGTGTTACAACGCTGTAGGAAATTGGAGGTGCTGCATATTCTGTTTAAGCTGTTCTTCATTTTGTGCCCAACTTGGAAACTGAAAATGTGAATGTGGAAGGACAGTGGCATGTTTCTGGGCAACATGTTTCTGCGTGTTAGAACAAAATCCATGGACTCAGTAACAAAATTTGGCTTGAAGGCTTTTCACAGCTCCCTTCTAAAGTATTTTGAGGTACAGAAGATGGCTGCAAGCTCTTCAGTCCTTCAAGTCTCTGGGGGCCACAGCAGTGTGGCTTCGAGGAGCCTCATCAACAGAAAAAAAGTGATGCGTACTGGCTGCTCTCCATATCCTCCAGAAATGGCCCTTGTGTGGGAAGCTGAAATACAAGGCAACACAGATCTGTTATACTTGCTTTCCACTAGCACGAAAGGTTACTGCACAATGCACTTTAGTAGGTCAGGTGTGTACATCACCACTGCTGAATTACAGAAGGGCAACCAAGGATGTGCACTTGCTTTTAAGAACAGAGCCAGGACTTAAAAAAAAAAAAAAGCCTCTTTCACATATTGGGTTTCAGTCCCATTCCACTGAATGGGATAGTTGCAAGACTATTTGTATCAAAGATTTGATCACTAGTGATAACACTGTCAACAGCATGGCATTGCCACCTATAGACAGCAAAGGCAAGCCAGTCTTAGGCTGAGTAGCTTAACAGAGCTTTTGAAATTATTTTGAAGGGCATATCAGAAATCCTACAGAGGCAAGAGATGTAAAGAATCTGTTATCTCCTCCCAGACTTTTTTTTTGTCCCTTAGTTATGCAGGACTGGATCTTACCAAGGAATGTTTATTGAAACATAATTTTTAAAAATCAGAACAGTGTCCTTTCCACATTGCCCTGTATAGCACATCAGCCACTGGTGAACAGATTGCGTGCCAGTTTGGAAATGTTTTAGCTGTTCACATGTTCTAAAAATAACGGCAATAATTTGCAGCCAAACTACTATTTGAAAGCTGTGGATAGAGAAATGCAGAAAGAAAGTTTGGACAGGTCTAATTCAATTTAATCAGAAATTCTCCAATTCCTATCTCTTTCAGACAGACAGCAGAAAAAGTTGGAGATGTTTAGGACTCCAGATCCTAGAGAAGGGCTATTTCCAGCCAGTCTTTCTGATCAGTCATTGTGTCAAACACCTCTCTCCCTGCCTAGTTAGCAGTTCACTTCAGGAGTACTGGTATAAAAAGATACCTAAGCTCGACCTGTCACTTAAGTGAGGCATGGCCAATTAATTCTGAAACAGTGCCTCTAGCTGCACATATGGTTTGGAAAGGTAGCATTTCATCAAGAGCATCTCAAGAAAAAGCAACATCAAGAGGCTGCAGCTGAGGTACATGGTTGTGGTTCTTTATGTGCTGCTCTTCAAAGTGCAGAAGTCACTGTGCTTTCTTTTACCCTGTTCAAAAAGGGTCACATTTTCAGATGTGGCTTCTGATTTTTAAGAACTCACATTCACGCTTAAGCATCTACATGAAAACAATATGATAATATTTAAGCTAGCAAGTAACCCAGATTTGAAGTTGCAGGTGTTTAGCTGACAATTAAGAACCTTCTTGGTTGACATAGATATACATAGTTATTCACATAACTTTTATCCCCCACGTTGACATTTGGGTTTATCTTTTCCATATAGTATAATTCTTGTATGTTAACCTAAGCCCCACTAAAGGATCTGTAAACCATAGAAGGTTCTTAGGGACATTTTCAAAATGGGGAAAGATGCTCTGTTTTTGACAGCGTGATATAATTCACACTCTAATTTTATTTAGCTTCGAGAATCTCTAAAATAACCAACTGTGAGTAAAGTCTGTGAAAACAAGTTTGAAAGCAATAAAACTAATTTTGTTTTCTCAGGTTTCTGCCAATAAAAATTAATAAAACAAATCCTTAGAAAAATTTTGCAGTTCTGTTATGTGCACCAGCCAGACAAAAGTTATTTCTTTGATGTGTTTTTAATATAGACTGCCCATAATCAGGGAGCACTCTGTTGCATGGAGAAAGAAGGCTTTGTCCTTCATGCATTTAATGTATAGCCCTCTCAGTTCAGTCTCTACTTGAAAATACATTATCATGAGGGTAAACTGCTTACTTAGGCAAATTGCCTAAGCCATTCAGTACTGCCAGACAGAAAACTGTCTGGGTCTACTATTTCACTCATTGAAGTCAGGGTCCTTCGATGAGGACAGGAAAGAGGGAGAGATCAGACAGAACAAGAAAGTGTCTGAGAACCTGTTTGATCTTTGCAGTCTGGAAGACTTTGTGAGATGCAGGTAATCTACATAGCTTCAGAAATACTGAGCTGAACATTTTAGCAGGTCTTGCAAAAACAAATTCTTGCTGACTGTGTAACTTGTATAACTTTCATTTTGTAGCACTTCACTTAGTACAGTGATGCAAATGTAGGGGAAAAAAACCCACAAATTACATTTAATGGCATCCACAATAAAGAGATATTGAGAAAGCTGCTTGTATCATAGGCATATATAACAAAAGATACATTGCTTGGGGCCATTATAACTAAGACACAAAGTGTGAAATACTGCACAGACTTCAGGAGCACATACAGTGTATTGGCTTCTTTGGTAAACCTGTGTATGCACTGGGAACCCAGAGTTATGAAGCATGGGAAGAAAAAGGAAGGTGTGGCTAACCTGGATGTGTTACCCAGACATTCACAGTGTATTTGTTAAAAGGCAAATGAACAAAGAAAAAACCCACCTGATTCATTGGGATCTTTTGCATAGGATGAAGCTTTCATGAGGAATTGAAGCTCTTGACAGGATGGTCAGTCAGTGTCCAGATGGTGATAGGAATCCCCATTGCAGAGGTCCTGGACTGGGCTGTGAATTCTTGTACTTCAACTGAGCACTGGTCCTATTCAAACATGTGATTCCTTGCTGTTGATTGTCTTAAACTGTACAAAAAGCATATCCTAATTTATTTATGAACAAAAGACTGTGCTACATGACAGTTCCTGCACCTGAAGGACAAGGTCCTACCAGCTGCTTAAAATCACTTGCGGTTTGGTGAGTCTTGAAGCGGGAAATGCGTGAGGCATCACTGGATGGCCAGGATCTCTGTCCAGGATGCCAACCAACACACATGTATGCACAGGCTTTGCCTACCCACTGGCCTTCACACAGCAGGACTGCCTGAAATCCCTGCCTGGAGGCTCCTGCAATGCTGTACGGGGCTGCTTGTGATGAAGCTGTGCAGCCCATCACCTTGCCTGCACTCAGCCCATAGACAGAGATGGACTGTGGAGTTTCAGGAGGAGGAAAAGTTCACTATGTATCTGTATTTAATTAAATGCATTCAGTTAAGTTATGCCCCCCTAGCAGAATGCAATAATGGAAATTCCAATGGAAAATAAATCCATTTTTGTCAGCCTTTAGTTCAGGATACAAATGTCAAGGTCAAGGACTTTTTAACTGACTCATTAACAGCCAACAGTGCATTTCACCATAACCTGTGTGTTTCTCAGACATATGTCTCCCACAAGGGCTGTTCTTAACAGCTAAGTGTACAGTGTGTATACTGAGCTGTTGTACTATCTGTCTCCAAAATTAAAATAAGATCACGGCTAGTAAGTGTGGATTTTCCATTATAGCTTCTTATACAAAGAACAAAAGACAGCCTTGAGTGGGATGTCTTCAATTACAGATTGAAGGGGAAAAAAAGGCAAGCTAGAAAGAAGAAACAGAGTGGAGGAGGCCTGTCAACCAAATGAACTTAAAAGCAAGGAAACTCCAGAGTCCTCTAAGTATCGTGAGATTTGTTTAAAATCTGTGAGATTTTAAAAATAAACATTGGCTCTTTCTATACAACTTGGCTGGGCCTCAAAACGATTTGCAAAGCAGAGACCCTGGTATTGTCATCATTTCTCAGACCTCTGAGCACTAAGAAGTAAATTACTCAGTGATTCACAGTAAAACCAGATGAACTGATAGCACAAAAAAGTTGCCCATGAGCAAAATTTATCCTAAAAAAGACTCCATGCAAGTAACCACATCCATTCTCAGTCACCATCCCAACCTTCACAGGGACAGATGACCAGGCTTGAAAATCTGCACATGTGGGATCCTGGTAGCTGGTATTCAACCACTGTTAAAAATCACATTTCCTCCCCAGCACTCTGAAAACCACAAGGGCTGCCACAGCTAACCGGATTAGTACCAGATATTTGGCTTTTAGCTATGAAAAAGGAAACAAATGCCATTTCCCCTTGCATTTATGATCATATATCAGAGTGTTTATGTCTTTCTACCACAAGGACAAAATATCCTCAAAATGTTGACTGGTTCATAAAGTAAACCAATGACAGAAACTAAGTAGTAATGTATTACAGACAAATACAATCTGATAATTACCACATTTAGAGGGTCTCACATTTGACAAGGATATATCAAAAGGATCTATATTTATAATATTTCTCACTATGGCAGCAGACAAATTTCTCATAAATCTATTATTTCGTCTTTTACTTTTAAAAAATTCCAGATTTTTATAGTGGAGGTTATATGAGCAGTGGGAGGGACTTCCATGGCAAAATCATTCACTGGTAAAGTTGAATTTCTTTCAGTGTAGAGGAAAGCAGGGAAAGGAAGTAAGCTTTACATGCCTCCTTTCAGGAGAGAAAAAAAAAAATAGACTTGTGATGCTGTTTCTGTTTAACACAGTGATTTAAACCAACCAGGAGCATCCTCAGCAGCAGGTCAGCAGTTTTGGAGTGGGCATGGCCCCCAAAGCCACGAGTGCCAAAGCTCTTGTGGGGAAGAGCAGAGGCAGACATGGAAACGTGTCCTTTCAGTCAACCTCACGGGCAGGTTTGGGTGACAACTGAGTGCCAGTGCCAAAAGAGCAAGGAAGAAAAGAGTGAACAAGAAAGAAGGAAAGGCAATGGATACAGACAGAACGATTTACTTCTCTGCAGATCCATTTCAAAACCTTTTTTTGGCTGAAAAGCCTTACCCTGAGCTCTTTACTTATTTATGGCACCTATTTAAACAACCTTAACAGAAGGTCAAAAGCACATCAGATTGCCATGGGTCTTTTGTTTCTAGCCTGGTGTCTGGTTTCCCCCAAAGATCACTCACCTAAAGCCTAGACAGAAGGGAAGCTGAAAGGCTAAGAGGGGGTGGAAGGAGAAACAGGAAGGTTAGTAAAGAATCAGGATTTTTGTGATACCCCAGAAATTCATACACTGTTCTTCGGTGATCTCCACTGCTTTTTAAAGCCAGCAGAAGCAGCAGTTCTTTTACAAACCACATCCTGTTGCATTTGCTCTGCAACATACCCTTTTTTCACAACTCTGCTCTGCTGTCTGGCTGACCATTAATGAAGTAGAGATGAACCCTGACATTGGTCCCAGACTCTACCGAGTGTCTTTCCTCTTACTCTCCAACAACAGGACTCACAATTTTCTGAGTGAGATGTCTATTGGCAAGTTTATTTCAAAGGGTCACTACCTTGCAAGGCAAAAAAAATTATGAAGCAATTTTTTGAACCATTTCCTCTAAATTTATGAAAAGATAAGAAAACTGTTGATGTCTGGACATTCATGCCTGTGCTGACCTCTGCTTTGAATAAACAGAAGTTATTTTCTAATAGTACAAATTATTTAAGACTAATAACAAAACAAATTAAAATACAGCCAGGAGAACTTTATTTATAAATGGCTTCCAACTGTCCTGGGACTTGCTCCTTAAATGATTACGTCTCGCCAATGTAATTCTTCAGCTGAAGGCTTTCAGACTCCAGCAGTGTGCTTAAGACTATCTACTTTTGAACACATATATTCTAGTCAATCTGACCTCAGTAAGATTGCTGTGTTTAGGGTAAGGCATGTGAACCGCTGCATTAAATCAGGCCCCTGAGTGGAGGTCACTTGAGTGTGCATTTGCTTAAGGAAAAGACCTTTCACAATCTAAATCTCTTCTTAACCTGTTTTTAGGAAAAGTTTTTGGTATGCGCAAAATCTCCTTATAAAAATATTGCACCTATTTACGACAATGTCCCCCCAAGTATTGTGTAACATTGCAAGTTTAATTTCAGATACTTTACTGTAGCACTATGGTGCTTACTTTCAACTAAAATTATTCAAATCTAATACTTAAAGGTGATTATAGCCACCTACATAAGATTTCCGGCTTTACTGAGAAAGAGGGGCTTCTCCAAAAGAAAACATAGGCATACACAAGGCATGTCTGAAAATAATGTTGCGGTTTAAGTCCTCAGAAACAGATTTTATTTGGCATTTGAATTGGAAAGTTTTACTCTCAAATCTCAGTTGACTGAATTTCAATTGTCTAAGATGCCTCATTATCTGAACAAGAGTGTGATCCTCAAATGCCAGTAAATTCTTCTGAAAATTGTATTGTTTACCACAGCTTCTGAAATATCAGTTAAGTGGAACAATTTAAACGTGCTATTAAAGCAATGAAGGTTCCATGTTTCTTAGTTTTTATTAGTGTTATAAGTCAATAAAACTTCAGGTGTGTGATTAATCATATCATTATAATAATTAGAACTATTTGCATTTTTCTTGTTGTCACTGTAACATACAGTTGAGTGACACTGATCTCTTTCCATGTTGTCATAGACATACTTGCATAAAAATCCTTCTTTTAGTTATAGTACATCTTAGCATTTCTATTCTGAGGCATAAAGTAAGAACTCCAGGTTTTCAGGTTTCTGAAAGGTCTTGTAATTCCATAGCTTTCTCCACCTCCCTTATCTGATACAGAGTTTCACCTGAGGACTTTACAAAAAAGTACAATATTTTGCCCCATTGCAGCAATTCAGCAAGAAGTTCTACGATAATCATAGCCAGAAAAAAAGCAAAACAAAACAAAACAAAATACTTTACAATAGACCATAAAAGTGATCACACTGCGGACTGAAAACGCCCTGTGTTGATTCATCCTAGGTCAATCTGTTATTTGTTTGTGGTTTGTAACAGATACAAGCAATATTGAAAACAGATGTCTTTTTTATTTCAGGCTAGGAACCTGGGCCTGGAGGACACCAAGTCTACAAATACAATTCACCCCACAGGCATGGAATTGTTGGCTGTTTTCTGTAGCTACAGCTAGGGTCTTCCTCACAAAATCCAAATGACAAGGCCATAAAACATTTCCCTGTAAAACAGCTGAAAGCTTAAAAGCTACAAAGCCTGCAGGATACCCTAGGAAGATTGCAGGAGATTCCAAAGCTTTCTCATTATCATGCACTGAAGTAGTCACGGCTGGGAGTTCAGTCAGGATGTGTATCTGGAAGTCTGCATATATGTAAGGTTTAACCACTACAAGTCTTTGAGTCTATGTGCATTTCAGCTCAAAGAGAGTTAATTTAATTTCAACACAGATCTTTTCATGATGAAGCAAAGTTAAATGGAAATGAATCGTCTTTAAGAAGGGAACAATACGATATGTGTAGATTCTTTACTATAGTTCAACAGCTAAATCTGCTGAAACTCATGTCTGAAATCCATGTTGAAGTGTACACAGACTGCCAAAGAAATTTGAGAAAAAATACTAAATAGTCGTATTGTCATTAACTTAGTTTGAATAGGCATTCCAGAAGCCATACAGTCCAACTCTCTGACTTGAAGCAGGTCCAGTTAGAGCAGGTTGCTCACGGCCATGTCAATCTGAGTTTGACTTTCTTGCCTCCAAGGATGGAGACTAGACTCCACAGCCTCTCCAGACACTTGGTCCTATGTTTGGCCAGCTGCATGGTGAAAAAGATTTTCTTTATATCAAATGCAACTATTTCATTTTTCACCTTGAGCCTTTTGTCTCTTGCCATCTCACCATGCAACTTTGACAAGTGTGGCTCCATTTTCTTTGTAACCTCCCATTATCTTTAGAGACCAGTGTTGGGCAGACTAGAGAAGAGTTGCTTCTGAAAGAAGAAACTTCATTCATACTTTTGTTGGTATGGGTTAACTTCCTGTAGTCATAGCAGAAGAAATGGAGTAGGAACTCAGACAGGGTAATGGGATGGAAGGGTGTGTAATTAACATAAATGTCAAAGAGGGCCAGGAAAAGCAAGAAATTGTCCTAACTGGTGCATCACAGTCCTTTTAATTTAATACTCATGCCCTGATAATTTACATGTGTTTTGTTGATTGAAGAAATAGGATAACTCATGCAATAGAGGCAGAATAAAGACCATTGTAGCAGCTCTTCCATACACTAGTTGAGGAAGTAATTAAAATGACAGGTTAACTAGCTTAGAAGGCCCTGCACTGGAAAATGCAACTTTACATTAACTCTTCTCTGCACCAATATTGGGAGAAAAATATGACTGTTGAGGACACTAACCCTAGTCACCAGTGTGAGGATGATGAACTACACTGAAGGCACCATGACCCAGGGATGGTGGTTCAGCAGTTAAACAATTCGATCGATCCCAAACTGGCCCTTGCAAACTGCCTCCCACACAGTTCGCTTTTCAGTTCTGCTGCGATTTGGCAGGGGTATTCCTCTGCCCACCCTTCCCACCCAGCAACTTTGTGTGGGGGAAGAAGTGTGGTCACAGGAGGGTCTTCATCCCCTGGCCTTGCTCCAGCTGCTCCCTCCACTCCATGCACTCAGACCCTCTGCTGTTTCTTCAACAGAGCATTTCTGCCTGAGGACTGAAAGTTTGATTTAGAAAAGCAATAGTCAGGGGTGAAAACCAAGCAGATGGCCCTGGACACCTGATTTCGGGTCTCATTTGCATTTTCTAGGACAGGAGTTTAGAAACTAAGGGAACACATCTGCGTCCTGCATAAGTGGAGTGCCAAGATTAGCAGTGCCTCAGGATTCTGGCTGAAATGCAAGATCCCACACAGATTTTGTTAATTTGATCATATTTGTTTAAAGAAAAAAAAAAAAAGGAAAAAAGAAAGGTTTTATGCAAAACACAATTCAGTTTACATAACTGACATCTGCTCCAAAGCCAGGTTGTAGTCCTACCGTGATCTGCTCTAATAGGAAATAAGCACAAGTGGACAACAGCTGTATTTTCTGTTGTGTGTCCTACCTTTGTGAAGACTGATGCTAGCACAAATCACTTCACTGGCACTAAAACACAGCTAAACCTCCCAGAAGGCTTTTGACAGAGACTACCAGAAAGTACCACATTCTTACAAGTGTGAGAGCATAACATCTGTGTAAAGTCTTAGCGGGATTCAGATATGTAGATTTTCTTCAGACGGATAGAAGCTGCACAGGACTTTATTGACAAATATGAGGGCTGACATCTTGCCTGGAAAACAGTATATCCAAAACAGCAGCTTGGCCCAGCATGGTGGGTTGTTGAACTTGGAAGTTGGAAAGGGTAACCTCACAGCTTTTCTGAAATGATGGGTGACTTTTTCAAGCAGTGAAGCAAGTCTGACTCTGATCTATTGAGCCTTTCAGGGGCTGTTTGTTCTCTGATTAAATTTATGTATTTTCTAAAGGGCAGCACATGGAATGTATCCCTTTCTGCTAAGGTTTCCCAGTGCATAGGTAATCATCAACTTCATTTGACAGATGTCTTTTTTTTTTTTTTTTTTAGAGGGATGGCTTATCTTTCAAAAAAACCAGGTACCTGTAGCTTTGCCATAAACAAATGACTAAATGCATAACTGAAAAAACTCACTAAGATACTGGGTTTTTTTGGAGTCAATAGCAAAACTTTCATCCAATTTCAGACATATAGTAAATTATACTACATAGCTACATAGAAGAAATGTAAATAACTTACATCTTTTTAAATAGTATTGTGGTTTACACAGAGGTGTACATAGAAACTTCCAGGCACAGTAACTATCTTCAGGCAAGATTTTCTTCAGGTACAAGAAGACATGTCCATTTTCAGTATCCCAATAAATGATAAGAAATTAAAATATTGCCTTCTGAAAAATCCAGATTTTATTTTCTTTATAAACTTAATAAATGTGTCTCACTGGCTGTTTTAGGGGTAATATGTTAGGAGGCCATTTCTGATTTTTAAAAATTTAAGTTCTGTTAGGAAAGTATGTGTGTGCATTTATACCCAAATGTGTAAAAAGATAGATTGTGCCCATACACATTTTCACACCCAAAAAGTTAACACTCCATAATGATTTTCAAGTCATCTTCCCTCTACTTCCTTTCTTTTTGTTTGCCCTCTCTCCCTTCCAGTCTGCTCCTTATACACAACCTGATGCACTAAATATAGCTCTGAAATGAAGTGGTGTCATTAAAAATGTTTCTCCTGTCAGGGTTTGCTGGAAGTATCTACATGTGGAGGGCTCACTGCAGTCAGGAGCTTACAGGACTGCAAGGGTGGGCAGGGAGCAGAAACTGCGGCTCAGATGAAGGAGGGTGTCAGTGGCATGGACTTAACATTTATTTGTTTGTTTGTTTAGTAAAACTCACCACAGGATTGTTTCAGTGGTGTGTTGAAACAGGTGACCCTAAGTACAACAGTCCCTTGGACTTGTGTTGGTCATGCCTGTGGGCCAGCATCTGCATTGTGGGAGTGGAAGGTGAACATGCACACACAGAGACCTTGCGGGAGAAGACTGTCCCAGAGCTCAGAGGGCTTATGCCGCAGACCCCCTCACCTCCAGGTGTTTGAATCTGTTGCAGAGGTCTGAACCAAAACAGAGCCACCTTCCAGAGACTGAGTCTAATATAAAAACAAGACATTCCCATCTGCTCCAAACCTCATTCTCAGCTCTTCCGCCATGAGTACTGAAGAATTGCAACCCTCGTCTTCCTGGACATGTGGATTTCAGCCAGAAGTTAATAATAAAGGCTTCAGTTGTATCACAGAGGTTTGAATCTCTCCAGAGTGATGTGGTCCAATTTTATGAATCCCTAGTTGCTAATAATATATTATACCTGAATTAATTTCTCCCTTCGCCTGTTTCCTCAGATATTATTATGCCTTCGTGCAGCAACATAAATTCACTGCTCTAATCCCATATTTTTGGTTATTAGGTAATGTGGTATGCTCAAAGGTGACTGGGTGATTGAAATGGCATTATTTACTTTGTTTAATATCTTGAAATAGAGCTTAACATTTGAGCTGTTGTGGAATAAAAGAAACAGAAAAGACCCAAACATAGTCAGCATGGAGGGATATTTATTCTTACTGTGATCAGGCCAGTTTTCCACAGATAGTAAGGAGGATGGCAGAGGTGAGCCCCCCCTTGCTGCAGTACAAACTGGCAGCCATTAGAGTGGCTGTGAATTATTTCCCTGAACCAAGCCCAAAACAAATATGAGCCCACAATTGTCACAAAGACTAAAAAAAAAAGACCCAAATATCGTACTGCTAATATTTGCTTCAGAAAAGCTCTGATTTTTATTTCAGTGCTTCTCCACTAGAGTTTGTTTGGGTTTTTTTAACTAAGAAGGAACCCTTTTGATCTGCAATGCCACTAAAAAAGTAACTAGTTTAAATCCATCAGGTTACTCAAAACCTCTGCTTGTCAGTTCCAGTGAAACAGGCTACTGTTTGAAGAATGAGAGTGACTCCTCCAGAGTCAAGGAAATATCATGTCTGTTTGAGGTGCTGGAGAAGACTCTGTTGGTAAAGAACCACAGTCTCACACTGACCTCAGAGACTGCAGCTGCTGGAGTCCAGCGTGAGCTCATGGGTGGAAGTAGCATAGCACAGGGGAACAGGGAGGAAGTGCAAACTCATAGAAATCATGTCACGCAGTAGGAGGCAATGCTAGTTGTATGTTCTCAGGCCAGATTGGGCACCCATGTCGACTTTCCACAGATCTGGTTTTTAGGTTGCTTTTGTTTCTGTTTGGTTCATCAGTTGAAATCACATTTTACTGCTGTTTATGGAAGAACTAAGATAGACCAAAGGACCTTTTTAGATGTCTTCTGCTCTGCTGGGCCTTATCGGCCTGCACTGAACCACAGTGTGACTAGCTGGTCTCAGAGCAGGAAAAAAATGCACTCCTTATTGTGCTACTAAAATCTGAAAGCGGCTTTTATGAAACCAATAAACCTATTGTGGACTTGTAGGTATAGTTACAGTGGCTAGCATCAGATCTTTAGGATTTGTGGCCTGTCATGAACTAAGAGGGTTTTCCTCAGTTTTATGTTTTCAGTAATTCAGGCTTACTGTTATATATAGAAGTATTTATCTACCATTTTTATCAGCTGAAGGTACAGAAAGTGAAAATAACTGACAAAATAGTTTGGAGCATGCCTGCAAATCTCCCTACAACATGTTAGAACATAGCAGACACTTGATCAGCCATCAGGAATCATTACCGGGTTAATTTGTGTGAAATGAAAGAAGTTGTGAATACAATCTCTTAAACAGCACTCAGCTAAATGGGTTATTTTTCCATCGGTAGCAATATTAGCATGTATCTTTAGTGTACTGCAGGAGGAAATGGCAAAAATGATCACAGTCATCTTCATTTTAGTGCTGGAGAAATATGATGAGTGGTGAATGATTCTTAATATCATAACTGTCTATATGAAAGGAGATGAAAGCATAACTGGAGAGCATTGTTCATTTTCATTCTTTCAGAGATCCATCATTCTAGCATGCTCTTTTCTCTTATCTTCCTAATACCTTCACATTTGATCCTCGAAACACGGAAAAGCAAATCTTCAGATATTTCTGACATGCAAATAGCTATTCCTTCAAACATCTTGAAAATCAAAGAAAACGTTGTGGGCAATTTCAATAAAACTACTTATTAAGTTAAAATGAATCTAAATATATTTTGTGTTTCCTCTCTTGTGTGTATAAGCAGGTGTGCAATTAACTACATAAGTGCACCATACAAGTGCATAGAGAAAACTGTTGTGGGTGGAATGCACAACTTGCCATGCAATCATCTACTATTGAAAAATCACCACATTTTCTGAACACGCAGACTTCTTCCATCTGCTGTAGCATTCAGCTGAAAAAGCTGCAGCTGCAGCTTCGTCGTTCAGTAAAATCTCAATTCTCAGCACTGGGACGGACATACACACCATACCTTCAGAACGACTGCTGTTGCTTCTGATTTGGCCATTGAGCTGTGTGGATGATAAAACAGAAGTTCAACAAAAATATCAAAGTGCTATCCTATAAGATAACTTCTATCTAATGATCTAGTAACGTTGGTCTGGTGTTAACATGACTGGTAGGATGGGCATGTCAGGGAGAAGCCTTGCAAGCAGGGAATGCTGTCAATGCCAGACCTTGCTCTGTTCAACACACTGCACATGTCTGCC
The DNA here is from genome assembly GCF_037038585.1 of Patagioenas fasciata. Classification (NCBI taxonomy): domain Eukaryota; kingdom Metazoa; phylum Chordata; class Aves; order Columbiformes; family Columbidae; genus Patagioenas; species Patagioenas fasciata. The sequence continues at coordinate 30,859,110 of NC_092560.1, forward strand.
TACCGCAACCTCAAGCAGCTGCTCTGATCTCCTAAGCCTTGGCTTGTGTGGGCAGATGTGTAGTGGGGATGCACTGAGTTCCACAGGGGTTGACTGGGTACAGTATGAAATGGAAGGCTTTCACTTCCTGACTTCTTGGTGTGGCCACTGGTTCTTCACCTCAGGAGTGCACACACATGGATTTATGTTGGTGGATACTGCATTTAAAAAAACAAAAACAAAAACAAAAACAAACAAACAAAAAAACAAACAACAAAAAACCAAAAAAAAAACTTATAAACTTATAGTTAAGTCACTAATTTTCAAACATGAAACGTAAAATGTCCTTAGCAACCCTTTGGGAATTAAACAGGTACTACTTGGAGTCCATTCTCCCTGGGCTGTGTCCTAGACTTTCACTGACATCAGTCCGGTTCTTCCACTAAGGCAACTCGGGTTGCTCAGATGTGATCTGTTCCCTTTTGTTCCTTATCGTTTGAATTGTTTCTCTAAAGCAATGTTTCAAGGAAGAAAAATCTTCTTTGTTTCAAAACAAGCCAATGGGTAGTGCATCAGTCTTTTTCTCAGTAATTTATGTTGTTGAAATCTACTATCATATTCACTCTTCAAGTCACATTTTATCAACCTAAGGAAACACAGTTTTCTCAACTTTTATACAGTGGTGAGGTTCTGTAGACCTCTTCATTTTCTTATTTGTCTCCTCGAGCTTCTCTTCAATCCTTCCTATAAATTTTCTAAAGAATAATGTCTTAAATAAAACACGATTCTCTAGCTGAGGCCCACCAGATGATGCATAGAAAAAAATAATTTCCTCCAGCATCTAACACATGGTATTTTGCCAGCATATCACGAAATGATACTTGCCTTTTTTTTTTCCCCAGTAACATCAGACTGCTGACTCAGGTTGAGTTTGACATCAGCTGTAACTCACAATCCCTTTTCTGCATTATTGCAGCTTGCTAGTTAGTCTCTTTTCTGTGCTTCCTGCTTCTTCATCAAAACACTTTACACTTGTGTCTGTTGATTTTCATCTTTAATTTCAGATCATTGCTTCAGTTTGTTAAGAATTTTGATCCTTGATTCTTCAATATAATTCAGCCTTCCTGGCTCAGTGTTATCCGTGAACTTCAAGTCCATTATTTAGACCAAGTCATTAATAAAAATGTTGAATGAAAAAACCTCTGCGGAGACACCTATGTGCTTCACCAGAATAAGCTGTCAGTTAGCAATCTATTAATAAAGTCTTTGTGTTATAGACCAACAAATTGTACATTGTGGTGATCTCTTCTATATCACATTTTCCTTTACTAAAGAGCAAATCAGGCCAAACACCATGTAAATGCCTTAATATAGTAAATATATGTCATGCCTGCTGCTTTTCTTTATTCACTTGGCCAGTTATTTCCTCAAAGATGTAACCAAGTTGGTCTGATGGGATATATTCATGACAAATCCATGTCAGAAGTATTTTATCACCTTTGTTCTCCTCTAGATGTTTATGAATCGAATCTTCCAAGTATTAAAGTTATCCTGATGAGTCTATACTTCCCTGGGTCACATTGCTGTCCTTTTATTAATAGTAGGTACTGTGTTTGACCTTCTCCAGTCCTTAGAGATTTACTCTGTCCTTCACAAGTTCTTGAAGATGATAACTAATGATTCAGAAAATACTTTGGCTGCTCCTGAAGTTCTCTAGGTTGAATTTCAGAGGCCTCTTTACCTTGAGTGTTTATAAATTATCTAGATTTTACTGGCCTTTTTTACTATGCCCTATATTTATCCCTGTGTTAAAAGTATTTGCACAAGGAAAACATCAGTGACCACATCAGTTTTCCAACAGTAAAATGAAAACAGAATTATCCAAGATCTAATTTAATACCATGCAGCTAACCTGGGTGTTTATCATCCCTTCATATTTATTTTTAATCCAGTGACAGCATGCAGTTAACAGAACAATTTTTGGCAGGTCCTGTTTTATCCAGCTGTTTAAATATGTTTTGTGGTTTCAGCTTTTTTGAACTGCCTCCTGTGGTACAGATTTGTTTTAACTGGTTGTTTGTAAAATATTTTTAGTCAGAATTTGCTGTAATAGTTATTAATGGGTTACAGTTCATAAACTACATCCATCAGTATTTAATTAATCATTCTGATGGTATTTTCTTTGGCCTTCAAGTACAACAGCTGCATAACTCTAATGTTTTGGGGACAAGAAATCTTCAGAAAAAAAGGACACTGGGAGTAGGAATGGCTTTTGTGCTTATTTCCTCAATCTTTTAACATGTGCAGAAGGCATGTGGCCTAGTGAGAAGCTGTGCAGTATACTTTTTCAAAGCGTTTTCTGTGATTTTAGGAGGTTTCTTTGGTTGTTATTATATTTTTTTTTCGCATGGACATTGAGAGAGAAAACAACATCCAACTGAAAAGTTTCCCTGATGTAGGTGTGTGTCTCCTAGCTGCACCGGTATAGCGGAGCATTAGGAGTAGTTTCTGCTCCTGGAGGAGAGGGGCCAGGAGGATTTAGCTGTGTATGTAGTTTACACTGGGGGAGAAATGCAACAGTGAGTATCCTGCAAAACATCTCTCCTGTGCTGACACGAGGGGCAGCAAGCAAAAAGCTAGGAACAACTTGACCAGAAACTTGTAGAGTCTCCGTCCTTGGAGATATTAAAACCTGACTGGCGATGACTCTGAGAAACGTACTGTAGCTGACCCCACTTCAGCAGGTGGATGGACCAGATGATCTTTGATATCCTTCCCTATGTTTGTGTTTTGGTGACCCCGCGAGGTGGAACTTACCTCAGCCCTGCACTTCTCTTTATATGTTGGAATAAGCAGCCCATCATCTCAGATGAAGAGGTCAGAAAGTTTCCCTGATCATGTCCTGTTTTCTGTCACATATACTTTCCCAAAACTTTTGCCAGTTCCAGATGAAGTCCACGATGCTGGGTTTCTGGTTCAAAGCTGATTCCTTAATTATAGTAATTACTATTCTATGCTTTACTTCAAAATGAACAAAATGAAAATATATCAAAATTTTTCTCATAACACAGCTAAAGGCATACCCTTTATCCTGGTTACAATAAACACACTTCACAGTGTACACTGTTCAGCATTTCTTCTTTCTGTTGCCCTGTTGTGAGCTTCTCCTTTAGGTGGCTGTTTCAATAAACAAGCAATTACTGGAAAATCACTTTTATGCGCAAACTGTTTCCTTTCAAGAGCAATAAATACAGGAATTTTTTGTTGTATAATATTCCTTACAAAATCCAACTTATTTTTCTTTCTTTTATTCTTTTGGACCAGGTCTACATCAAGCCATGTGAAGGAAATAACAAATCAATTGATCAATTAGTTGGATCGATAGCTCTGTTTTGACATTTTACATTAAGCAGTAACTAATTGCCCAATCCTAAATGCTTTTAAAAACTTATCTAGAAAATCAATAATACAGTAACTGCATTTTAAACAGAAGAATGAACACAGCTATGCAGGAGGAAATGGGTAGCCATACGCAAGGTATGCACCACAGTAGTAAGGTTTTCTGCTGTTTTCCTTTTTGATTTTACATGTCTTTGTTCGCATTCTTTTCCTGGTAGTCACTTCCATTTCTATGAGGGTCATCAATAGCTCACACAGAGCTTTAATGACTAGCAACCATAGGAGATACAGGCTTTTGTGGGGACGACAAGGGCATGAACATGTCCTCTTTGCTCTACCACCTGGTCTTCCTAATTCACAGTAAAATGAAGAGTCATAGAGCTGGGAGATGTACCCAGCCAAGTTAATGCTTGCTGGCTCAGCTTACTATCTCTTCCTCCATGTTCAAACTTCCTCTTTTCAGTCATTCTTCACATTTTTCCAATCTCTGAGTAGTGATTTCTCCTGACCCATTGAAGTGTTGTTTCAATCTCTGCTATGGGGAGGCTCAACAGGTTGCTGTAGCTACCTGTTCCTGTGAACATTTCCTTTCTAGTATGTTCTTATCTTTAATTTTTGAATTGTTATGCGCTTTTGTGACTTATTTATTGTGTGAGCAATCATTGAACAGCAACAGTAAAAAATTATATAATGTTAATATGTGGTTTTCAAAAATCAAGGGAAAATTTTGACATTTGGAGCCCAGAGTACTTAGGCAACTATTCCAGTAGATGCTTCTCCAACCCCTAATCCACTCAGGTTTTGTAATAGCTAAGTTTATATCAAAACTCTGTGAACATCTGAGGGCAGAAACAGACCAAACAGATATATCCAGAAGTGATTTAGTAAGCACCAATGTTTTCTAATAAATTAAACTTCCTTTTTTGAAATCCTGTCTTCATTTAGGTATATGAGAACTTTAGTATTGATTTGAATTACTCCAGGATTTATTCATTCTGTCAACTCAGGCACAAAATCTGATTTTTTTTAATTTTTTTTTATAAGACATAATTTAGCAAGCAGTCTGAGAGCCAATTTCTTGTCTGTGACTTCTAGCACACTTGAGTCTTCACAGAGGTCTGTGATATCACATTTTTGGTAGGCGAGAGATGCATGGCACATGTTACCACACGTGGGTGTCAGGCTAGATTTGCTCCTTACCCTGGAGACCACGTATTCCAAGAGGTAGTTCCCACAGCACTGTGTACAGTGTGTATATTTTCTTGTTTGTGACAGATATCCTTAATTCAAAACAATTCCATATAATATGTGTCATCTTCATTTAATGAGCAGATCAAGATGATTTCCTATAATGTACTGTAACAGAAGGTAAAGGATCCTTTTCATTTTAGCTCTTTCAAAATCTCACACATTATACAAATGATGCCAGAGATGGAAAATGTCTGTGTAATAGATTTGGACCTGCCTGAAGTAATTTAGGAATATTAGAAGTTGGATTGGTTATTGAGCTGTCTGCTCCATGCATATGTATTCATACAGTGAGTTAATTCAATAACTCAGTTGTAAGGAAATGTGCCCAGGAAGAGTGAGAATTGAAACCAGATATGTACTCCCTAGCAGATACTTCAGACACAATACAAGAGCTGTTCAATTTGATGTTTTTATTGCAAATCCCTGCTGAGCTCAACCAGTCTAGTTATAGGTCCAAGCATGTAAAGGAGCAAAGAATTTCATTTATGCTTAAAGGAAGCCCCATAAGGACAAAAGGGAGACTAACAGTACAGTAAGATGACCTCAGACTTGAAAGAGTACTAGAGAATTTATCCCCTATTCAAACACTCAGCAAACTGACTCCTTAAGTAAAACAGACATTTTGCATTTTTAAAAAATCTTCTTTTAGATATTTTATTTTCTGATGCAAAAATAAATACTTATTTTAAGACAGCTGTTTGGCCTGCCATAAACCTCTCTGGTCACAGCTTCCTGCAAGGAGGAATTAATTACCTTGTCACATCAGACACGAGGGTCAAATTGTGTCTTAAGACTCTGGTCATCTGGGGACATCTAAGAGGAAGTAATTCTAATAATCTGCTCTAAAGAGGACAAAGGCAGAGGTCTGAGATAAGGAACAAAGTCCACAGATGCTATCATAAGCATCAGTTTTCCAGGACAGTCAGCTACCAAGAGAAATGATGGATCAGATGGTGAAATTATGAGTGTTGTACTGGTTAAATAGGTTATTTTGCTGAACTTGACCTAAGCAATTTGAGAAGCTGAGATAATGGGAAGATACCGTAAGCAGAAAAATGCAAACTAGATAAATATGCCAAACTGACCAGAGCAGCTGAACCTCCAGAAAGACTACTCATTCCCACAGGTATATCAAATCACTAGATAATCAAAATATCTTTATTGTATCCACAAAAATTCTCAGATGTAACTTTCAAGGGCATCTTGCAAACCGTATTTTACTAGAGCTAGGGATATTTTGCACTTCCCTTCAGTTAGTTGCAACCCTCAGATCTATATATAGGTGAATAAGCTGGGATTTTTGCTGAACATTACAATACCTTTGAAGTGTCTTTTACAATGTGGTAGGTGTTGCAAAAGGTATCCTACTGTGAACTGTATAGAAATATGTCTGGGAACTCGCCTGTAGTGCGAGAGGAAATCTTCCCACTGATTGTAGTGGTCAAGCCCAGAGTGACCTCCACTGGTGTCTGAGTGTCCTCTGGATCCTCTGGGAGGCTGAACATTGACTCTGCAAGGGGAGAATTTCCCACAAATTTTTCGTGTCCCAGGCAACATAGTGTACCTTATTATGCATGTTGCCCATGTTATGTATCAATTCTTTCACAAAAAAGGGGACAGTCTTGATATAGAAACATGGATGTGAATTTGCAACAGAAGATACCTTATGAATCCTGTCCACTCTGGTCCAATTTCCTCCTACTGTGTCGCTCCCTCATTAACCATGGTCAGTCTCCTGTGCCCCATGCTTCCTATGCAACTATCTTCACTGTTTTATGGAAGACCTGATCCATGTGGTTTTGAGGGTGCAACCACAGAATTCAATTACTTGGAATTTGCTTTTGTAGAATGAGATGGACATGACGAAGAACCCAGATCCTAGATAAAGAAGGATGTGCTGTCCATCACCCTGTGCTCCCAGACAGCATGCATGGAGATGTTGTATCTTCCACTTCTCTGTGCTGGGGATTAAACAGTGCCATAACAGATAACAGACACTTCCACATCTTCATCTATTGGCTTGGAGGACAGGACATTAATTTTGAGACAGACACTAGAAAACACAGCACAAGAATGCTCTTCCACTCACAGTCTTGCCCATCTTCTACAATTAGCTAACGAAAATACTCTATTTTTTCACATCTAAGGCCAAAGGAGAGCCTTCATGAGAGTGAGATACCATATTTAGTTTCTTAGGTGATAGATTAAATAAGAAAAATTCACCTTTAATTTTAGGGATGTTAACGTAATAATCTTTTTCACTGTTCATCTTTCTTTATAACACAGAAATTCACTGACTGCCTTAACTGTTTCTGACTGTATTATTTACTATTCAAATCGCCCATTCCCCTTAGCTTAAAAATGCTACTCTCAAGCAGAGTTTGTCTTCAGAAAACTACTTTTCCATGAGAAATACATTAAAAATGGCCATCAGTTGGAGTGACACAAACATACTGTGATGTAAATCAGCTTGAAACCATCTGAGGTGGAAGATGTTTTACTGTAAAATGTTTTTTCTCTAGCTTTCTTCTATGGTTTTCAAGTCCACGTCTTTCTGCAATGCAAGTATACAAAATATGTCCTACAGAAATGTAATGATTTCTGTATGTTGCCAGTCAATCCACAGTAGAGCTAGTATGCTGGACCCTAATCATCTCTGTTTAACACCACTGACTCCAGCAGGCAAATCCCTTAAATGAAATCAGCCTGATATTTCTTATAGGTGCATTTGTTTCTCTGATTTCCTTTCACAAAGACACAAATGTGAAAAAAGACTCAATATCTTACTGTCTGTAGCTTTCAGCCCTTGAGATAGAATTAGAATTCAACACATCTATGTAGAAAACAGAAAAAAAACAGGTGGTTCCAATAAATTTGGAAGTACTTTTTTGAGACCCTTACAACTCTGGTTGATAAAGGCAGACTAGTACTTTCTGTGAGGTTGGACATACCTCATAATACTGTCCTGTGCAAACATAATGCATTGTTTCAACAAACAAACTGTTGTTAATGAAAAATTTGAGGTCTCCCATTGCAAGACTTTGTTAGGAATTTTCATCATTTGGTTAAAGTCTGGAAGGGATCAATTCATAGTTGTTTGGGAAGAATGAAGTCACTGTAGATAATGTACATATTGGCTCAGAGGTTGGAGAAATTATAAATAACAGGGAAGATACTGAACAAATATACAGTGAATGGTGCAGTCAAACAAGTCCATCAAATAAACTCATATGAAGACTTATATCAAACAATTAAAAATGCAGGTTTGTACTTAATGACTGAAGCCTATATTCTGGGAAACAGCAACTCTGAAGAACTTAGAAGACATTGTAGATAATATGGCGGCAAGATCTCTTTTATCAAGATTAGGTATCTGCTTAAAGATTTTATTCTACTTCTACCCATTAGTCGCTGGGCTTCATGCAGGAATTACTGAGTAAAGTTTTAGGACAAATAGAGGAAGTCTGACCAGGAATGACTAGTCCCTTCAGACTCTAAAAACCTATCATTATATTAATTTAAATGCTCTGCTATCAAAATCTTGATTCCCTCGAAATAATACATTTACTTAGGAGAATCTGTCACGAGAGACACAACATGAATATAACTACTCTTCTAGGAAAGTCCAGCTGTGACATAAACTACAGCTGTGACATAAATTACAGCAGTAGATCAAAAGTCTTTCCTGAAAAACAAAATAAAACAAAACAAACCCCAAAACAAAACCAACAACAATCACACACAGACAAACACTAAACCCAAAACATAAAAAAAGAGAAGTAATAAAGATAGTTTTACCAAAGAAGCTCAATAAATATACTTTCGAAAAGATCGCATTCACGGCAGGGATCATTTTATTCTGCAGAGGTGGAACAGTGAAAGATTAAGCCTTATTCTGCAAGCTTGAATCACTCAATTTGATTTTAAAAGTCATTTAATCTCTTAATAAGTATTAAACATGTTCAAGTTTAACATGGAGAAATCATAATATTTCAGCATTCTGCTCTCCCCTGGTTACACTCAATTGAAAGGCTGTAACCAAATATTAAAGAAAAAGCCATCGCTTTCCTGAAGTCAAATCAAATTGTATTTTGTGGCAGCAGCACATAATCAAATTGCCATTTATTTAATTGCGGAGCATATTCTGAATTGATTGGCCAATTAAGCTATCACTTGGGGTTTTTGGCAAAAATAACTGCCTTTGAATGATCTGGTTTGCTCCTAAATTCACGAGACTGTGCAGGATGCTGCATGTCCTAGCCTAGCCTGGATAAAAAAGCAAACCACTGCTTGCCTTAGTGGGAAAGCAGAAGCCTTTCAAGTAGCTGAGTATAGATGAAAAGATGTCATCCATTTCTTGATAAGTCCTTTAAGACCCTTGATCACTAAGACACAATGCGTTCAAGATGAGGGTCACCTGTATGCTCCAAGTGCACTTTCCCTAACTTTTTCACCTGTCTGTTGCAGCAGGTGAACAGCAGCAGACTCCATCCCTCCAGACAGTGCAGGCAACGTCACTTCATATGACACATCCATAGTCTCTCACTGACAAATCAGTATCCTCCTCCACACATCCTAGTGATTTCTTTCTGAGCGCTGGACCTTGCCCATGAAGTCCTTGAGCCTGTGGGGGGGGGAGGTCTCTGAGTACTGGGGCAGTCTCTGAGCACTGGGGCTCTTCACAGTGTGTGCTTTTGAACAAGAGTGGTGCTATTTCATAGTCACTGCTAAGCCATGCAGCTGGGATCTTCATGGCTTTCTAGTTTTCTGCACAGCCTGAACTTCCAAGTTGTCAAAGCCCAGAATAATGCAGGTCCCTTCTTGTTGTTTCTCATCAGCTGAGATGCTCTGAAAGCCTAAAAGCAGCCCATAGGTAAAGCCAGATAAAAGGATGTAGATGGCTTTCTGGTGTGAGGTTGTGCTGTCAATACATCATGTCCACTCTGCCTCGCAAGGTACCTCAGTAGAGCCAAGGCTCAGATAAACTACACTGAGGTGGAGCTCTGCATGGGTATCTGAGACTGCTTTTTGGACAAGCATGTTTGATCTTATTTCTTTGACAAGCAGGTAGTATTGCCTTTCTTTAGATGCATAGTTCGGTTGAATTTTATCTCTGCTCCTTATAAAGATAAAGTTTAATCAACAGGACGCAGCCACCACATTGAAATTCTGTAAGGTCATTTTCCAGGAGAAAAAAATGATTTCTTTAATTATCTGTGTAAATGTTTCTTTTTGTGTGTGTGTTATTGTGAAAGCAGTGTATTTGGAAGGCTGCTGATTTCTCTCATTCTCCAGATTTTTGGCAGCTGGCCTTTAACAGCTGAAGAGCCTCTCCCCAAAAAGTTGCTGAGATGATACTGCAAAAGACAAAACATCCTAGGCATGTAATTGAGATAGCTGACTAGGAAAATAGAACTTTTGTGCTCCAGAAAAATCAGAGGAAAACCAGGCCCTTACTACATGCTCTTGGCCATTCAGCTGAAGACACAGTTAAGCTGTGGGGATACAGTACCTCACTGAAAGCAAAGGTACCTTCTGACAGTGAGGACTCCTAGTTCAGTCTCCTCAGACTGGTGTCTAACCCTAGTTAGGAGTGATCTTGACCTTATATCCTGCATCACGCACATTCTGTATCTAGCTTTATTAAGGAACTGCTGTATCTCCTGAGACCAGCTCATTTAACTCCTGTCTCAGTTTCTAAAGCCATAAAATGTTGTTCTATGTTTCTGTAAACTCAGAAAAAATTAGAGAAAAGGGAGTTACAGGTAGGTATGCTGTCACAAATGAGCCTAAATCATGATGTTGTTTTAAAGTAATGATTGCATGTCTTATTTTGCAAAATCTGTTTCTGTTTAAATTACACTGTTGCTTCTTTTCTTACACCAAGCTTACTTAAAATAGAAATATTTTGTTGCCATAGCAATGTTTTTCCCTTTGTAATTCTGTTCTTTCAGGCTCATTGCATACTACACTGCATAGTCAGAATTCAGAGATAGAAAAATGTTTCAGATAATCCCTTGCATCCTTTGGGCAGCATACAGTTGGTGTATCAGAGTTGATAGTTTGATCAGGGTGTTATATGGTGTCATCAGAAGTGATCCAAATTGCTGTGAATTTAATAAAGAGTTAAATAATACAATTAAATATTTTTGTCACTATCCAAGCTGATTTTCAGCTTTCCAGTTTTTTCCTTCAACACAGATAAACAGTCCACCCTAAAGAACTCTTTCCTCACTTTAGTGTATTTATAGATAATCAATATGCTAAAGTTGAAGTGTATAGCTCTCCATCAGCTTACAGGATTTCTGCGACTACTCTCAGAGAGTGTTTTCTGCTACTGTATCTGGCTCTATTTACTTGACTCTAGCCACTGGAAGACCTGACTGAAGATCTAGGCAAAACTTTTCACATCTGCTGACTGGTTTAGATTGAATATATACTTTTTTGTTGTTGCTTAGTGGCATGTAACTAGCGTTTTATAACAGTGTTCAAACAAGCTTATACCTCCATTACACAGACCATAAAGATGGAAAATCTAAATAACTAATATGAAACCAACAATGGGTGGTGATGGCACTGACTGTAGTTACACCATTTGCAACCATGTGCCACTTTGCAATGAATAGTAGGAGTTGTTTCAATCAAACATTTTCTTCACTTGTGTATTCCTGCCCAAAGGCACTTCTTTAATATAATGTCATTTGCAGTGCAGTCAGAAACCTGAAACATAGCATCACTGTCATTGCAGGAGCTGAAATGCGCTAAGAGCTTTCTCCTCAGGGGAACAGGAGAGTGCCACACACTACAGACAAACTGACTTGTTTTTCAGTCCTCAGGAGCTCAACTACCCCTTTTTGTTTCCAGTCTCTCTTTAAAAAACACCTTATGAAACACACTGTGAAATGCACCAGCAAGGCCATTTCTACCAGAACAGGATGTCTGTATCCGAATCGTAAATCAGAAACACGGTCTGGGGGCCTTGCAGCCTTTACCTCAGTCACTATTTTCCTCCCTTGGCTTCAGAAAGAGAGAAATCTCTAATAATAGCCTTATAAACAACCTGGGCTTTAAATATGTCAGGGAACTAGTCTGGCATAACACTGAGCAGAAATTAGCTTTTTCAACAGTGTGGTGCTGGCTTCATCTCAGGATTAGATTAGTAGGACTGTTTTTATTACCGCACACTTAAATCTCCCTGTTCTTTCTGTCATATCATGCTTTGAGCTACTCTATTTAAGAGAACAGTTTACTTTACCACTGAACACAATAATTCATGTTCATCGAATCAGTGTTCTCTCCACTACCTTTGTCTTGACATTTAATACAAAATCTTTAGAGAGGAAAGGAACTGCAGATGTCTGACATACTGGACTCAGGGCTGTTGAGTTTGAGGAGAAGGACATGGTTCACAGAATCACAGAATCCCAGAATCACAGAATCCCAGAATGTTAAGGATTGGAAGGGACCTGAAAAGATTATCTAGTCCAATCCCCCTACCGGAGCAGGAACACCTAGATGAGGTTACACAGGAAGGCATCCAGGCGGGTTTTGAATGTCTCCAGAGTAGGAGACTCCACAACCCCCCTGGGCAGCCTGTTCCAGTGTTCTGTCACCCTCAATGAGAAGAAGTTTCTTCTCAAATTTAAGTGGAAGCTCTTGTGTTCTAGTTTGAACCCATTACCCCTTGTCCTATCATTGGTTGTCACCAAGAAGAGCCTGGCTCCATCCTCGTGACACTCACCGTTTACATATTTACAAACATTAACGAGGTCACCCCTCAGTCTCCTCCAAACTAAAGAGACCCAGCTCCCTCAGCCTTTCCTCATAAGGGAGATGCTCCACTCCCTTCATCATCTTTGTTGCCCTGCACTGAACTCTCTCCAGCAGTTCCCTGCCCTTCTTGAACTGAGGGGCCCAGAACTGGACACAATATTCCACGTGTGCTCTCATCAGGGCAGAGTAGAGGGGAAGGAGAACCTCTCTAGACCTACTCCCCCTTCTAATACACCCCAGGATGCCATTGGCCTTCCTGGCCACAAGACCACAGTGCTGGCTCACAATCATCCTGCTGTCCACCAGGAACCCCAGGTCCCTTTCCCAGAAATTAAGTCTCCAAATCGAGCCCAAAAGAACCTGTTGGCGAATTTGCAGGAGAATTCACCTGGTGCAGCCAAATCTTGGGGTTTCTTCTTGTTTAGCACTGGATTAAAACTCCCATGTTAAAATATTGTCTCTTCTCCTTAAAGAAAAGTCATCTTTGAATAACTAAAGTCTGCAAGATAAGTGCAGTAGCTGTGCTCTGAAAAACATCCTGACACCCCAGTTAGACCCTCCAGCTCTGTAAAAACACAGAACTCAAAGGACTCCTTGCTGGCAAAAGCATCACATACTGTTAACTTCAGCTAGGGCTTTGCAGTCAACAATTCTGACAACTTGATATCCCCTGTGTATGTGGCATATAAGAGGAGCTGAGTCCCCTACTTTGCTTTGTGGGACCTTCATGTCTCCCACTCACAGTTAGGTGACTGCTGCACAGGTTTCACCTCAACTCACTGTTTCCTCGCTGTCACCACCAGGTTTCTCAGGGAAACACACCCATTTCTTCTAAAGGATAAATGTAAAACTTCTGCTTTATCTGAGGAAGCTATTAAAAGAAGATGACTTCTGAGTGAGAGTAAACCAGCCAGTTTTGAGAGGCCTGCACACATAAATCACATGCTTGAACTGCACCCTTCCTTCTTGTGTTCATGGTGCCTGACTGCATGTTACGGGTCCTGACAGAAGCACTTCCCAAGGGAAACAAAGACTTTGCAAACCAAATTTTCCCTTGGATCACTCATAAATATTTAAATCTTGCCTTAAGAGTGATTTTCAGAGAAAAAATCATTTCTTCAGATTACTACTTTCCTCTCAGTGCAAACTTCAAATCACAAAAATCAGTGGCGTATGTGTGATATACACCCACTCTCTGTTAATTGAGACAAATTTCTTTTAATACAAATTAATTTTCCCTCATGCTGACACATGGTGAATGATGTCACTAGGCTACATTCTACCCTCAGAAATGTACATGCAGTGACTACAGAAATCATAGACAAGCATGTAAGAATATAATTTGGCTTACACATCAGAAACTTTGCTCTAAGAACTTCTGAATTGGGGCAGCTGGAATGAGAAAGTTGGTTTTAGTTTATCAGAATAGAGGATGAAGGACAATGACTTTGCAGGTAGTGAAACAACACGAAAACATCAGATGTTCAAGAACAGTGTGTTTATGGAGAGGACTGGGAGCATATATAAACTTGTACTTGATTATACATACGAAAACAAAAGTGGAAATGTTGACGAAGGATTCCCTAGTGGAACAGGCTCCTGTATAAACATTTTGGAAGGAGAAAAATAAATTTAGCTAATGCAAAAAACGTTCTGTAGGTCTAACTTCTTAATCTCCCTAAAGTCCAGGAGAATGAGGGCAAACTGCTGCCCTTTTGCTCTTTGAAGCAGCCCTGATTAAAAAAAGTAGCAAAACCCTCAGTCCAAAGGAGTACTAATTAGGTGTGGGGGAAAGAAAAAAAAGAAAAAAAGAAAGTATTTTGGAACTTCACTTTCCAAGTTGGCAGGCAGCACCCTTTAAAAAACTGACTTGCAAGCAGGTATTGAATTTCCAAATGCTCCTAGAACAGATGGATGGCAAACTTCTGTTGACTGGTGTGAGTAACTTTGACAAAGCTTGCTGAGCCACATGTGCTTGCAAAGCCAATTCAACGTGCTCTCAGCTCCACGAGGCACACAGCAACACCCAGGAGCGCCTGATCCCTCGTTGTGCATGGGAAAGGGCTCTTCTGTGTTGCTCCCAGAACCATCCAAACAAGAGCTCCTTGGAGGAGCCTCAGAAGCTGCATTTATCTGGAATACCATCGGCATCCCTGGCTTTGTGGCAAAGTGTCCCTCCCTGCTAATGAGGTACATGATCCAAATATTTTGAGGGCCTCAGTTGAAGCAAAAAGGCCTACCAATTATTTTCTAAGTTTGTTGTTCCAACTCTCTGCCATAATGATTATTATCATTTGGCTGTACTGCAGTACTGTCCATGGATACTGTCCAGCTGTTCTAGAAATTGTACTACCATACAAAGAAATCATTTCCATCTCTCCACATACATTTATCCAAGGCCTGATTTAAGTCATCAGGCACTAGATAGCAGATGGATGTAACAAGGAGATGGGAGGAGCAGAAGGCCCTGATAAGCCAACCCATATAAGCACAATAAGCAGTTGTTACCCCACACCATCTGTTTGCTTAGCCCTTGTCATGTGTTTTATAGTGGTCATGATGCAGAGGAGTTTTAAGGATGGACCTGCCAGAGGGTAGCATGGAGTGGGGTGGTCTCTGTAAGGAGTTTGCTGCATACACGAAGGGTCTGCAGGAAGGTGCAGAGTGGTCCCTTCTGATGGCTGTGCTAGTGCCCTGCTCCCTCATTGTCTAGCGTGAGTGGCAGTCAAACGTATTTTTAATTTTTTTTTTAGCAACTAGAGAACTTTAGATGAAAATGTTTTTATCAAAGAGTCATTTTCTTTGATTATTTTTTTACACTCTGCAGGAAACTTCTAGGTAAATAAATGCACACACACAAATGTGCACACTTGCATTCCTCCCAAACAACAGACAACATCATATGCACAGCTGGAACACAGGAGACTCAGTGAAGTGCATGCAGGCTTGTTCCATTCAAAACACATAATCAGGCATGGTTACAGGGATCTCCAAAAGGTCAGTTTATCTTCAAGCATGTTGCACCTTTAACCAAATAACTAACCCTTTCAAGATTCTCCAGCATTACTAGAAACTTGCCCTTGGTGTTTTACTGCACAAGGCATACTCATTTCCCTTCTGGTGGAAGATGACTGAGGTTTTAAGTGCTTGCTTATGGGTTGTGCAAAAAAAAAAAAAAGAGCCTGAGGTCTAACGATTTAACATTAAGCAGTAGTTTCAAGATGAATGCTGGAAACTGAAGAAATCCCTCTTAGGTATTTATGTGGTTTGAAGACTAAGTGAACTGCATATTTCCGTTTAGTAAATCTGTGGTCAACTTGATCACTTTAATATGGCAGCTGAGGTGGCAGGAGAAGGAAGTGAAGAGATTTATTGAAAAACCATCAACTTAAATATGTATCAGACCACAGAAAGTTTCTTAAGTCCCCAAAGGCCACTTTTGCTTTTTTTTTTCTGGCCATGTAGGTTTTTTTGGTTTTGGTTTTTTTTTTGTAACATGTCTAGCTTAAATAGCAAATAATGAGTGATAATAACAACCAGCTGGTTTCCATAGAATAGAAAGTGACTGACAGAGCAGCTGCCATTCTGCTTTCTCTCACTCCCCTTGTCAGAGCTTCAAAGTGTCTGCTTAATGTGGTATATTAGCAGCACTATTATGCCTATAAATATTAAACCCTAAATCTTCGTGAGCAGCCCTGCTGAGCAGCAATTTGATTTCTCGGGATGCGATTTTCCAATGAAGCTCCCATCAGAGCTACAGAGAGTGTTTCCCTGTCAGAACTGCACAAGATGACATGTGGGGCATGTTCTACTGCTTCTGGTATGTTCTTCCCAAAGCCTTCGCTGGTCACAGCTGGGGCTATCAGTGTTTTCAGTCCTCTCTGCACAGCGTCTCTGCACGAGACATTGCCAGAAATATCAGTGTACATCAAAACTGGTCCAGGGTTTGCAAGAAAGTCTTCTGGAAGGTGGAAAAAACAGTAATGGTCCATAATGATTTTACTGGCATTGCATTTGGGGATTGCTTTTTCCAATAAAATGCCATTGACTTCTTGGATACGCAGGATTTGGGCATGTAGTTTCCACTGGCTTTCCTGTAAATTACACATTGAAAACCTGTGCATTGCTGAAAATATAAGGGTTCCTGATAATTTTGTTACAGGCCTGTTCCTGCACAGCTGACATTAACGAGAGCTTTACCACCAGCTGAGGTCAGGTTTTACAGTAGCAGTTTTAATTTCCAAGGCAGCAAACTAAAGTGATTTTGCCCATACTTTATTCTGAAAAGTGTTGGGGTTCTGATTGTTGCTTCTTTTGTTGTTATTGTTGTTGTTTTCCCAGGTTTCTGACTCCTCCAAGAAAATCAGCATTACACTTGAGATCGCTGCAGCCCTTCAGGATGCTGGATTATCTGGAAGGAAAGAAACCCTGGAAAAGAGTCACAGAAGACCTGGGCAATCCCTGAAGCTGTCCATGCTGGCACCAGGATTAGGTGTGCGAGGTAAGCAGAAACGGAGTATTCAAAAATTCCTTGTGGAAGCTCAAGGAGCAGAACCGTGGCTTCCTTTCTGAATTCACTCTGTAAATTTAACTCACAGGAGGGAATGAAGACCAGAAAGGGCTGCAGCATGGAGGATTTGGATCTCCCCCAAGACTCCCACTAAGAGAAAAGACAAGAGCCTTCCTTACTTAACAATAATAACTTACTTATACTTACCTCCCCAGAGTGTTGTGAGGCTTAATTAGTTAATGTTTGCAAAGTGCTTTGCAGATGTGGAGAGCAATATATGTACTAAGTATTATTAACTGGCATAAGAATTCCACGTGAGAAGTCCCTACAGTCTATTAGAACTAAATTATTCAGTGAGTTCCCTAAAATTGTGGGGCAACGTACAGAGAGGTCTCTCTCAGAAACTCTACAAGCCCACTTTCACAGCTTCCCTGTGCTTCATACCGCAAGGCCATGGATCAAAAATTGTCTCTGATCTCCTGGCACTACATCCCAAGACAAGCCAGGAGGAGAAGATCTTATGAGAGCCCAGCTGGACCAAAGCGACCTGAACAGAGGGTTGTCTGCGCTCTACCAAGCTAAGGACAGGTTCTCAGTTTGTGACAAGGTTACAGTTTGAATTGTACCCTGACACATTTCCTGAGATGCTTCTCCTGAGCGGGATACTTGGGAGATCTGCTTCCAAGCCAGCCCAGAGCTTGCTACCCCATGTCTGCTGGACAAATGCAATTGCCAAAACGGAGCAATAAATGGTTGCATGACTTACAGAATGATTGCTATATTTTTATACTAAATACATAAGCTGAATACTATGCACACGATTGACAAGTTGGAAATCTTCAGCCGACAAAACCATATAAAACAACAAAAATGTCTGAGACACAGTTCTTCAGACACTATGGAAACTAAAAGTCATATGATGTATTGCTGTTTAATTTTCCATTTAATTTCAAGCACAATGGGAATTGGTTGTACGGTTCTTGACTACAAACGTATGATCTCTTATTCTTTTTATTCCTGCATTTTCCTGTTTTTATTTCCTTTACTTGCATACTAGTTTTCCAGATGAATTGTCCAGTTGGCTATGTACAATATTATCTCACATCCTTACACTAGAAGATTTTCTGGCATCTGAAAAGTGCAGTGATATAAAAATAGGGCATTCAAATAGCTGAGATTACTTTTCCTATCTTGGACCCATCATGAACGAGGTGTGTGTAGCTCAATACTTTTGTCCCAGTGCAGCTCACTCCTGAGGTTATAGTCAGATGTACCCAAAGTTTCCTGGTTCCTGCTTGTGCTGCAGAAACTCTGGCTCCCCCAAGGGGACTTTGTACTCTCTCCTCCCTCTGCCCTCTCGGTGGCTGTGGACAGTAATTTTTTTCCCACTCATCATGACTGTCCACTTGAGGCTACACCCAGGAGATAGGTGTCTCTCCAGTCCCTGGCAAAGAGGACATGCTAGCAAATGGAGCAAGCGTCTTTTGTTTTGCCTCAACGAAGGAAGCAATATATATGCACACACCAGCAGCCTTTATCCTGCTTCTCTTCTCCATAGCCATGGAAAAGACCAGCACACAGCCAACCTGCTGTGGCAAGTCCCCCAGCACTGCAGGTAGCTAAGCGTGTGTGAGGTACCTCAGCCTGACACTGCACTATTGGTGAAACACACTACCAAGTATTGAGCACCTAACTCTACTGAGTGCCCATGAACTATACATAAAATAAAGGTGAGCCTTTGGAGACTTTCCCAAAACTATGTCTACTAATTCCCTGTTTCTGATATCATGTACATAGAGGATATACAGTGGTTTTATACTGTACTTCTGGGGACTACATATTGGATTGTTTGAATAATTGTCTAGTGATTGAAGAAACTATGCAATAACCATATACTGGAATAAAATTTTGAAGGAATTTTAGCCGTAAGTGTATTGTAGGGTAGATACGCAATGGGTCAAGTTTTATTTGCCATAATTGACCAAAAAAAATGAGCGACAGGTTCCAAAAGCACAATGTTTTTTTCCTGCCAACAAAGACTATGAGGGGGATGTTTTGTCCTTCGCACAGAACTTGCATCAGCAGTGCAGGCAGGGCTGCTTAATACAGACACAGAAAACAGTATGTGTGAGTAGTCTTACTAGGTGGATTTTCTTCTTCAAATAACTGTACACATTTCCTTTAGAAACCTATTTGTTTTAATAAGTCACCATAAGCTAAACAGCTGCCACATCTCCTGTGAAGCACAAAGATGGTTCTTTGTGGTTTTCTCCACTCCATCTCACTATAGATCAAATGATGAAGGCTCATCTTGTAACCAAAATAAGTACAATCAACATGTACACATTTTCCATGATACTCTAACATCATCTGATATTAACAAGCCTTGTGGTAACAAACCCTTTTTTGATGCATTTATTCAAGGTTCATCCTTCTCAAAGAGTGGGGAATACTTAATTTGTTTTCTGTGCTGTACTTTGTGTGGCTAAATAATTAATCACATTGATATTCTATCAATACATCTCTCTTTAATGGTTAAACATGTGTTAATAATTCAAATATCTATGGGTGACCTCTTTGCACTCCTGTGATTTTCAAAAACCCCAATGCTCTTTGAAGGCACTCTATCATGATCATGTATGGTGCAAGTTAAAAGCCTTTTGTTCTTTCTTTTCTTTTTTTTTCCCCTCTTCCATTGCTATGTGCCTTTTCAGGAGGGGTCCTGCGAGCCAGCAGCAAATCGGGGTTAGTTCTAAGTGGAACAGCAAAGTTCAAGGCTTTTGAAATGTTGATGTAGTTGCAATACTCAAACACAGAGCAACCATACTGTGTGGGCAGATGAGTGCTACTCTGCATAAACCTCTTCACACTCATCTGGCAAAGCTTTTCAATCGTGATTGAATTCATCAGCTGAGTCTGAAAACCTCAAAACTAGATGTATGCCCAATTCATGGGTTACGCAATTATGAATTATTAGAGTCCAGCAGTCTAATGATGCTTCCAAGCCCCAAAAGAAGCTGACTGCTCTAAAATACTGTAGGCTAAAAATGTGATTACACAGCTTCTTCCATACTTTTGCACACACTGCCTGCAATGACAGCAGTGACATTTCTGGGCAAACTGATGACCCCTGTAATAGAGCTCAGAAACTGCAAATATGGAAGTCTTCTCTTATATTCTCCAAGGAATTAATGGGTAAGCCTTTCCCTAGTTTCACTGGGGTGTGCTACTCTCAAGTTTTGCACATTTTACAAGTGAAAAATAGGGTTAATTTCCCAAAACTTAAAGTAGAAGCTTATAGCAGAGACCATAAACGGCAATGGATAGTCATGTATTCATGCCTACTGCTTTAACATGAAAACCCACTTCCTTGTTAAAGTTAAGATGACATGAGAGCTGTTTATCACCCAGTGAATCCTCACGTGTATTGTTGCAGTGGTTTCTCCCAAAGGGTATATCACAAACCTTGTTTACTTAATGCTGTTGATTCACACATTTTGGAAAGAGAAGCAGGTTTCTTAAGTAAGTTTGAGGACTAGTTCTGAGAATTCTGGGAATTCTGGGAGTGTATTCTTGACTAGCAAAGCTCACGCACAGCATTCCAGTCTTTTTCTCCCTTTTCAAATCCTGTGTTGACAGAGACTGGCTTAACTTGGACACAGACTGAGGAGTGGCAGCTGGAACTCAGTTCTGCTATGTGTATTGTATATTTACCTCTCTCTGGAGAAAGAATTATACAACTGTTTGTACAGAGCTTATACCAATTTATACCATCTATTATTGTACTACTTAGCATCTGTATGATGGTATACACCACCATACCTCCTATTCCTGGCAAACACCAAGAAACTTAGGTAGTTATTCTGAGTTCAGTTCAGGAAAACTATAAAGCCAGCATTTTACCATGTGCTTCAATGACCTTGTATTACAACCAAGTGCTTTCTTCCAGAATGGGTGGGCCTTAAGCCATGCTTGAACTGCAAGGGCCCTGTTGCTGGGTTAGCCTACCGAGGAAAAGGATTCCCCAGTTGAGGTCCTTCTGAAGGGCCTCTGGCAACTACCAGAATGTTTTACTCGTCATAACTTACTCTGTGCAACTGAGAAAAGCCTTTGAAATAGCAGGGTAGTGTCAGGCCGAGAATATGTGCTTGACAGAGAGAGCCAGACTAACCACAACAGAAATTCAGGATAAGCGACTGCAAACACACAAATCCCATGTGCTTTCCTCCTCTTTCCTCAAAGGGGAACACACCTTCTAGCTCAAGACAATGAACATGCACTCGGCTGTTGGTCATCTCATCACTTTTCAGCAGAAATTATCCCAGGAATTACAGGTCTTTGCTTTTCTAAAACAACCGCAGCCTGTGTCAGAGAGACAGAGAGACCTTCTTCCAACAGCATAGTGTGATCAAGGGTTTGTATAACATACACCATGCCGTGTGGTCAGACGACTTGCGGAAACCCTCCTGATTGTCAGCACCCAGGGAAAATCATATCTCTCTGAATCTGCACATACTGGAGGAATCCATTCCAAAACAAAACATAATTCAAAGTTCATAGTTTTGAATATTTATTATTTTATCTGTGCCTGCTTTTAGTATTTGTATCTATCTCCATGGGGAGAAAAACGAAACGAAACAAAACAAACATACTGCCTTTTTTTAAGTTAAGTTCCCATGTGGGAAATGTTAACACAAGGAAACAAAGCCACATGCAACAGCATTAGAGGTCAAAGTGAAAACAAAACTATGCCACTTCCATGCAAAACTCCAGCCCAACAGCACAAGCCCTCCAAAATAGTAGTTTACATTAAATATTCATGTCTAGAAGGAGAGCAGGGGCCTTTCTTTAAGGGTGAGGGAGAATGCTCACAAACCTTTATTTAACTTCTAGGACTAATCAAGAATGACATCTCTTTAAGAGGGTTTTTAATTTCTTTTTGGCTTTGTAAAGCCCCTCAAAAGAGTTGGTCATAGATCTGGAGTTGTACGTCCATGGACAGAACGAAGTCTATCCGTTTGTGTTTCATGTTATAGTCCACTCAGTTCTTAACTAGCCTCCAAACACAGGCATCAAAACCAAGTAATTTACCATAATCTTAAGATATACAAATACATCCCCAGCTAGCCATCCCTGACAGCTGTCAGCTTGTGACTAACCCAATACCTGACCTTGCAAAGTCACTAGGAGCTGTATTCCTCAGCAAGTAGAGATCCCAACCCCATACAGAGCCACTACATCATAAAAATATGCGTATTTTTCTCCTTTGTACTGATTCTTTTTATTTGTGGTGGCCTTCTACCTCAGCTCAACACAAGACTTTTTAGGTCCTAACACTGTTCCTTGTACCTCCTCCTCTTGTACCTGCAATGACAGAGTGTGGCAGGTGTGCCTTCCACAGTCCCCCTCAAAAGCACCAGAAACTTCTAGACTAATGGAACACTATGGTCATGTACACGTCCCGGTCAATAAACAGAGTCATTTGCCAATGAAATGCCCCAGCTGATAGAAGTTTCTAGACCACTGACTATATATGATCAAAGCTCAGATTGAACCAGGGTATAAATGCAAGTTGCTGCAGACCACATTTGGAGTTGGTCCTTCTTGGAGTAGCAGTTCTACAGTTGGGGAGTCTCCCCTTAGGTTGGAATGCAACCTAAGGAATGTCCTCAAGCTTGAGAGCCTCATCTTATATAGGTGACTGACTGCACATTTTGAATCATTGCTCCAGAGTTTGGGGATCCTCTGAGTTGGCTGTGTAGTAATTGGATTCCCCTTGGTATCTCTAACCTGATGTTTACTGGATATTTGTCAGAGCATAAAATAATTTTGATTAAGAGCACATTTTATTCTTGATTCATCACCAGTTAAACAGTTTTGGTTGGAAGAGGAAAAATAAATTCCTCCTTTTGAGTTTGCCATCTGCCTGGGTTGACTTTTTGTGTGCCTCTGGAACACAGAGACTAGACGATGTATTTCTGGTGCTTGTTCCTAGACCTGACTGTGCCTGCACTCTCTGGTCAATGATGGTGGCTTGCCTGCACAATGTACCTCTTTCTACAATCTGTAAGATCCATGGTAAATAGCTTCTCACAGCTTGGCAGTTTTGTGTAGATGAATAGGGCTTTTGACAAAGAAGTGGAGAAACTCTGTTCCTTGAGGTGCTGAGGAAACCCTCTCACTCATTATTAAACAGCCTACAATGTTGGGCTCTGCTATAGAAGACACAATTAGCCCTTGCTTTATGCTCTGACAATATGATAAATATTTGATAGTCATAAGCTGCCTAATGCCAGGCAGGTTTCCAGGGAGAAGGCCCAATAGAATTGGCAGCATGCACACCTCACATCCTTGCAGTTGCATGGAGGCGGGGCCAGTCTTTGTCTGTGTCACTTGAGCTGTTTGGGAAATGAATTTGGCAGCTTTGATCCAGCTGATGGCCAATCACCCGTGACACTGGAAAAAAAAAAAAAGATCAGTGCTGGAGTTGGCACTGCTCTGAAATTACTGTGTAATACGTTCATCTCACATGTAAAAGGTCAGCCTTCCCTATTGATTTGCAGAACTTAATCAGATTTTGGATGCATTTCCATTTTCAGTTTTCTCTGCACACAACTGCAGCAGGAGCAGTGGTATGTCTACTGTGTGATGCAAAAAAAATACGCAATGTAGAAAAATATCCTGTCCTGGCAAGTATTAAAGAATTCAAGTCAATGGGAATAATTTTTTTAGTTAATTCTGACAGTGGTTAATATTTTTCACCGAAATATTTTCCCAGTGAGAGTGGTGCCACACAGACATGTTGTATTTTGAGGGCCAGTGTTGATATTTTGTGGTGTTAGTGGTGTTCTTATTTCCTGATATTGGATGAAATGTTTAAGAAAAAATTTGGGTTGAACCAACATAAGGTAGTGTAACCTTGTGTTTCAAATTGATATTTCAGCATTTCAGTGTGATAAAATGTGACAATGCTATTAATTCAAAGCAAGTCTTTTCAGTGCCATTTCCACATCAGTTTTTTCAAAAAAAAGTATATTCCAAAATTCCTGCTTCAGACTGCTTCATAAAAAAGGAAAGAAAACTGTCTAAACAAATGCATTTGAGTATGTTTTAATTATAATAACTGTTAAAATAGTACAATCTTGTGGTGGGAAAATTCCTCCTCCAAAGAGCTACAACATACTACATTTCCATAACAATGTCCTTAATAACACTCATCAGGGATTTTAGCTCTTACCCTGCCCATGTTCCAGGAAATTCTGTTTTTCCACTGGAAAGAAAAAGACATTTCTTCCATGAAGACTTGTCAACGCTCAAATAATCAAAGTGACTTATCAAATAAAGATTTGCTTATTTTAGAGCTGTGTATGATACAACTTGGGCTGTGGGGTCTCTTTACAAGTCTGATTTGTGCTTTACTTCCTTGCTGTATTTGAAAAGTATTCAGCTAAAGAACAGTCTAAAATTAGTTAAGTAGCTCTTCCAAGCAAGTACATCTGCAAATGGTGTGTGGTCTTGTTATTAACGATGTAAAGACAGTGGGCCTGTTAACACTTATTTAAGAATTTGCAGACACTAGATCCTCCTAGTAGAGCCAACTTTAATCTGTAGTACAAAATCTACCACACTGCCTGTTCCTCTTACACAAGAAAAGGGAATCCACTCCAGTTATTTCTAAGAAACTTTGGGTAGCTCACATCAAGTCCTTGCGCTTCAGATTCAGATCCTTCCTTGGCAGGATTACTCCAGTACCACAGAATGGGCTAGACCTTCAGACAACATCACCCATCACAGTTTTGGGATAGCAGGAATTCATCACTATTGAGGATGTTGTTCAGTTTGAAAAACTAGATAGGAGAGCTTCTTGAGGACCTCTCATGTACCTGATCAGCAGAGATGTCTTGGCTTTGTGAGTCCCACTCACCTTTTTTAAAATGCAAATGAAAGGAGCCATGCCAGCACTGCAACAATTCTCAAAGGAGGTCTAGCCCAAACCTGGTCCCATTATATTTGGAAAGGTTTCTGTAAGCTCATCACTGGCTGTGCTTTTAACAAGTGTTTAGTTCTTGTGACACTGAAAAGCTACTGCTTACCTTGAGGGTGCTGTTACCCACTACTACACAACTCAGAAGAAAGCAGAAACCCTGGAGCAGACCAAACTGCTTTCATTTGAAAATAACACCTATTTTTCAGTGATAGGTGTGTTTTTTCTTTCTGTTGCTTAGCTCTGTTGTTTCACTGTCACCATGGGATTTGCTGAGCAATGGTTCTCTTGTTTTGGTTTAAGCTCAGGATTCCTGCAGAGCACGATGCAACAAAAAATACGATCCTGCATGTTAGGAGAGAGGGTTTGGTTTACCAGACATTCAAATACAACATACTTGTTTAACTTTTCAGACCAAGAGATATTAACAGTTATACTTGCACACGATACATATATCTCATAGTAAGGTCTGATCCATGCTCATTGCACAGAGTACCTCTGAAGGACAGCTAAGGGTCCTGTAAATTTCCATCAGCAGTTTGGCATTTTTTCATTTATGCTGTGTCTGATTAAAAGGACTTTGAATAGGAAACCCACAGTCAGAAGTTAGCATGAAAAGAATAAAGAATAGTTTTGCTTTTTTCTGCATCCCAACAGAGTCCTGGAAAGGGAGGACTTCTTTACCACTCCCTCACCCAGTGTATCTCAGGCTCACTGAGGCTCTTCTGCTACACCGCTTGCCATCTAGTGCCTGCTGAATGTCACAGAGTGGCTTTCATGGGCTGTTTCAGGGAAAGGAACACGTGAGAATGACAAATTGTTGTCAGGGAATCCTTGCATGGGAATGTTGAGATCTTCCCATATGCTTGCTGAATTGCATAGCCCAACTAATGCTTGTATAAACAATCCAAAATCATGGTGATACGCTGCATCCCTGTGATACATTTCGGCATGGCTGTAGCCTTGGTCCATTTTTTGTGCAAATGGAGGCACTTCAAAGGGAATCTCTGAAATATCAATAAAAGAGAAAGATTGGGTTACATAGAGACAAACTCCAATTTATATCATGCAAGGATCTGCCCCTAAGACATTAACAGGAAATTCTTGCATCATCTGTGAGAAGTTCTTGCAAACAAATGGTTTTGTCATTAGAGAGGGATCTACTTCTTTTTTTTTCCCACCTCCCTTTCAGCAAATTCTCTGGGACATGCAAGTTTTGGGTGGTCAGACTTCTCTGAAATTCAGATAGGATTTGTGGAAGACTTTCAGCTAAAATAAAAATGACACAATATTTGACATGTGTTTAGGATATCTCTTTGAGGAAAAAAAAAAAAAATAGAAAAAAAGTGAAAAACCAAACCAAACCCCAGAAAAATGCATTCAATGCGTTCTCAAATGTGTTTTCAGGCCCATGTAACAAAACATGAAGGAGCTGTTCCACCTTCACCTGCCAGGACAGTCATGAGAGACCTGAAGCAGGTGAGACTCCCATGAGAGCCCAGGCTTGCACTCCTGACCCACCTGCAATGGCTTTACTCATTCTTGACCACTAATACTTTTCCATTTCACATGGACATAATCTTTCATCCAGGGAGGAAGCAAACATATGGATGATTTGTACAAAGACCCCTGTACACACTGCAGGCTGGGCACATCACAGGCCTCTTCTGACTTAGATGTAGTGTTACTTCAAGTAAGTACTGCTAGGGCAATCCCACAACTAGAGCACTGCCACAAGCCATCAAGCAATGGCGTCATTTCATTAGCTCACTGAAGCAGTGGACTGAAAGAACTCAAGCAGCCTCCTCCTTCATCTTCTGCCCCCATTAATGTCATGGTGCTACAGAATTGCCTGTCCCAAAGCCATGTCGGACAGAAATTGCACTCTAGCATTCTTGTAACGTCTCAGTGATGTACACTTCATAACCAGAGCATGAGCTCCTCTGCTATCCTTACCTTTAGAAAGCTTTTTCTCTGAATTTCTTCTTGTTATGGAGCGTTTTTTCTCTCTTTACTGTAAGATTTTTTCTATCAGAAAACTATTATATTTCACTTCTTTTTGGACTAACAATTTTCAACAGACTATTTCTATGATTCATAACTATAACATGTTGATGCATAAGACACTGTACTTGGAGATGTGGTTTTAACAGGTCACACACTAACTGGAGTGTTCTAGCCATATGGTTTTGGGCAGTTGTTGAAGAGAAATCACAGGAGACTTGCTATGATATGTAGAAGTCCTGTTGTGAAATCTATGGTACCATTTCACCTTTGTGGAAAAATCCATTTAGAAAAATCAACATTTTAAGTTCAAGCACATAACACCTGTGCCCTGTTCCATTTCAAGTCCTGCTGAGAAAGCTAGCCCATTGTTTCCTGCGATGGAAATGAAATATGCTACTTTGGGTCAATCAGATTTTATGGTCAAGCTCAATCAAAAATATTCACACTGTTGTTCCAGATAAAAAAAAAAAAGAAAAAAAAAATCATGTAATCAGTCTGATTGGCTGCAGGTTTGGGACATTATTGTTCAGTAGCTCAATCAAAAAATGGAAAATTTTATAGCCCTACTCATCATATTCAGACACATCAGCACCACTGTAGATTTTACCAAGTCCAGGAAGAAGTTAATTTCAGCTACGAAAGCCAAAATCACTTTAGTCCTTACTTTATAAATTTCTAAAATATCCTTCAGGGGAAAACTTAACTAAACTTGACTTAGTTTTCCAGAGGAAAATCAAAGATGATGGTCTACATCCTTATTTTAATCAGATTCATGGCATACAATCTTTAAATTTAAAATAAAGCTACCTTGAATGAGTCCTAAAAGAGAGATTTGGATATTTTAAACAGAGAGACTTTCTATACAAAAGCAGCACTGAAACACTATCTTTCTCCCCATGAAACCTGGTCCCTTTTATGTTGAATGCTAAATACTGTCTCACTAGGCATGGTTACACTTTGAGCTCATTTCCTAAATAGTGTTTCTATTTCGTAGTAGTGTAGCTGGCATCAGAGCAAGATATGCGCTGTATTTTCCAGTTTTTATTGTTTTCTCTTCCTACAGGTCCTTCTTTTCCCTGGTTACAGTTTTCCCATTGCAAGTTTTGGTCAGGGTCCAGCAGATTGTGGTCAGGTTCTGCAGGGATTTTTCTGCTGGTTCTCTCTCTCCATGCCATACATATTTCATGTACCCATTACCTTAGGTGCCATAAACACAAATTAAAACCAGCATCATTCCCGTCAGAAAGGGCCATGTTTCTCTACTCATTCATTATTTATGTTGCTTCCTTAAGTGGTATTGTTCTTGCTTGTTTGTCTCTAATAGAGGATACAAGTTGTTTCACAGCCTTTGTTCGTTACCAATGTTGGGCTGATCAAGTGGTCTACTGAACTGTAGAAGCAGTGAGGCTCATCTCTGCTGATACATAAATCCATGAGAAACATCTGCTGCTGAATGACCCACCCCAGTCAGCCACAGAAACTACATTAACCTCACCTTTCACTGTGTGTCATGAGAAGGAAGATGATTTTTGTGCTTTGGGCCCATCGAGCACTGAATGTTTAACCTCTGCACTTGGAACACACTATGAACTCATATGGTGTGTGATCAGTCTCCAAGTATGAGTAGATTAAGAACCATCCTGTGTCACTGACACTGGTATTGTGAAGCTCACATCCTTCTCAGGAACAGGTCAAACTCCTTTTAAAAAGCTGTTTGATTTTCCTCTCCTGTTGCTTTTACAATGACACCTCCAATTTTTACAAGACATCCTATTTCCATGATGTACTTATGCATGGTCAGTTTTGACCTTTTTTTTTTTCTCCAACATCGTTATCCTCCAGTTACACAGTTCTTTCCACCACAGTGCGTTACTGACCATCATACTTTGAGGAAGCAGCTGCACAGTCTTGCATACTTTCCTTTTTTAGCTTAAAATATGTCTATGTGATTGCAGCAGAGACAACTCCACTAATCTTGACCACTGACCACTTGAGGCCTGCAGAAATCATGAGTCTAAAGTGGCTTGAATTTTCTTGGATAAATGGTGGGAACTATTCTTCTGCCACCAAAGTCTCTGTTTTTCAGATTTTCAAAGTGTTCAACATCACCAGGAAAGCCACACATTCCCTTCAAAAGAAGAAGAGAGATAAGCTTCTCCATACATCATGTGACTGCAGACTGAAGTTTTGAGAAAAGCATCTAATGCTATGAAACACATAAGAAGATTGTGAGACTTGATTACACCACATTCACTCTTTCTCCAGGTAACAATACATCAGAGGGATTAGTAGGTCTGTGTTACGATATGCACCAAGGCCATCTGTGAGTTCAGTCTGAAGATGTGCTAGAGGGCTGTCCTCTTTTAAAAGCAGAGTCAATAAGGA
The DNA here is from genome assembly GCF_037038585.1 of Patagioenas fasciata. Taxonomy (NCBI): domain Eukaryota; kingdom Metazoa; phylum Chordata; class Aves; order Columbiformes; family Columbidae; genus Patagioenas; species Patagioenas fasciata. The sequence continues at coordinate 30,888,398 of NC_092560.1, forward strand.
CACTATCTAAATGAAGTATTCCCATTACACAGTTATTTGAAGGACATTTTATTTTCCCTTCTCTCTGCATAGCTATAGATGTCTTGTTGAAAGAGAGGCAAAAATTCGGGTCTAGTGCACTCAGTTCTTGGTGAGTCCCAGTGGAACCAGACCTTCATTTGAGAGCAGCCTGTGGCTTCTGGTGCTGTCACTGACCTTTCAATGGCAACCTTGCCATAAGCGTGACCTCCAGCACCAGTTGTCCTGTCCTCTTGGAGAGCTGATGAACAGCCAACAAATGCCTTGGAAACAATGGGTGTTTGCTGGGGAGGAAGGGAGAATAGGAGAGAAGGGAGGGAGGGAAGGAGGAAGAGAAGAGAAGAAGAAAGGGAAGGAGGGAGGAAAGGAGGGGAGGGAGAAAAGGAGATGGGAGAGGAGGGAAGGAGGAAAGGAGGGAAGGAGGGCCAGTCCATGAGAGAGGCAGTGTTGTGTCAGGCAGAAATTAAATATTCGGTATAGTCTTAAAACATCTCATCCACTTCCCTCGCACCATCTACCCTTGCTCTCAAGGGACACTTAATAACAGAGGCTGCCCCTGTCCTGAACTACAAGCATTTTCACCCATTTCCAACACCTTCTTTCCTCTCTTTCCTTTCAGGGAGTCCTTTAGACAGCAATCAAAGCCATAAAACAGCAGAGCTCTATCAGAGCAGAGGAACAATATTTAAAGTGAATTAAGAAAACACTATTAGGCAGCCGTTGAACCCCGGGTTGTGCAGAATCACCGCTCCCCTCTGCGTCCCCGCAGGCAGCAGCAGCCGGGCAGGCAGGGGTGCCGGCAGCGCGGGAGAGCACTGCCACCAAGTGCAAACCCAGCTCCTCCGCATCCCCCATGCAGGGAAAAAAAACACTTTAAAGCCTGTATTCACACCCCATCTTCAGTCCCTTGCCTTAATGAAGCTGCCACACGTCCCACAAGTGGTCATCTTGGCGGTTTTTTTGACTTTTCAGGCTACAATTACTCCATCGCTCTGTCATTTTTACTCTGTGAATTAATATTTCAGCCTGCTCTTTCACCTTCCTTTTAATCACCAGCTTTTCAAGTAATTCTGTGTAGACAAAAGCTGCTAATATCACAGACCTTTTAACAGCTGGTTAAATTAACTGTGTGATGGCAGGGCATGCAGCAATCTGCAAAACGCAGACACGAGAAATCTCCCAGTGATGCTGAGAAGGTAGAATATGGCTTTGAGACTTAGCAAACAAAATTAGGTCCTGCCTACGTGGGAATGCTGAAGGAAGGCAAGTTGAGCTAATTCAGGGTGTGAATTCAAATTGGATCAGGGAAACCACGTTACATTCCAAAGTTATTTAGAAGAAACAGAATTAAGGCCTATTTTAAATCAAAATTAAAATGTCAGCACAGTGAGGTAATGCAATCTAACCAATATGTTTAAAAGTGAATTTTATTAATTTTCTTTCAGGTCCTGTCCCTGCACAGACTAGCCATGGATCTCAATGCAGGTACAACCAGAAGTGGTTGGAAAACAGTGATATTCCCTTTTCTGGCACTGACTCACAGAAATTAATTTTGTTCTGCTCCACTCCTGTATCAGAGAAAGCAGCCTGGCCCCTGCTTCTGTTATCTGAACACTAGAAAAATAGACGTAGTCTCTATCTTGGGTTCACTCACCTGCAGAATGAGGATGTTACGGTTCTTTACAGACGGTAACTAATGAAGAAAATACTTATGAATTACTCTTGTCTGTTCATCACTGAAAGATGTAAGATGATAAACAGAAAAAAACATTCTCTGTTGTCTAAGTAAGGATAGGTAATTTAGTCTTTTACTTTCCTTTTCTCGTTGTACTATTAATAATGATATAAATGGTTGTGCTTAGCATTTACGTATTTGTACTATCAATGAAATCAATGAATCCAAGTAAAATTCCCTATAAAAATAAACCAATGGAGGATCTGAGCCCCATATACTTGTTTTCAGAATCAGGCAATATTTGGGAACTTCAACTTAATTTTGCTACATCACAGTCTCCAAAACAAGCTCATGACTGGTTCAGTCCTCTGGATGCCAGCAAAACTGTGCATAATTGCCATGAACAATACACTTAGCAAGAATAACAAGCAGCTCCTTCCTGGTTCAGTTTCCCATAATGGTTAAAGGTAAGAGAAATGAAATTAAGGAAATGTGAAAGGCTGTCAGTAGATATTGCAGTTTACTCTCAGCTTCATAACAGCAGAGTGGACTCTACAGCAATACACCATTATCTATTTCTTGACAACTGGCTGTACAAAGTCATACTGCTACTTACCTTTAATAAATACACTCCTACCAGTGTCCTTCAAAATTTACATATCATACATCAATGAAAACAGAAGTTCTGAAAATGTTTTCTTTGCTTCTTCATTCTATTCTCCCTCCCCACCTAAGCAGAAATCAAATGTAGACTGGCAAAATCACTGAGAACATAGACAGAGAGCAAGCTGGTAAATCCCTCGCTTGATCAAGAAAGAAGCAGCTTGGCCAAGTAGTTACACACTAAAATGGGCAAAGCAGAAGATTTCTCATAGGCTTGCTCCGATGTGGCCACATGTCACTCTGCTTGTGTGATCTCTGCAAAGCATCTGCACCTCAGTCAGTGCCTGTAAACCATGGCACCACCTAGTTTTGAAGGCACTACCAACGTTAACCGCAGCCAAGATACGCCTTGTGCACTTTATGTGAAGAGCCCAGGTCAGGCAGACTCAGCACTACTGGTGATGAGTAGGCACTGTGGAGAAAGTGGATTTGGGTCTTTTAGGCATGCTGCCCTGGGCAGTGACTGCAAAGGCCAAATTGCCTGCATGGTTTTCAGAGGAAACAGGGTGGGATGAGCACTCAAGGCATCTGTTTTCACCACAAGTCATCAAGAGGGTTTTCAAATTCAGGCAGGTCTTGAAGGCAGGAGTTGCAAAGAAAGGTGGGAACAGATGGATGATGTCTAACGTTAAACCACTTTCTGAATAAATCGTGGCCAACTTTTAACACTGAGCCTGTCAGTGCTGGGAAGCAAGGGAGCAGACAAACTGAGGACACAGGATTCCCAAGCAGGTGGCAAAGCACAACAACCCTGCAAGGAGGATCTGGAGGTAAAGCACCCACACCAGCAGGGAGGCCAAAGACTTCTTGCCCTGTAGTACTTCTTGCCCTGCTCCAAAGAGTCAGAGAAGAGGACGACACTTTCAGATACCGGCTTTTGGGAAGCGAAGGAAAGGAAAACACAGTAATGGACACTCTGCAGCTGTAAGGAAATACCAAACACTCTTTTTAGCACAAAATAAATGATATCAAGGGAAAGATCTTGATTAAATCTGATTTTTTTAACATATTCCTAGCCCGAAAAATAATTCAGTGGTAAAGCAAATATAAAGAGAAAGACAGCTCACACAGGGCATTTACATTAGGCAGTATAAGCCCTTGCAAATGTGCAGTAGGGATTAATTGCACTCTGGCAGAGATGGACTAGATGACCTCCCGTAACTGTTCTGGAGGTAGCTAACAGCCAGAATAAGTCATCTTGAAAATGCAGTAAGGAAGCTTAGTGTTGCAAAGATTCACAGCAGAAATGGTTGCATTCTCCTGCATGATAAGAAAAAGCACAAAGGGGGGAATTTTTGTCAGATTATGTTATAACTTAAACATTCCTAAGAGGTATGGAAATTTTGTTGAATGTGAAATTTGTATCTGTTTTATTTTTGCTTTTCTTTTTCTCCTAAGTATGAGGGGGAAATATCTTATAACAGTTTATTAAATCCTAAATGTCTGATGCAGTTTGGCAATAGCCATTTTTATAGGGAAGAACGTATGGAACTAAGTATGTTTGATGTGTGCACTACATGGTTATGCCACAATTATTTATTCAGGTAATCATACCTTTTAAACAAAAAACAATTTTTATATAAGCATGATTTATTTACCCTTGAGACTATAAAAGCTCTCAGGGAAACGTATATTTAGACATCTCCAAAAAGTGACTTATTTACCCAGTTCAGAACATTGAATCTGGAGATTAGATGATTCACCTGACAGACATCAAGGCCTCCCCTGGAACTGTTTAATTCTGATAAGCAAACGTGCATTTCATGCCTGCTTACCAGGGAAAAATTACTATATTTGCACAATATCTTGTAATGATTCTAAAGAGGAGTTTAAAAATCACTAGCATTTTCAGCCCCGTACACAAAAAGCAAACAAACACAAAGACAGTCAATATTGTCTTTATACAGTAGTGTATTCAGCTATGCTGGGTCTTTGATTCAGGGGCGGTGAACATTTACATCTCTGAGACATCTGCTGTCTTCAGACAGGCTGTCATTTTGTCTTCAGTTTGGAGCAGGCAGTGGAGATTACACAAAGAAAACATGCTTCTTAAAAATGTAATTGAGTCCTTTCTTGTTTAGGGTATTCTAACTGAAAGTGCATGGCTGCTATTCACATAAAGGAAAGCAACCTTTCTACTTAAGAGATTGTTTATATAGGAAGAATGCTATTCCAGGCTGCCTTTTCAAGGTGGCCTGAAAAAATATGTGAAGTGCAATAACTAGGAGGAAGGGAAAATCAATGTCTTTGTTTAGCATGGGAAGTTAGATTGCTCCTACAGCCAGAGCTTATATTTTCCCAGATGGTTATATTTCCCCAATGACAAACTCGGAATTGATTTTCTCCACAGCCCTCTAGAATTTAGATGGGAAAGAAAAAAGTGAGGGAAGGGAAGGGAAGGGAAGGGAAGGGAAGGGAAGGGAAGGGAAGGGAAGGGAAGGGAAGGGAAGGGAAGGGAAGGGAAGGGAAGGGAAGGGAAGGGAAGGGAAGGGAAGGGAAGGGAAGGGAAGGCAAGGGAAGGGAAGGGAAGGGAAGGGAAGGCAAGGGAAGGCAAGGGAAGGCAAGGGAAGGCAAGGGAAGGCAAGGGAAGGCAAGGGAAGGCAAGGGAAGGCAAGGGAAGGCAAGGGAAGGCAAGGATTATGATAATTCAGTCAGACCCCTCTTGTTCTCTTTTTTCTCTTCATTTGGAAAAGGGAGGGTAGCATGCCATACAGTCTGTCCAGGTTTCACCCTGTAGACCTAATGTCACCCACCAAACACAGACTTGTTTTCAAGTCTGTCACGGAACAATTTCGCCAGGAGAATGGCATAGCATAGCATCTTCTGAGAGGCTGAACCAGATGGAAATACCATGGAGCAGGAGGAGTTTAATAAGAACAGTTCTGTGGTGGAAAACAGCTCGTAATCCTTATATATTTAATACCTACTCTAGCCAGCAGCAAGGCTGAACACCTGCACTTTGGGCACCTCCAGTGGGAAGGAGTCTCAAGGCATCTGAGTGGAGCCTGATTTCAGAGAAATATGAGATACTTTGGTAAGCAGCAACAGGGTGGCAATTTGCATGAGACACTGATAATGATATTTGTGCTGTCACTTTCTGGAAATCGTAAACCATTTTTAGAATTCTAAGTGGAAACTATTCAATTTTTATTCAGCATATGATGGAATATTCAGACCAAAGGCTTGAAACAGAAAGCAGCAGGAGAATAAGAGGAGTACAAAGAGAGGACCAAAACCAAAAAAGCAAAGTGAGGATGCAAAGGATCCATTGGAAACCAACTTTCCACTCAACAAGGCTTCTCATTTGGGGCCCCAAAACGGGGAATTTCAAAGAAATCATTTCACATATTGGGAAAATAGCAGCAGTGTTATGGGAAATGCCAGATTTTCAGATCAAGTTGAAACACAATGAAAACAGGATAAAACAAAATGCTATCGTTCTCTTGGGACTACATTAGATACAAGCTTTACTCCACAAAAGGAGCTCTGAATTACTCAGCTCCCATAGACTTACATGTCCTTCTGTTCCAGCACATCTCTCCAAGTAATCTCTTCCTCTTCTTCCTTTGCCTCTGCCTCTGTCCACACAACCAACTTAAAACAGTGTGGATGTTCTCTTTCAAACTTCTCAGTGCTGGTGGCTGGAGACTTCAGATTCAGTTTTTCCACCATCGTTATCACAAATGTCCAAACACCAAATATGGAGGAGAAAGAAAGTCCCTACTCTGAATTATATTTTCCAGTTGTGTAACCATAGTATTTTGCTCTTATATAACATACCACTTTTCATTCAAAGACCTCTGAGCTTCTAGTTAATTACTTAATTAAGTCAAAAAATGTTCCTGTGATCTAGGAAAGTATTGAAATGAGTGAGTAAACTGGAATAGATGAGTAAAGTCATTAGTCAAGATGACTAACAGAGATGAGAAATGTACTAATAGAGGCTAGTTGCAGTAGAAGAAAATGAGCTTCACATGGGTTAACAGAGTGATTTTCAGAAAATATTTCTGAACACCTACACTCTTCCATAGCCAGCAGAAGCTGTAACTGCTCAGGAATGCCTAAAACCCAGACTAGGTCTGACTTACCTAGAGACACTGACAGGAAAAAACAAAACAGTTTTGAAACAAAAGTGTATCTAGGGCACAGGAACACAGGGCTGAACAGACCGCCTGGGCTACTGGGTCCACTTGCTCACCTACAGGGACAACCACAGAAACCATATTCAGTGTAGGAGTCCCTACAGACCATATGCTACTCACCGCCCATCTTCATTGTCAGTTGTCGTCTTACACGTTACTGGCCCAGAAATCTCTCCTGGGTGGATCTCATCATCATCTGGTTCCAATGGATGATACAAAGATCGCCTCCCTGTGTGGACAACTGTGTGGACTGTGTGAGCAGGTGCATTCTAACCGAGACAAAAATAGTTCTATTCAGTCACCCCATACTTGGTCTCCCTTCACTCTGTGGCCCACCAGCACCTTCTCCAGAAGTAAGAGGAGAGAGGAGCAGTGAAAGATGGTATCATTTATTTCCCCCATCGAATAATGTGGGTACCAAAGGGCTGATGGATGTGGAGTAATGCTTAGGTAAGATTGACAACTATTTCCTCCTGCTTCATACACATAACCAGCACCCACCTGTTTTCCTCCCACCCAGAGATATTTTTGAAAGCTTCTTCTGGCAAATTTCTGCACCAAAATTAAACCCATCTAGCACTCAGCCTTACTGCCGTGTTCCAACGTCAGCTGTGTGTCATGACAACAGATGATAGAAACGCTGCTATTCAGGCTTCAGGGTGCGTGTTTCTTTTCTTTTTCCTTTATTTTTTTTTCTTTTTTAATTTTAATAGCTTTAAAAAGAGCTCTGAACGAAAGTGCTTGCTCCATGATGCAGCACTGAGCTGAGGCGCGCAGGGCAGGTATATCTGCCCACACAGCAGAGGGCAAAAATAGGTAGAGTGGGTGAGGTTTCCTGTGGTATTGTGGGGGCTGAGAGAGAAACACTTTGAGGAGAAAAAGAGATAGCAAGAGAAGGGAAAATGGAGAGAAAGCAGAGGCAAAAGTGCTCTCGTTCCCTGCATGCTTCAGTAGGGGGGTGGCCCCATACACCCATATGGTTGCCAATGTCCTGTCCCATGTCCTAAAGCAGGTCAGATCTCTCTACCTCAGGGTGGTGCCTGGCAAACACCAGCCTGATCTGCCCAACGGTCCCTGCCATGGCTGGCTTACCTCCTCCTGACCCCTGGTGCTGACCCAGGAGAGCACAGGCCATTCAGAGACCCCGGTGGAAATTGGGAGGTTGCAACCTTCAGTATCTGCTGGCTGATGAGGGGCTGACCCTGTGCTCTTGAAGACAGGACTCCACACCCATCACCACTTGCTTGAATGAACACTGGTGCAGGTGCCACAAGACACCTAGGGATGGTGGGTGTTAGTTCAGGACAAATAAGCCATGGCCAGGCTTTCACTGCATGATTGTCTGTCCTCGTAAATCGTATCTGTGGTCCAACATATTAGGAGATTTGAGGGTAGGTTGAGCTTCTGTTTTGCCACCATCGAGATTTTATGAGAAAGGACAATCACAAGCAGAAGTAAAAGTGTGAAAAACAGGACAGCTGATGTAGGTGAGTGAATTCTTGGTGCTAAATGTTTCATTTGCCCCATGCTAGGTAAGCAGAAATATTGACCGGTTTTCTTTGGAATGAAACCTGTCCTGAAAGTTCAGTGTCAGCAGCATAAGGAATCCTGAGTCACACTATTTTAAATACAGTCTGTGTTAGGGTTCCTCTCAGCTCTTTTGAATTAAATGGGAGGGTAGATACCTGTGTAACACCCTTTTGGTAAAAAACCTTGAAAATTTCATACCATCAAAGTTACACCTAGATAGCTAAGATAGAGAAAGCACACCAAGAGCTAAAAAACAGTACTGGGAAGCAAACCGGCTTGTCCAAGGTCTCATAGAAAAGCAGTGGCAGAGACTGAAATTGGCAGCAGATTTGCAAAGCAATTTGACAGTGCAAAATTCTTTCCCACCTAACTGGTTAATGAGAAAGCGTTCCTCTTGTACTTCCTTTCTACGAGTCACATTGCTGAGTATGGATTTAATTTGGAATTAATTTTAAAGTGAGCATTTTCAAACCTTCTCTCATATCATGCTTTCATGAAATGCAAAAGGCAAACATAAAAAACCCCAAGTAAAACCCACAAACCACTTTATAACCAAACGGACAAAAACTAAAGGACACAATAATTTCATAAAAAAAAAAATGAGAAGCACAACAGCAGATCTCAGGGAAATTCTCTTTCAGGGATCATCGTAAGATGCAGAAGTAGCTTATCTGACTCACCTAGCATAAGTCCTTTTGCATGCATTCTGGATAAGTGGTCTCAATGTCTTTTGTCATTGGTTTCAAGAAAGGGAATTTTGGGTTTCAAGACAGGGAAATCCTTGCTCAACAGATTTCAGCTGTGTTACTCCATGGGACTAGAGCACTACTGAGTGAAAGTCTTCTCCCATGAAACAGTATTATTCCTACAAGACACAATTTCTACAGGGACAGACCTGCACATACTCCTTTCTAATCAACAGCGGAACTAAATGTTCGTATGTGTGCCATTTCTTTCTTTTCTTTCTTTCTTTTTTTTTTTTTTTTTGAATGTGTCGCTAGGTCCTCAAGGAAGAAAAATAAATAAATCTAGTAAAAACAGGGTCCAAGTTACTTTGGGATGAGGCTATATAAGTCAAAAGCTCAGAGAGGAGAGCACCTTCAGCTGAAATTGCTGCAGCTCACATCTCACACCTCAGTAATCGTCACAGTTGTTTCAGTTTCACAGCATCAGAAAAGACTGCAAGCAACCCCTGAGCCAAGCAAGAATTTAAATATTATCTTTGAGGCCCTTCCCATTTAGAAAATTGCATGTGTCTATGCTTGATACTAAGGGCTGTTTCTGAATATAAATGCTTCGCTGAATCAGGGCTACACAAGTATCAGAAGCTTAGATCAAGGAGCTGATCTGTCCAAATGAGACATTAGAGGCATGATGAAATGCTGCAGATCTTCCCTTTAATGAAACTTAGTTTATGAAACCCTTTAATAAAGCTGCAGTGAGTATATTTACATTCCCAACAGAGAAAAGCTCTCCCTTGAAACTGGAAAAAATTATCACAATTAATAATATCCTGATATTCTTCATAATGCCAGTAGATTGCACGTTTTTGTTGAGCTGTTCATCATTTTGATTTTCCATGCATCTCTTTATTCCACATCCACATCTACACCCACTGGGGCACTTTAAGGACTAAAATTCAGTGCTGTATATTAAAAATAGCAAATGAATCTCATTATTTCTTTTGTATCTCCCCAGTTTATTCAGCATACAAAAGACAAAATCAGTGGCATCCTGCCTGAGGAATAGGGTTATTTTTATTTTTGTATTTTTTTATACTGCTGCAGATTTTTGGCTTTACTTTTGAAACTGTGGTGTGCTGCACCAATATATTCTCACGCTATAAGTTTTCAGATCATCTGCATTTTGTTGTGCTAATCCCGGATGTTTTATATCAAGCAAAATAGTATTTATATCCCATTCATCTCTTTCTCCACCATCTCCTGTGTATCTGCGTGTTCCTTTTCTATTGCCAAGAGTCTCAGTTGAAATATTCAGAAATTATTTTCTTCTCAGGGGCACAGATCCAAGTAAGTACTTACACCTAAACTTACATATAATTGAAGGTAAACCTGGGCTTGAGACGCTGAGGTTCTTTCTTAGGCTGAAAGGCACAGAGGGTAAAGGAAGGAGGGGGTGCCCCTATGGGGTCTGCCCTTTGGAGAGAGCTGGGACCCATAGATCTGGTGCGGTTGTTGCTAGAATTCATCCTCTTTCTGCTTTAGAAAAGCAGTGTAATATTTCCTTTCCTTCCACCTTTCAGCACTTCCACAGTTGTTCATGGTTTTCAAGTAGTTGTAAGTAGCAGAAAATTATTGAGGAAACAATATTTTTAACACCTAAGGATGCGTGTCACACAGGTGACCCATATGTGTCCAGATTTTCTATATCTTCTTTCATCTCTTTTGGGTTGGTTTGCCTGGTTGTTTCAGTAGGTTTTTCCCTTTTGCATTTACTGTTTCGGGGTTTTTTCCATCCACTTTGTCTCTTATTCAGATGAATGCAAAAGCAAGTTCAGTGTTTCAACCATGCTGAGTGTCTGTTAATCTCCATCTCGATTTATTAACAGATGGACTTTCTACGAAGTACTGCTGTTTCCCCAGCATAATGATAAAACCCTTTCTATTTGTCCTCATATATCTCATGGAGGTAATTTGCTTTGCTTTAACTGTCCACTTTCCTCTGAAATCATCAGCTGCCTAATTACTGTATATACACAGTTCCCTTCATTTCCCAACTACCATTCAGGAGTCTGGGTTATTTGGTTTTATTCTTGATCCATAAGACCTTCCATTTTATGACAGAATTCTTTCAAATTTAATTCTTTAGACATATTTTATTATTCACTTTTGTTTTAAGGCAGAACAGAAAATACAAAGAATACACTTACTCCTTTCACCTCTCTGGTACCCTGTCTTCTGGGACTTTTCCCTGAAATGTAAACAGGCTTTTCCAGCAAGCAAAGCAGATGTTTTGCAAATGTTTTCACATAAGACCATGACAAGCTAAGTAGAGCCCATGTGCCCCATACTGCAAGCGTTGTATGAGTACCTCTACTTATAAACAGTCTCAACTGAACTAGTAGGAATATGTACACCAGTAAACTAATGTTCTTCTTGTTTGGGAGAAAATAAACTTCTCTTTGCATTTCTATATATATTTCTCCCCTTAGCAAACTGATTGCAAGGAAACTATATATCTATTTACAGTATACCTTATGATGGAATTTGCAAGGATTTGGGTTTTATTTGTTTGATTTCTACCTCCTGAATTATGGCTCAGGTAGCTAAGAGATCTGTCTAAACTCTAAGTAAATGCTTATGAATTTGGAAAAAAAAAGTTGAAGCCCAATATGAACTTACCCTGAATTTATCTTGAGTGCACTTCAAACACAGTACTTAATTGGATTCCTCCCAGTGTACCTGAAGAGCAGTCATCCTTGAAAGGCAACCTCTTGACTTTTTCTCCCTTTAGAAGGCACAGACATTTTCAGTTCACTTCTGCTCCCTTTTTCCTGCCACTGAAGCCACGTTTGTTCCCTCTATATGACAGAGCCAAACAAAGTGATTATATGAGTCATCAGAAAAGAGCAACAGCAGTAGACAGTTGCTGATGGTGATCAGCCTGAATTGCTTACTGCCCCCCTGCCGATCCCTTCCAGACTTTGGCATCTGGAGGACAACTGGGACTTGTCTGGGGAGCAGCTCAGTGTCCATGAGGCAACAGGCAACACCTACCTGAAATCTAAGTTTGCGTTCTCAGAACACTGCAAGTCTGTCATTGTAGATTATCTCCTTAGCTGATTGCAACACAGCTAATACTGGTAACAGGAAGCTGAGGTATTCCCTTCTAAGTCTAACAGAGAATACCTGCCCACCTAGTCATGAATACACCTATATTGCTAGATGTTAAAAGAGATGTCATGCTGCCACATAAAAATGCATTCTGTTGTCCTTAAGTTGATAGTTCAATCAACCTGTCATCAAACAGCATAAATATCCTTCCTGCTTCCATCTCACAATGGAAAAAAGAAATCAAATACATATGGCATTAATTTTCACATCCCATGACATTTTTTTTTATATGAAGAAATAACAGATTATCAAAGAAGACGTAGGTAAAGAGAACAGGAAAAGAAAATTCAGTCTGTTTTCATTCTGCGTGCAGGAAATTTCTTCTTGTTTGTCTGCAGCACTTTCATACCACTGAGTTAGAACTTCATGTCATTGTGCAGTTGGGCATCTGGTTATAGCTGGAGTAAGAAGGTTTTGAGGCCCACGTCATCAACATGCATATAAAAATAAGAAAGCCTAAACAACTCCAAACAATGCAAGGAAATTACTGAAATTAAAAATTATTGGGAAATATGTACCCCTTCTTTTATCAAAAGGCAACATGAAAGAAATTCAGCAGACCTCTAAAGTTTACCCTAAAATGTAAATGTGTTCTGTAGTTTCTTTTAGTCAGCAATTAGCTTTTGTTTGTTCTGTATTTTAAAACAGGGGAAAGGGTGAAGCACAACATTGCCAGGATCACAGTATCTAAGCACTTATTTTAGGTTCCTAAGCAGAAACTAAACACAGTGGTAGAGGCAAATTAGCAGTATTTAATGCACCTAAGAAGTCACAAAACAGGACCCCACTCATCCTGCTAACACAGGCAGGGGGTGGCGACCGATGTGCCCGCCGGAGTGTTTATGAAGGAGGAGCGGCGAGCGGGGGTCGGCAGAGGGGAGCCCGGGCGCGACCCCGCCAAAAGGCGGCCGAGGAGCACCCTCTAACGGGGAGAGGGGCGAGGCGCCCGGACGGGAGCTTCCCGGAAAGGAGCTCGGCCCCTGAGCAGCGCCGTGAAGCCCGGGTTTGCTACTGCTGGTGCTGCTGCCGGTGGTGCGGGACCCGGCTCTACCGCTCGCCCCGCCGGGGGAGGACACAGGGGTCCGCCCGCAGGAGACCCCGCGGCCCCCTCACCACTGCCTGCGCCGAGCCGTGCATATTTATCCTCCCGCTCAGGGAGGGTGGGAAAGTGCCTGTGAACTGAAGGATTTTGCAGTGTGCTCTGACCTCCCAGGGATTTTGGCTTGATCTCTTCTCCTCGAGAAGCTACAGCCACAGAGGAGCGCACTCAGCCAAGAACATTTTCTTTCCACGTCTCACGTGCTTCTCTCTTAGCTGCTGTGTGGTCCTGAGGGGCAACGCTGTCATGGGGCATCACAAAGGGGCTGGTGGCTTCACTGCTGGTCAGATCCCAAACCATGGGGAGTGGGAGGACAAAAGCCCCGGGCACAGGGATGCCTGGTGGGGTGCAGGCAGCAGGGATGGGGCCAGCTCCAGATGACAAAAAGAGCGGCCAAGCTCAGTGCAGACAGCCAGCCAGCAGCCTCAAGGCCTTATAAAGAGCAGCTTTGGGAAGCAAGAGACATTCCTGGCAATTCTACCACAATTAGAGAGAATAGATCTGGTGAAAAAATATCAGACACAGGATAAAGGGACTGGCAAGAGGTTTTAGCTGAAATTTGGACCTGTTGCAGTCAAAGCAATAAATTCTGGGTGAATAAAGAGGCATCCAGCCAGAGTCACCCCCTAGTGCAGTCCCACACCCTTCAGCAATGAAGGCACCTACAGAGGCTGTTGGCATCTCATAGGCTCAGGGTTGCCTCCATACCTGGGGTTCAGGAAGGCCTCACCTGCTCCGTGCAGGGCAGCACCACTTGGCAACATCTCTTTTAGCCTGCACAAGTAAGATATCATCCATGCTGGATGTCCCGAAGCTCAGGGTGGCACTTTGGCCATACACCAAGCTGTACCCCCAGTCCCAAATGCGCAGCTCCTAGAGACACTGTGGCACCAAAAGCATCCCCAGTGAGTTTTCCTGCACTGAAAGGAGAGACGAGAGGGAGGTAAGGGGTGAGAGCGACTCTATATCTTAGTGTATCAACTGGGCTCAGCGCTGCTATCTGCAGGGCCCAGCAAGAGGGAGGGTAAAGGCTGTGCACACCCTCCCCTGCTCATCCTCATCCCCCACCCACAGGTCACACCAGGGGGCCATTCAGGCTCCTGTGGGCACCAGTGGTCTGAGAAAAGCCACTTTCACCCCATTTTGTGCATACGAACAGAGGGCCTGTAGAACAAAGGCTATTATTAATTCCCATCTGCTGAAAGGAGGCTGCAACTGTTTTAAGAGATTTTCCTGCAAGCTATGCAGATCTGCTCAGAATTTTAATGGTTGTTTACCAACCAAAGTGTGCCATTGAAAGAGCAAGGCGTTTCCAAGCAAACAAGGTGTGAATGTCATTTCAGCCTGGAAATAAACCTCTTCTTTCTCGGGAATGTTTTTCTGGGTGAGCAAAGACGTTTTTATATTTGATTGTTTCATTTTTTGGCTGTTCTTTTTTAACTCATCCTCTCTCATCTAAGAAGCATAGAGAAGAAGAGATTCCTTGAAATATACAATGCATTTTTACACAGGCAAAAAGCATTTTTAGGGAGGAAAAAGCCCCAAACAATCTCTCTGTGTGGTCTCTAAATGATTGAAAGAAAAGGGTAGACCCAAAAAACACTGGTCCACAGTTGTAGTACACACATAAACTGGTGTCTGACTAAACAGACTAGCAAGCCCTGAAGAAAAACACAACATACAAAAGATTAAAGAAGAGAAAAATGAAGAGGCTTTGTTATATTCTGGGAAATGACAATATATAAGGCAGGCTTTATATCTTACATTTTCTGCAGTGGTCATAAACTTCAAGAGGATTGTTATTGTTAAGAAATGAACATGTCTTTAGCCAAGGTCTCTAGTGCATGTTATTTGTATGAGGAATTAAGTCTGTGCAACCATGCCTTTGCTTTATGGCTGTGTATAACTATAAGCCCTGCTTCTGTGATATTAATACATGCCATTTCTGTGTGACATGTATATCACACATAGCTAAAAGGAGCACTAGAGGAATGCCTCATATAGATAAAATAAACAAAGATTTTTCACTTCATTGCATTTGCAGTCCAAGCTCTTTTTCTTCATCTCAGTGGACTTTGAACTCTCTGACCAGCAGAGGGTATTTACAGCTGAAATGACAGTCCCTGAATGCAGCCTGGCATTCCTGGTATCACTACTGCAACTGGGGGATGGGACGGATACGCTAGCATCCAGCATTTAGCCAAAAAGTTATTAACATCCTGCATTTATAGAGGCCTATGCCTGAGAAACTGAAAAGACAAGAGAGTTAAGTGACGTAGTAAATGGTGGCCAGGAAATAACCAGGAAATTAATATAACATTGAGACTGTGCTGAGAAAAGGCTTGGAAAGCCTGCTGCTATTCCATTGAGTCATGTGACTGAAAATATTAGTGAGAAAATTAAACTGTTCATCTTTCACTAAGACAGAAAGGAAAAGCGATCTGGACAGTCTGACCTTGTAATCTGAGTTAAGTCAACACATAAACAATAAAAATGGACTAATATTTCAAGGAATTTCTTTTTAATGACTTCAGCGGTTCAAGTTACCATGAGATATTTTCCTGTAACATAATAGAATCCCACTAAATGGTCATTATTTGACTTCTGGTAATGGAGACACCAAGGCTCTCTGTGTGTTTCTACTACAGGAGTCCAGAAGGTGGGTTTGGCTACTGAGATGGCTTTCACCATATAGACATGTATCTATTCTCTCTTAATAAGTGATAACCTTCAGCTTTGTACAATGGCATTGCAAAGTGAATTTCTACTTTGTGCTAGCTAATTCTTGGCAATTAACTTCTAAGATAGCTGTGGACTGTTAAATATTAGGGGTAATTAAATACATTTTCTTAGGAATATCACACTTGCCCATTCCTTACCCGTACTTCTCTGCTCTGCAGTTCAGTCTACAGCATAGGACAAATGAGGACAGAAACAAATTTTACAAACAAATAGAATGGGGAATCAGGGAAATGCTAAACATGATTAAGTTAATGGCATGTTCTAAAATGGCTAGAGATATCAACCGAGTAAGCCATGGGGAGAAATCACCTCTCACTTCCCAGTTTTTTTCCTTAAAGGGTTGATGCTCTCCAGTCTTTCAGAAGTGATAAATAAGATTTAGCTATATAATCCAGCCACCCTCAACCTTCCTTGTGCTCCAGGTACCCAGGCCCCTGATCTGGAAGACTGGGATGGATAGCAAAATGAAGCCCAAATAATCCAAGGGGAAATGGTTAGCAACCTGCTACACCACTTGGACACCCGCAAGTCTATGGGCTCAGATGGAACCCATCCAAGGGTGCTGAGGGAGCTGGTGGAGGTGATCACTGAACCACTTTCCATTATCTATCAGCAATCCTGGATAACTGGGAAGGTCCCAGTTGACCAGAAGTTGACAAATGCAACATTCATTTACAAGAAGGGCCAGAAGGAGGTTCTAGGGAACTACAGACCTTCTCAGTCTGACGTTGGTGCCAGGGAGGGTCATGGAACAGATCATCCTGAGTGACATCACATGGCACATACAAGAGAACAAAATGATCAGGCACAGTCAGCATGGGTTTGTGAAAGACAGGTCCTGTTTGACCAACCTGACCTCCTTCTATGACAAGGTGACCCACCTAGTAGATGAGGAAAAGGCTGTGGGTGCTGTGTACTTAGACTTCAGTAAAGCCTTTGACACTGTATCTCACAGCATTATCCTGGAGAAGCTGGCAGCTCATGCTCTGGGTGAGTGTACACTGCGATGGATAAAGAACTGCCTGGAGGCCTCAGCCCAAATAGTTGTGGTGAACGGAGCCAAATCCAGCTGGAGGCCAGTCATGAGTGGTGTTCCCCAGGGCTCAGTATTTGGGCCAGTTCTGTTTAATCTCTTTATCAATGATCTGGGTGAGGGCATCGAGTGCACCCTCTGTAAGCTTGCAGACAACACCAAACTGGGTGGGAGTGTTGATCTGCTGGAGGGTAGGAAGGCCATACAGAGGGATCTGGACAGACTGGATCAATGGGCTGAGGTGAATTTTATGAGGTTCAACAAGGACAAGTGCAAGGTCCTGCACTTGTGTCACAACAACCCCAGGCAGTGCTACAGGCTCAGCAAAGAGTGGTTGGAGAGCTACCTGGGAGTGCTGATTGACAGCCAGCTGAACATGAGCAAAGAGTGTGCCCAGGTGGCCAAAAAGACCAACAGCATCCTGACTTGTGTCAGGAATAGTGTGGCCAGCAGGACAGGGGAAGTGAATGTGCCACTGTACTCAGAACTGGTGAGACCCCACCTTGAATCCTGTATTCAGTTTTGAGCCCCTCATCATAAAAAGAACGTTAAGGTACTAGAGAGAGTGCAGAGAAGGGTGACGAAGTTCGTGAGGGGCCTGGAGAACAAGTCTTATGAGGAGTGGTTGAGGGAGTTGGGGCTGTTTAGGTTGGAGGAAAGGAGGCTGAGGGGAGATCTTATCGCTGTCTACAACTACCTGAAAGGAGGTTGTAGCATGGAGGGTGTTGGTCTCTTCTCTCGAGTAGCAAGTGACAGGATGGGAGGAAGTGGCCTCACATTGCAAGAGGGGAGGTTTAGATTGGATCTTAGGAAAAAATTCTCCATGGAAAGGGTTGTCAGGCATTGGAACAGGCTGCCCAGGGAAGCGGTGGAGTCACCATCCCTGGAGGTGTTTGAAAGGCGTTTAGTCAAGGTTCTT
Source organism: Patagioenas fasciata (assembly GCF_037038585.1). Taxonomy (NCBI): domain Eukaryota; kingdom Metazoa; phylum Chordata; class Aves; order Columbiformes; family Columbidae; genus Patagioenas; species Patagioenas fasciata. Next base: position 30,906,073 of record NC_092560.1, read on the forward strand.
AGGGACATGGTTTAGTGCCAGAGTTAGGTTATGGTTGGACTCAATGATCCTGAGGGTTTCTCCCAACCGCAATGATTCTGTGATTCTTTCTGAATGCTGGCATTCATGGACATGATCTCAAAGAGTCTAGGCACTTCGATTTACTACAAGATAAAAAATATCTTCCTTATGTCTAGGCTAAATCTACCTTCTTTTAGTTTAAAACCGTTACTACTCATCCTATTTAACAGGCCCTGCTAAACTATCTGTCCCCATCTTTCTCATAGTCCCCTTTTAAGTACTGAAACGCCACAAAGAGGTCTCCCCCCCCAGGAACCTTCTCCAGGCTGAACAACCCCAACTGCCTCAGCCTGTCCTCACAGCAGAGCTGTTCCAGCCCTCTGATCATTTTTGTGGCCTCCTCTGGCCCCTCTCCAACAGGTCCATGTCTTTCCTGTGCTGAGTGCTCCAGAGCTGGACACAGGACTCCAGGTGGGGTCTCACCAGAGTGGAGTAGAGGGGCAGGACCACCTCCCTCAACCTGCTGGCCACGCTGCTTTTGAAGCAGCTCAGGATACAATTGGCCTTCTGGGCTGTAAGTGCACATTGCCAGCTCATGTCCAATCTGTCATCCACCCCAAGTCCTTATCCACAGGGCTGCTCTCAATCCCTTCATCACCCAACCTGTTTGGATACTTGGGGTTACCCCAACTCAGGTGCAGGACCTTGCACTTGGCCTTGTTGAACCTCATGAGGTTCACATGGGCCTGCTTCTCAAGCTTGTCCAGGTCCCTCCGGATGGCACCCCATCCCTCAGACATGTGGACCGCACCCCTCAGCTTGGTGTGATCCACAAATTCGCTGAGGGTACACTGAATTCCTCTGTGTAAATGATGAAGATTAAACAGTACTGGTCCCATTATGGGTCCCTGAGAGACACCATTCGTAACTGATCTCCATCTGGACATTAAGCCATTGACCAATACCCTCTGGATATGACCATCCAACCAATTCCTAATCCACCGAATAATCCACCCATCAAAACCCTATTTCTCAAATTTAGAGAGAAGGGTGTTGTGGGGAACTGTGTGAAAGACCATACAGAAGTCCAGACAGATTACATCCATAGCTCTTCCCTTGTCCATTGCCTCACAAGGAAGTCTCCACTTCAGCCACTTGTAGCCAGTGCTCTGCAGCCTGGTGCAGTGATTTTAGTTTCCCAGGGCTATAGGAATGGGCACGTAGCAGTGAGCTGGTTACCTATATCATCCCAGTGAACAAGCTTCTCGCTTCCTTACACAAAACGTGCCTAGAAACCAGGGATGGACAGCTTTCTAAACAAATGAGAACCAGAAGAGCACTAGGAAAACCTTCTTATCTCCCTTTTTAGGTTAATGTCTGGCTGTTTCAATGCCCTGAGAAATACCCTCTCACTCACTGCTTCTGGCCATGTCTGCCCTACCTCAAAATGCTAGGCGCTTACTCAGTTCCTGCATTCTTATGGTAGCTCAAACCCAAACCATCTAATCTGTGCATGCCACCGAAAACATGGCTCATGCAGCTTGTCACTGCTGCTACTTGGGACAAAACAATGCATCAGCATTAGTCACAGCTGCAGCACTTTATGGATGCCGATAATGGTCATGATATGGAGAACCAGAGACCTCCAGCAAGAGCTATGGCAGTTTCACATGAGGAGCAAAGATCTTGTTATCTGAGGTGTAGGAAACCAGCACTCATTGAGTCTGAAGAGAAATTCTCATGCACAGTGAAGGGATTTTGCACTCAATAAGGTTAAGGAGTCTGCGCTTCTATAGTAACACAAAAAGAAGCACGAGCCTCTCTACTAAATGTATAGGCAAGTGTTGTCAGTGGGGCCTGCAGAGGTGGCTTTTGTGAGAGGTAAGGGGCTATCCCATGGTGGTTCCAGCCAGCACTAAAATGGACCCATTCCTAGCCAGAGGTAAGCAGTCCACCAGTCAAGCTGGTGGTGCCTCTGGGAAAATGTATTTAAGAAAGGGTAAGAAAATTTATCTGACCAGTTTTGAGAGAGGAGTGAGAGAAATGTGAGAGAAACAGCCCCACAGACATCATGGTCAGTGAAGAAGAAGTGGATGAGATACTCTAGGTGCTAGAGCAGAAGTTCCCCCACAGCTCGTGTTGAAGATCATAAGGAGAATGTTGTCCCCTTGCAGCCTGTGGAGGACCATGCTGGAGCACATAATCACCTGCAACCCATGGAGGACCACACACCAGGGCAGGTGGACATGCCCTGAAGGAAGCTGCAGCCTATAGAGAGGAGTCCACACAGGAGCAGATTTTCTGGCAGGACCTGTGCAGCCATGGGGTACCCACACTGAAGCAGTCTGCTCCTGAAGGTCTACACACTGTGGGAGGGCCCTGTGCTAGAGCAGTTCTTGAAGTACTTCAGTCCATGGAAAAGACCCACATTGGAGCACTTCATGCAGGACTATGTCGTATGGGAGGGACCCCATGCTGGAGTCGGGGGACAGCGTGAGGAGAAAGGAGGAGCAGAGAGGGGCTGTTACACATGGACCACAGACCCCTTTTCTCATCCTCTTGAACTTGCTCAGGGGAGTAGGTAGAAGATTCAGAAGTGAAGGAGGGAAGTTGAGCCTGCAGGGGCGAAGGGGAAGTTGTTTTAGTTTTTGTCTTCGTTTCTCACCATCCTGCTCTAATTTTAATTGGCAACAAATTAATTTTGCTCAAGTCTGTTTTGCATATGGTTGTAATTGGTAAATGACCTGTCCTTATCAACCCACAAGCTTTTCCGTATTTTTCTTTGTTGTGGTGTCAACCCACCACAGCCAATAATTATTTCTTGTATGAAACACCAGAACAAATACCATTGTTGTTTAGATATAGAGGTGGGAATACATCTTTTTTTTCTGTTTTTCAGAGAAATCCATGGACACCTTCCAACTCTGTCATTCAGAAATCCTTTGCAAAAGTGGCAGCAAGCAAAGATTCCTAGCTTGGCTAAACCTCCAAAGTCCTGTAGATTTGTGTTACTATACAGAGAACTATCTAGAGTAATTTCCTACTTTTTCCTACGTAGAATAATTTCTCACCCAGAGAAATTTCCTACTTCTTTTGCCATAACAGAAATCTGTGAACATGTTTAATTGAAAGAGTGTGGATTTTATGCCATACAATGATGAAAATCGAATGTTTCTGCATTTATACTGCTTATCTGAGCAACGTTAAAGTTGACCACTTAGGGTAAAGCTAGTCAGAATAGATTTGATTTTACAGACAATAATAAGTTTTTTTAAAGACTAGAAAATTTCCTTAGTGGAAGCAACTTGTCTCCAACATTTCTCAAAGAAGGCAGCGCTGAAATTACTGCAGCAATAATCTCAGGAAGGATACAACACTACCTGATCAGCATCAGGCAATGTTACAGAATCAGTTCATACACTACTCCTCTGTTTCCAGTGTATTCTGCAAGCCCATGTCATTGCAAACATGTAAAAGTCCTGCAGAAGTGAAAAAAAAAAAAAAAATAGATTGCCTTGTGTTCTTATTTTGACACATACTCAGAGACTCATGCAGATGGTCATGGGAGTAGACCTGTTGTGTGACTGACCACGTGAGTTGTGGTTTACTAGATGTTTCCGCAGGCCTGTATGGGCCAGAGTACATCTCTTGTGTTGTCTCTGCAGTCAGACAGCAGTGAGCTGTTAACCTGGGGAAGGGTGACACTGCATCACGAGAGCTGAATAGAGTGGGATTGCCAGGCAGCAGCTTGCCACAGTAGGGAAATCCATCCTAATTTAATTCATAGGAAAGAATGCTATAAACATCACCTTTCTCTTGGAAGACAACATCAGTTTGAAATTCTAATTAAAGTCAACAAGAGCTGAGTGTGCTCAGTGTACGCCTTTTGATTTTGGATTAGCCAAGTCATCAGTTAGGAACAGATCAAATAAATATGACAAAATAGAAATGAAATTGTCATTTAGAAATACTCTGCCATTTATTCAAAACATACTAAGGACAACACCTGGCTCCTTAATATAGAACAGTAGTTGAGGCAGCTCCATAAGGGGAAGTAGATTTCAGCAGAGACAGTCTTGGGGAAAAAAAGTAATTTCCAGAAAAAGTCATATGGAACCACTTGTCATTCTCTCCTCTTCCTTTTCAAATCTGCTTCAGGGAAAAAATCTTTCAGGAGCAAGAGTTTAAACATGGCTTCCTTGTGTCTGCTTCCAAAGAATTTTTCATGCTCTACTTCTGATTAAAGGATCTGTTCTCATCAGGTTTACACAAACACTGCATTTCATGGTTTCCGGATTCTAGCTCTCATTACTTTGGTTACTATTGCTCTCCTTTTTATTCTTCACCTCTAGGAAAAGTAATTACTCCCTCACATGAATCACTTATTCAATGTCCAAATTCATTTAAAAAATTGCATCAAGAGGAATGAAAAATTAAGATCTCAAAGTCATTGAAAACAGAATTATTAAGGCTAGTGGTCCATTGCTCCCCTTTATGCATAGCTACTTCTGCAGCTATGAAAAGGTGTTATAGTTTGTTTTTTAAACCATTGAGTCTGGTTCTGTAAAGAGACAGTGAGGAGCCTTTTCCCATTCATTAATATTCACAGCACTGATGTGTTTCAATTTCAGTGGCTGGTAAAGGAGACCTCAGCATCTTGTGAGGTCAAATGTTTTCTTGGTCACATAAGCCAATATGAATTTGGGTAGGAAACCAAAACTGAAAGTAGGGTGGTAAAACTTCTGCTTTGGTAGAAAACAAAATTTTCAGCTCAGGAAAACAAAATCAAGCTCATTATTACTATGACATTTCAAGAAAACCACGTTCACATCTTGGAATTGCTTGGGATTTTTGTAGCAACCTTCATTACATTGCTTTGTAAATACAAGAGAAGTGAAACTACAATTCATTCAACCCTTTTCTACCTTGTCTTTTTGTCTGTGTTCCCTCTGTATATCATATGCTCCTTAGGAAGGACAGAACTAATTTGTTTTGTCAGTCAGTTACACAGAGTCACAGACTGCTCGAGACTGGAAGGGACCTCTGGAGGTCATCTTGTCCAAGACACCTGCTCAAGCAGGGCCACCTATAGCAGGTTGCCCAGGACCATGTCCAGATGGCTTTTGAAGATCTTCACAGATGGAGATTACTCCACCTCTCCAGGCAACCTGTGCCAGTGCATAGTTAGAGTATATAGTCAGAATATATACAAATTTATAAATCTCCTGTAAACTCCTTATGTAACCTTATACAAAATTTACACATTGCCTAGCACAAACATCCCTCTACTTGTCTAGTAAGTAGAAGCTACCCAAAACAAAGAACAACAAGAGCACTAGGGTTTGTAAACATGGGAGTATTTGGGATCCAGGAGCAACTAACAAATCACTTCAGTACAAAATTACACATGTAATCATATTGTCACACATGAGGAGTTAAAGAGAGTTTTATCTGCTTAGGGCTGTTTGAGGCACTTCAGTCACTCCTGAAACAGCATGAAAAGGGTCAACAATAGGACAGAGTCCAGTGCTTGCCTGATGAAGGAGGGCTTGAGAATCACTATTCTAACACTGTGCAACGAAATGCATACATTACTAATATGAGATGTGTATACCATCTTGTACTGCTGTATAACATACAGATTGTGCATTGCCTCAGAGAGACATCCACTTTAGCTCTAAGCCTGGCTGAAAATCAGGGTTTTTTTTGGGCAGGCAGAGGTCAGCAGGAAGACAGCTGGTCTTTCGGAAGACCGAACCGTGCTCCTTCTGCAGCAGCGGAAAAGTCGTTTTTTCTTTCAAAACCAGTTTCCTTCACATGTTTGCCTATTTGGATTGCAGGTAACCTGGGGCTGAGTTTGTCTCACAGTCCAGGTGCTAGATTTTAGCCATAATTTTGGCTGCAATCTCTCCTTTCTAATTCAAATAGTTTTTTCAAATGATTCACAAAGCGCAAAGCTTTAAAAAAAAAAAAAAAAACAACACACACACACCCCACCACACACACAAAATACCCAACACAGAAAAAAACCCAACAACAACCCTAAGACTTTTTCCTCAACAAAAACAACCAACCAGGCAAACAACCATCCTGAACTGGCTGATTTTGGATAGAAGGAAGAAAAACTGGCATGAGCTTAAGAATTACTTTCATTTATCTAGTTCAGGATTAACTTGTCATGGATCTCCTCCCCAGCTGTCAGTAATATATGTTTGTATCTATGTCTGTGTATGTTTGTGTGTGTGTGTATACCACTAAAAGGCTATGAAGAAAAAGAGTGTCAAATGGTGATCATTTTATCAATTTACATTCTGCTACCATGCTGGTTATTTAGTTTCAATACCCAAAAATAATATTATTAGCAGCATTATTGCAGAAGAAGGAAACTTTTGCTGGTCACTGGCTTTTTGCTAAGGGTAGCAGAACTCCCAAAAACTAGCTTTAAAATAACATTAGTGTGTTGCTTATTTTTCATTTCAGTTTAACAACTTGATTATAATCTGCTGAATATGGAACACATGCAACAGATCACACAAAATCATGCCTTGTAAACAGCTGGGAGATACAAAACACTTGGCAGAGCTACAGTGTCCTGGTTCAGTGACTCAGAAACCTACAGCGTCCCCACAGAGATTTCCTTGTGTCATCATTATTTGCCCACCCAGGCAATGCAGATGTCTCACACTTTTGTGGTCTCTCTCGAGTGCACATCCAAATTAATTCTGCATTACTGAGCAAGTTTGTTCTCTCCACCCAGCCCTGTAACCTCCACTCACTTTTCTATTGGCTTCCTGATGACTAATCCATCCTAAAAGGGACAACATGAGAACAACAAATGCCCCTTTTTCATTTGCTGGACCGGGAAAAGTCACAAAATGTTAGTGGGTTTGAACATTTCTACTTGGTCTAAAGAGAAAATTATCCTGAACCTAGTCACCCATTTCACATGTAAAATGTCGAGTCACTGAACTCTGCTCTTACACAAAATCCTGTCATCTTTGTATCATTCATATAAGCCAAATGTTTATTGCTTTTCACAAATAACTTTCCTGTTGCCACATTTCACAATAGAAGTGTATCCACATTTTTGTCAGTGGCTATGAAATCTGAATGTTTTCCACTGTCAAATGGTGAAGATGGTTTCATGCACAAAGAAAAATTATTTAAATGATGGGAAATCAGCTGGAGAAACACTTTGTCCAAGGTGAAGTTCTCAGTTCCAGAATTCTTTCCATGAAAGAATCATTCTGACCCACAATGTGGCCTCCTGACACCATTCACTAAAAAATCCTCTCATTCTGTCCAAACTACTTCCAAGACAGTGTCATTGCAGTACTTACTTCCACATATCAGTGTCAACTAAACATAGAATGCTTAGGAAACTACTGCATTTTGTTAGACCAATATAAATCCACAGGAGAATAAAACTGGTGAATCTACTGTTTTCTTACATCATCGGAGGTCCAGATTATCCAGAACTTGCTTGCCATAGCGAGTATATTTATTCCATAAGTGTTTTTAACTGTGTTAATAAATAGCTAAAAGAAATTTCAGAGAATTAACCTTTCTCCTGCCAGTATACATTTCATATATACTGCCTTTCAACTATATTGTCAGTGCACATATGCAAAGAAAAATAAAGCAGACAGAACTATGATCAGTGAACATTTTATATCCTTGGAGCTGTATGTTGCAGTCTTGGGGAAGCTCCAGAAGGAAGAAAAAGTTCTAAGGAGGAAACAACATTATAGTATTTTCATTTTTGTTTCAGAAAAAATGGTTGCAACATGCTTAGCACAGTTCTCTATAAATACTTAACTGTTGTCCATTTTTTTCAGCATAAGCACCACAAATTAAAGCAGTTTTTAATATTATAGTTTGTCTTATTTTCTCTTTATTTACAAAATATGTTGACATGAGATGGATGAACATCAGAAGAGCTGATGACAGGTATCGATCCAGTTATATGGATTCAAGCTAAGACAGAGTAACTCACATTGACACTTCACAGGACAAATGAATAGACAGGGAAAAACCACAAAGTCACAGACAAGCTGTTTGTACCAGTGTTAATGTGATAACTTTCTCTAACCAGAGAAGTATTTCCTATGAAATATTTTATAAGTGGCATAAGAAATAGCTTTCTTCAAGTTTAATTTACTATGTCATGGTCCACATACTGCTCGAAACAGACAGCTTTCATCTAAATTTGGGGTGATTTTTTTCAGCCTTTTTAATCAGTGCTGGGAAAGGAGATCATCTCTGATTTAATCTATGATAATCCTTTGAGTAGCATTGAATTTTAACCCAAACCAGGCAAGACATACTCTGTTTCCAAATACAGACGACATTGGTCTCCAGATGAACTCAGAGGTGTGTGCTTGTGTCCAAGGGCAGGTTTTGGCTTTTAGACAAAATTTATTCTTCTTCTTTTCAGTCCAGATCAGATAAAGCGGATTTTCTGTGACTTCAGTGGTCTGAAGGGAGGAAGAATTATGTCAACTTCGTGCTAAAATGAGACTTTTTTCTTTTTTTTTTATAACAGGTAGAGAGTGCACTCTCTCTTATTAAGTAATCAATAATTATAAAGTAATTGAATAACAAAATTTCAAGCTTTCTTCTTGTGTATTTATAAACATATCCTTACCTTTATCTGGGTAATTATAATTAAAGTGACCTTGTGCTTATGCTTTGATAAAGTCAGGGCCAAAGTGAAAACAGCAGTAAGAAGCTTTTTGGAACCATTAATAACAGTTTAAATTTCATGTATTTTTAGTAAAGAGACAAATTATCCATCCAGACATGAACAAAGCATGTGAACCTCTGATGGAAAGTTGGCGAATCAGAATTAAAAATATTGCTGTGGTTGGAACTACTGAAAACATGACTTTCAAAGGTTTGTTTTTGCTAAATCAGAGCCATCATTCACTGACACAATCAGTACTGCTTATTATACTCATTAAGTTCTTTCTTAGAATCAGAAATTCAGACTTTGGCCTCATGTGGCTTTGGCACTATCAGATATTCACATAAAATTCCCCAAGACTCGTTCACTGATTTTTGTTTGTTTAGGGCTCTTCCTCCTTCCTCTCATCTCACATTTCAACTTAGTGTAACTATACTTTTTTCTCCTCAAACTTTCAAAAACAATTCAGCCCCAGGCAAAGCCCACGCACACAGCTTCAGGCTGGTAGGATGAAGTTAGGAGTGAGTCACACCAGAGACATGCGGGTGACTGACTGGAGGGCTCTGGCTGCAGCTATGCATCAAGCTTCTCAAGTGCTTTTCCTCTGTAGATCTCACAGAAGTTCACAGATGTTAAAAACAATTAGTCACGCGGAAGGACTTGACACATGCTAAATGTCTTTCCCGAGGCTTCGTAGTAAGCTGCAGCTTTACAAAGAGTTGAAGCCAGGACGTGTGATTTCCAGTGCCAGGCATTTTTCTCCAGGATGTCACTGCCCTTCAACACACTGCTAGTGATTGGTTTTGAGTAGTGTAAATGTTGTGTGGCACGCAATGAGCATGACATTGAAGACTGCTGAAGTCAGGCTCTGAAATCCATTTAATGCTATGGTTAGATAAATAGCTATACTTGTGGATACTCTATAGTAGTCAATGCTGCCTTGGATGTCAGTGGAGCAGCCTTCCCACTCCCTCCTAGGTGAAACAAAGTTCACCAAGAATACCCCCTTTCTCTAACCACAATTATTTTCCCTTCTCCACTCCCCTCTTCCTTTATTGCATCAGTTTCATGCTTTTTATGCTCTTCTTCAATGACTTTACTACCACATAAGCCCCGACAACCTCAATGGTGGTATCTTGCCCTCCTATTTCCAAAGGTACCAGTCAAAAACACCTTCTTCCTAGCTGCAGCCACCTCTCTGCTTTCTCTTTAGCTTCCCTGGGCTTCAAATACATGCTTCAAATTATGCTCCTCTCAGGCTAAACAAGAAGGGTGTGACCAATATGCTCCTAAAACCTCTTTTCTACACTTACGTCTGTCTTGGAGCAAGAAATAAAGTAGTTATCAACAGTTATCCCCGGACTGGACAGCTACTTTCCTCTTCAACCTTGAAGTTACTAATCTTTTCTTCTTTTACTTTCTGCTGGCTTTCATTTGGTCAAATTACAAAGAAGGATTCATACTACCTGTGGGCAACACCTACAGTGTCTGTGTTTCTACCTTACTGTGAATAACTCTGCTAACTACTGGAAACAGTTGACTTCCTACGGAGTTGTGGACATGAGGAAAGGGGAGAGAAGAGCAGCTCTGAGTCACTTCTGCAGGTACTTACCAGCTGGGTCAGGTATGCTCTGACTGGATCTGTTACTCTGCCTCTAAGGATTATGTTCAGCAAAGGTCTGTGACAGCACTCTGCTGAAAGTACTCTTTGGTGTATAATAACAGACACAGTGAGGATGAGATAGTACAGAGCCCCTTACAGATGTTCTTCCTATTGGCAGCTCCTTCCACACGAGCAGTTTACCCAGGTGTTGCATCCTGCAGATTATAATTTTCAAGACCCTGTTCCCCTGGAAAATCAAAATGTAAGGAAAAAAAAAAAAAAAAAGGAAGCATCTTCTCATGTTATTTTCTTTCTTACTCAGTACCAGATCCAGGCTCTCCCCTGTGCTGAAGGAAAGGTTATAATAACAAGGGCTTACAGTGCTTTTTGTCTTCATTAAAGTATATAGGCGGATGTGTCAGCTGCAGGGCAGACATAGAAGATGCAAATGCAACAAGGAACTCTTTTATGTTTATATACACTTGTGCAGGCTTTCCTGATGACCGTGGAAGTCTCTCTCATATATAAAGACAGTTCATTGGTTACAAATATTAACCTCAAATAAATGAGTTTTCTGTATGGCTTTTCACACTTATCTAAAGCAGACACTGCTTTCCATAGCCACTTCTGGAAAAAAAAAAAGTGATCAATCCTTCCTGTTTTCAACAATATTCATACTACCTTGGCTGCTCAGTAAGCATCATTTATTCACTGGCATGTCAGGGGAAAAAAAAGAAGAGGAAAATACATAATTGTCTTAAAGTGGGATAAGATCAGCTCTCAGCCACAAATTCTAGCATCTTTCCTCCAAAGTGAGGGTATCACATTTTTGTATATATCACTGATTAAAATCAGACTAGTCATTTTACTACTGCAGCAACATTTTCCAGTGTAAAAGCTGAAATACAAAGATACCTACTTCACACCTGCTTGCAGAAGAGAGAGGAAGTATGCCAATGAGATGGAAGTCTCTTGGTTTTCCATCTTCATGAGACTTTGAAAACTATTGTGCCTCTTTCTCTGGTGTTTTGATCCGCTACTTTACGCTTATCTTGAGGAAAAATACAAAGAGAAGCAGGTAGGATTGATAGTAAGGCCTGAATTAACTAATCCTCAATGCAAAAAGATGTCTTAATAGTAGGAGACACTTCAGACAGAGGAGAAACAAGGAAAAATGGAAATATTTAACTTGGAAATAGAGATCTAATGGATCTTTATCCAGTGTAGCAAAATTTTAAAAATACTGTAATATAGCAGTAACTGTTCTGTGCTGTGCAAGTATTATTTTACCTTCAGAAGTGCTCAGCAGAGGGCTTTTTTTCCCCTTGGTCAGCTGAAGACACTCATGTTATTAGGAAAGAGTGTCAGGAAACGAATATAAATGTTATTGTGAGAGGAAACCTGTTTCAACTCCCATGATTACAATTTAACACAGCTGCACCCCAAGAGAACAATAGGAAGATTTATTTCTTTTATAAGTCTCAATTTTATAAAGAATGAAAAAGTCCTGTTAAGGAAAGCTGTGAGCTCAAGAGCTGTCTGGGAGGTTGTGAACACAAAACAGAGAGAAAGAGACGGCACAAGAGAGCAGGGATGCACATGTACTTATGGAAGGGAAAACAAACATATTCCCATCTAATATTTAATTCCTTTCTTTAGGGTACTTAAAGAGAATTAATCATAAAACATCCAGTATTCTAAGCAGAAAAACTGACTAAAAAGAAAGGCCTATTTTACATGCTTACTATAGGCACCTACTAGCTGTGTGCAATGCACAAAAACTGGGCACACAAGCAGAGGGCACTGTATGGTTCCTTTGCAAAACCAGTTCCCAAGGGCCGATTTTCTTGTCTCCCAATGGCCTGCCACAGCTGCCTTTTATCTTATTTTTAATTTACATTTTGCTCTTGCTATAGGATGAGCAACTTTGAATGTGTATCAGCCCACGTCATGCTGGCTGCGTACGTGTGGGACAGGTACCCGTGCTTCGGCACCCCACCTTACCCCAGAAGCATGGGTGTACAGTCAAATCCACAGCTCAAGAAGGCTCAAGTATGCTGGGATGCGTTTCCTGTCTTGCCAGTCAGTATCTGGGAAAGGCTCGGACATTCTCTTATTTTTTTCCAGCTTTTGTGTAAAGCCTTCAGTACAAAGCCTTACTGAATTGGTTGACTTTCTCTTGGTGCAGGTGTCTCCCCAAAATGGGCCTCCATCCTATTTGCAACTGCTGGTGCTACCAGGCTGGTTGTGAGGGGCTGCTGTTCCTTTCCAGTGACCCGGCACTCAGAGCCCCGCCACTCGTCAGCACATCGTCTTTGCAGCCAACCCAGAGAGGTTCCCGTGCCTGGGGAGGAGATCAGCATCAGGAAATCATATCCAACGCAGTGACCATGTCAAGCCTGGAAAAAAAGAACCTCCTGCCCCCGGTTCACCGTTTGGCAGCTGAGACAAGCAAGGCTGCCTTTCAGCTGAGAAAACAGAACAGCCATTCATGAGTGTTATGAAAAATAAAAGTCAAGGAAACAGAAACAATAAAAACCAAAGCCCAACCACTAGAAATAACCACTAAGCAGACAGAACAGCCTACGAAGAGACATCCTCCTTTCTTTCATTTCCCTGATACATAACTAAAAGGATGTATACTTAAGCTGCTCCTGTTGGTCTGCAAAAGTTATTGTTTCAGGTCGGGGGGGAAAGGAATGACGTTCTTTTATGAGAAATACATAAAAGAAACTGCTGAGCTAGCTTCTCAAGTACTGCTTTAGAAGTTAAAATTCATTCCAACACTCCTTTCATTTGGTAAATGTTTTTTCCAGAGAGTGTGGCATTTCTTTATCACCTGCCCTAAAACTAGCAGTAACAGTTGTCTCTGACAATGGCTTCTGCATGTCAGTTCAGAAACATCAGCATTCAAAAGTGGAAAAAGTTATACATTTTGGTTATAACAGAGCACTCAGTCAGGAAATGCAAGTTTTGTTTCCAGATCTGCTGTGGATACAAAACCCTCTGGCAAATCCTTCAACCCTTCCATGTTTCAGTTTCCCTGTCTATAAACAGAGAATCAGCCTTTTAAAATCGCTGTAAGAAGCCAAGATGTACTTTTTGTGTACAAACCCAAAATATTGTTTTTTGAAATGTGATCAGCTATCACCCTCTGTTATTAGAGACTACATATTATGATCTGAAAGACATAAATGTCTGTGTGCTACTGTTTAGATGTAAAATCAGAAGTACCGTATCTCAATGTTGATTTTTATGTGAGGTATCTGAAAAGAAATGCATGTTTTGAAAGGAAGGTAGAGTATTTGAAAACACATGGTATCCATACTGGACCTTCTAACAGTTCTCCCCATTTCTTCCTCTATTCCAACATGTACACTAAAGACAGAATAAAGAAGGAGAAGCAAAGAAAAGTGACAGGTGTTACAAAAGAAACTGGTACACAAATAAACTCAAGAAAGTTTCCCACTGTTTTCAATAGATTGAGCTTATGATTTTTTAGGTTTAATGAGAACTATTTTGCTTTATAAGCCAAAAGAAAAAATTACAGTGAAACATTTCAGAAACAGTTTTACTTTCTCAAGCAAAGGAAAGAGTGATAATGGATTTATTACAAAGTTGTAATCTTATTTTTATAGCCATTTTGACTAAAGAATTATCAGACTTATTCTTTGCTTCATTTTCATTGTCATCTCTTCCTTTTAGATAGGCAGGTTGTATTCCACTGTGTGTCATTATTCATAGACATCGAGCAATGTGTTGAAGTCAATATTTTCAAATGGAGAAAAACATATTTCATAATTTAACTTCTTAATCTCTGTTTGTCTGCCACTAATTTTCAGAGAATGAAAAACAGAGATGATCATGATGTTAGCTTTGTTTCTGTTAAAGATCCATTCTTCACATGCTTGTCCCTCTGACACTTTAATGTAATGTATGCAGTGAGGCACTTCTCCCAAAAAGCTGGAAACTTTGTCAAATCACTGGGAAAATGTTTAGTCTTTGATCTTGTCACTAATGATAGTATCATAAAAAGGCTACTGAATAAACTTGTCTCTACCATAATAGAAAGGGACAGCAATGAAATTAAGTTAGGAACGGGTTTGGCTCCAGAACTTAGACCAGTCTATTCCTAATGGATCCTATAACAAACCCAGTAGCCAGATTTTCTTGTTTGGAGCATGTTTTCCATTCCTTTGCATATATGAGCACTAATAAATATGATGCACTTTTTTCAGACCATCCACATTAACAATGCTTACCTGAGCTAAGGATGCATCACTAACCCTGTCTATTAAATACTTCTATGTGTTTTAAAAGGTTTGTGTAAGGACCACCCACTTATACAGCAAAAAGGGTGGGCTCTGCTACCTCCATGAAAACATCCTTCTCCTTTTCATGGACCAAGACTGTCCCTCAGACCTTAAGCTGAAGAGAGGAGGGAGACAGACGTTTCTTCCACCCTGGTCATGCCACATGGAGCCCAGCAGAGTCTACCTTCAGCACAACTCTCATGAAGCTCTTAGCAAGGAAACGTGCCATCAGTTTTGCCCAAACAGCATGGCAAAGAGGATGTCAGGAGGGATACCCCTAGCTTCTCAGTCAGTGAGATGGCATTTCTAGGTGCAAAAATCTGAAGTATTTCCTGCAAGGGAATGTTCTCCCTTCTGGGAATACCCCTTATTTAGCTACCAGACTCTTACTGTTTTACTGAGTGAGAAACTGTCCGCCATTTGTTCTGTGGGATTTGCAAAATCAAAATGAAACTCAGAGTTTAAACAACAAAAATGGTCAAAATCTTCCTAAAACAAATAAACAAATAAACAAAACAAAACAAACCCCCACAAAGTCTGAGCAGGAAGTCAGAAATCATTATAGAACTATCTTTTACCAGTGGAAAATGTCAGACCTTTTCTATTTCCGGAGCACCCAGAAGAGCACGTTTGTTCCCTCGTGTCCAGTCTTTCCCATTTACATCCTTCTGGCAGAAACCACTTCCCAAACGACAGGAAGGAAGGAGCTAAGAAGGAAATTCCTCGAACTCAACACATGCTGCAGTCAGAAACCAACTTTCCCTTCCCAGTAATTCCCAGTTTGCCTCTCTCCATATAGTTTTCAACTGCCACCATAGTTTTAAAATATTTGTCCTGATTTACAAATTTAGAACTTGAAACTGATCTAATTTCTCCTCTTGTGAGTGCTGCTGTCAGGTCCAAGGGCAGGTTTGTTGGTAGTAACAACCAATACTTGAGTGCCAGCCTTTGGAGGGACTGGTAAGCACCAGATAGGAGGGATTACTCCAGTTCTCTGCAATCAGAGGAAAAATCAGACCTGCTACCATACGAGCCATCATTTTCCTACCTGCTGGAGGAATTACTCTGAGAGGTGCCAGCGATAAACTTCTTTTCATTAGAAAAGACACCTGGTACCATGCTATTTGGTGTCTTTACTGCATTAAGTATGCATGATTAGTTGCTTCATTAACTAGTTATTAACGAGTTCATTGTTAGGTACCCCTTACCCAGAATGCACAGCATCAAAGAAATTAGGACAAAGACAGTTTGCCATGGTGCTTTTTGGGAAGTGAGGTATGAGGACAGGTGGCCTGCTGGCAGGGAGAGGCCAAGTGCTGTACCGGGAGAAGGTGTAGGAAGAAAAGAAGGAAGAACTAGAAGATGAGCGATGATACAGCTTAGCAATGATACAGCTGATGAGGAAGGAGGAAAATCATGACCCTTGCTAAATAAGTCCCACAGGGTGAAACCAAAGATGCTCTGTAATACTCTCCAGGAGAACTCCTACCTATTTATTGAGTTGGATGACCATGGGGATTCGCAAGGTACAAGAAACACAGCTGCTAAAATGCAGGTTTTCTACTGGTTTCACATAAGGAACACAGTGCTCAGCGGAGTTAAATTCTGATTTAATTTAGGGGAAGCCACATACGAAGTATTTTCAGCTAGCTCAGAGCCGTGCTGCTCCACACATCACTGGTGACTCAGAGTCATGGTAGGTTGAACACATAAACATAAAACAGTTGAGGAGAGAAATCCAAGGCACAGTGGAGTAATGAAAGCCATGTTTCTTGTTGTTTTCAATATAAATCATCAGATGCTGAACCCATCAGCCTAAAAAAGGGACAAAAACTTTTGTTCTCCATGGCTTGGATTAACTTTCATGTGTTTTGTCAATTACTCTTCTTTAAGTTTTTCTTTATTTTTTTAATCATTTGTTATAAGCAGCAAGCAAAGAAAACATCTTGATTTTGCAAGATATTTTCCTTTGAAGGCAAAGGAGCTAGTGGCACTTTGCAGTAGATGCTTATACTGACTTTTCTTTCCAGGACCTTTCTCTCTAACTCAGCACTGCTCTCTTTCACAATTGTTTTACTTCCCTCCTTGGGTGGCTTTGAGATTGCAACAGCTGAAGAAACCCTTCCTTCAAATAATTATTTTGACAAGAAACATGTGGTTATATTCCTTCTGCATACCAATTTAGAAAGTCTCCTTTTTAATTTGGAGTGCAAGAAAACAAAGCAAAGGTCAATTTAAAGAAATATTTGTCGCACAGCAGGTCCAGCCTGTTCAGGTGGCCTAGAACCATCAAGTCATTGCAAAGATGCTGTCAACAGAGTAAAGAGCAAGAACAGCTTCCTCATATTTCTTTTTCCAACATGTATACAGAGATTTTAACTGCAATACCACTAGCAGGAAAACAAAAATCAAGTATGTGCTAAAGTTATTGCCATATTTCTCATAGAAAATTAGCCACACAATTAGCATTCACACAAAACAGAAAGCTACTGTGTTGGTAGCACTGTAGAAATATAGCTTGAACTAATACACTGCAAATAACTTTTTCAAAAAGGCCAGTTGCATTTGGTCCAGTTATCCCCCATTAGTCAAGACAAACTGCAGGGTAAATGGATAAGGATGCAGGATTTGCTTTCATGGACAATTTTCAGAGGAAGAGGTTTTATTGTCGGCATTTCCATTTGTGACCTATTTAAATGATGTTTTTGTGACAGAACAAAGGAGACAAACATTTGGGAAAGAAGAGTAATTTTATTCTGTATTTTGGGGGAAAGCAGCCACAGAACTCACTGAAAACTCATCACTCACCTCTAGGTTAATAAAGCATAGAAAAACAGTTGCAGAAATCAGTTAACTAGAGATACCACTGTTAAGCAAGTGTCACAGAAGGCACCCCAAAAGTCAATTTTAGGCAGACAACAAGTTCCAAAACAGATTTTATTCTAGCTGGAAAAGTGTAGCAAATAAACTGACTAGAAACAGGGTTTATACATTTATTTAGCACTCCGACAATATAAAATACAGATTCAGATATCAGTTGAGGAGATTATTGGGGTATGAGTACATAAGAATAATGAGGATCCACAGCGTGCACGCATTCACTCACAAGAAACAAAACCAGAGGCCTGTCACTCAAGGGTAACCAGAAGAAATAATCGCTTGTCTGGGTCAGGCAAGGACTCTCACTTGCCTGGGTTATGCAAGGACTCATTCAAGGATACATCCAGCAGAGAAAAATAACCACTTGCCACAGGAGAGGATGAGGAGTGCTCAATCACAGGAAGTCTCCTTAGACAGGATCCCAGTTTAAGACAAGAGCTCCAGTTCACAGATCTGCTGCTCCAAGAAGGTCACTCAAAGGGGATCTTCAGCAGGGACCACATTTTACAGTGTGGTCAGATCTGGCTGTGGGCGTTACAACACGATCCAGAAACTTCTCAGCTTCTCTGGGCATCTTCTTTGTTGAGGACCTTGTCAACTGACTGAGGGTCCCACCCCTGCTGCCCCCCAGCTGGGGGTAGGTGACGTCACCCTGCCGTGAAGTAGGGGAGGATGTGGCTGTCAACACCATCCTAGGCTGTGCACATGGGCATAGGCACAGTGGGGCTCAAAAGCTGATGAAGACCCATCAGCTGCCCTACTGAAGGCTCCAGATCTCAGGGGGATGTGCAGCTGCCACAGCAGACCAAGAAGTTTATTGCCTATTTCATGAAGGTTAGTTCATTTAGTATCATGTTGAAAACTGCATTAGAGCTCCAACTTCCAAACCAAATAGTTTTACCTGGCAACAAGACCTTTAAGATGCTTTTTTTTCCTGAGTGGCCACTCTAGATCCAAATTCCAGGCTTCCCTCTTTAAGGCATCTGAAACGGGGCTGCCACTTCTCTTGCATACGAGCGCATAAACAGAAGGGGTCATCCACAGGTTTCTGTGGCAGCCACAAGGATCCCTTCATCCTCCTGGGATGTAAAGATAACATCCACAGAGTACTCAGGGTGGATAATAATATCATCTGCAATTAGAAACAGGAGGATAACGAAAGTGCTTAAGAACGGGCAACTTCCAGCAGAGGCGAAGATGAGAACTAATTATCTCATTTAATTCAGGGGATTCCTTTGTGGTCATTCTAAGTGAGATATGCAAGCATCTGTAATTTTATATATATAATTTCTTCTCTAAGTTTCCCAGGAATGGGATGTAACACTATATGTGGACTGCATTATTGCTGAACCTGTAATGAACACAACAAATAGAATTAAATTCATTGAACTGCTTTTTTTATAAACCTTTGTTTTCAATTATGCTGAGCTTTTTACAGTTTCAGTGTTACAGTCAGAAATTTTCCAAGCTTGCCTTTTGGATTAGTACTATGTACTTCGAAAGTTTGTTGGAGGCACTGAATAAAACAAAATCCTCCTACATACTTTGGAACAAAAGGAAAGTAGAAAACCATGCACTTGCCTCGTTCACATGCAACAGTCATGAATTCATTTTACACAACTCCTGAGAAGGTTAAAAAAGAAAAAATCTAGAAGGACAAATGTCAACATTTAGCAGGAACTTAAATAAACGGTACCATGCATTTGAACATTGGGTGAACATTAGTTTTATGGAAAAAACAAACACTCAGACTTCCTCTGGAGCACTGTATTTCAGGCATGAGATGTATCCCCGCTTCCTCTACTGTGCCTCAGGGGAGGAAGGCAGAGCAGATCCCAGCTCCTCCAGCTCCTCGCACCCCCCAGCTGCCCCAGGGCACTTCACCTGTGGCTCTCCCAGGGGTCAACCACCATTGCCCCTTCCCAGAGGACTTTTGGCCTTGCTCAGGTCCCACTTTGCTTTCCTTCCCTACAGACAGCCCTGTTTTACTAGTGTTGCCATGCAGCAGATGCCACTCCGAGGGCAGCCCCACCAGGAGCAGCTGCCCAGGAAGTGGGGAGCCAACAAGCCGGTTTTTATGGGCGTCCCTTCATGAACAGGTGGGTCCACTTGCAGCTCTCCTGGCTGAAGGTGGTGGGGTGCTGCAGCTTGTCTGGTGGATTTTGTTACTGTGGCCCCTCTCAACTGCCTTGAGACTACCAATTTGCTTCCCAGCAAGAGATTACAAACAAGCCAATGGGTTATATCAACTTGTCATAGTTGTTGAAAACAGCCAGCTGTCCAAACCAATGAACTACATAGAAAAGGTTTTTATTCCATTAACAATTCCCTGAACTACCCAAACAGCTTCTTTTGGTATGCCTGAGCTAATGGAAAGGTGGCACAACTCACTGAACAGTGGGTATTGTTGATTTGTAATGAACGATGTTGTATTTCTGCCCTGCATAGATGCATGAAGCTCATTCACATAACAAAAACAGTAGCTGGTTTACTGCATTGGCAAACAAAACTTTTCTTGGCCTACAGAGCTATTCCATATGACATTAGAACAGGCTAGCAGTGAGAAAATAATCATGAATTAATGAGCAATTAAGTAAAATAATTAGGAAGATAAAAGCTGTACCACATCTTCTCTCCAAACCACACCTGAATCAAACTTCTTCCTTCAGCTGAGTCATACTTACGTGGCATTCCACAAGCTACAACTTCTTATTTGCAGATCCTGCTGTTCAGGGATGAACAGAGATTTATCAGCCCTGTTTCTCCCATCAGAACATACCAGTTTCTTAAAATGACAACATTTTACAGAAATATTCAGTTCTGCCACCAGTTCTTATGAAAAGAAGAGAAAGAATTTGCACTGACGTTTTATGGACAGATCCAGAATGGAGTAATTTGGCTTTTCATTTTGTTAAGAGTTTTTGTATTAGCCTCACTTCAAAAATCTATTTGCATAGTGTTGACATCTTGTTTTGATTACCACAAAGGACATTTTTCATGCAAGTTATTTTCAAACTTTCTGTTAAACTTGTAAAATTTGCCATCAAACAGAAAGCGTGGTTCCTGTACAGTCACTGTCACTGAGTCTGTTTTCTGTTGTACAAGGAATCTGGCTCATGAAAGGCTGAACTGAATTTCAATCTATGTCTGGGAAACACAAGGATTAAGTAACACAAATATTCTACAAACATTGTATTAATGTGATAACATGATTACTTTCACATTAGATGCAAACTCCTGTGATTTTGATTTTTCCCCTTTATTAATAAAGTCCTGCAAAGATGTTATTTGTGTCTATATCTCATTGCATCAGATTAGTATGTTAGTTTATGCCTGTGAGTCATCTGAGTGAGTTAAAATGATACTGCTTCTGTGAATGTTCTTGAAGAACAGAATAATAGGAGCCTGCAGGGAAACTTGATGTTCATAAAAACCTCTAAGTCAAAGAAATGTACTGGTGGGCACATCTTAAAATACTTCTCAGCAGCACTTAAAAGCAGTACTTGCACAGAAGGTTGTTTTTTATTCATTGATTTGGTAGAACAGATTAAAACATCTCAAAAGAAGATGGTGAAGAAAATCACACAGCCATAGTGCAAGGGGCATCAGTTTCTGTTTGCAGTTATGGTCTCATTTTCTTCCTGATTTCTCTTGCACACACAGTGTTCAAACTTAAAACTAGCCAAATTTGCTTTGATAAATACATACTCCACTACTTCCTTCTGCTTACTTTAAATAGCCTGTGATGAATGCTTGATATTAACTAAAAAGAGAAAATAAAGAGGCACATCTGTCAGAAAAAGGAGGTTATATGACAAGAACTACGTGTGGTTTCATGCTAGTGGATATGTCAGGTAGATTGCTAGCCAGCTGTATCTGGGATCTCAAACCTCCAGATTTGTTTTAGTAGGCACAACCTCTTTTTATTGTCTCTCCTCACACCTGCACAGTAGTCAAAGCTCATCCACCCAAAAATGAGGTTGCAGGCATTCCTGAAGTCTTTGGTGGCTGCCCAGATCTGCAGTCCTGAGACAGAGCAAGGTTAGTATTGGTATCTGAACTCAACAATAACCATCACTAATAACCCTTTGGTTTGGGGAACATTCTCAGT
Organism: Patagioenas fasciata; assembly: GCF_037038585.1. Taxonomy (NCBI): domain Eukaryota; kingdom Metazoa; phylum Chordata; class Aves; order Columbiformes; family Columbidae; genus Patagioenas; species Patagioenas fasciata. The sequence goes on from NC_092560.1 coordinate 30,927,666, forward strand.
ACAAAATCATAATTGGAGCAGAAGATCAATTCATTGCAGGGTACATTTGCCAAGTAGTGCTGTCCATCCGCTGGTTATCGAAAAACCCAGCAGAATGAGAAAGTAATCCATAATGTAGTGTGACTGCAGGTGGACCAGTGTGTGTCACAGACAGATCAAGGCAGTGCTCTTAGGAAAACCTAAATGCTAAAGCCTCTTGAATTTGGCCTCTTGAACACAATGACCAGCTGCAGCTCCTGTTGGTCTCTGAAGAGGTAGTTTGTCTTCACATACATGCAAGCAATAGGCAATTCTGGCATTTTCCCAATAATTTGAGGGAATGTTTCACTTCCGTTTACCATAAAACTAACAAAATAGTTATAAGGAGAATTTTGGGCTCACAGTAGGCTACATCTATTGCCACACAAATTTTAACCCTCCCTGACAAACTCAGCCTTGCTGTTTTTTCAGCTGGGTTTACATAGCTAAGAGTGAATCACTGGGTTCAGTTCACGAGTTGACAGGGAGACACCAAAAAGGGACAGCAATTTACCTAAATGTCAGACGGTAATCAAGACTGTAATTGCATTTTCGCTTCTAGACTGAATGGATCACATACTTCACTGGATTGAACATCTGTACTGACATCCTGCAAATGGGCAGGTGGAACAGCCAGCTTCTGCTTGAAAACCTGTTTGGGTAGACCCTCCTTCCTGGCATCAGACACGGTTTGCTCTGGAATCCCCTGACCCAAGGGCGATATTAAAGTAGCTGCTAAATGAGGGACAGAGCCTTTCCACCTGCTCAGGTCATCCATCACAGATAATTACTACATTGTCCATAAAATAAGGTTTTTCTGTTTTTCATTGCTCTTCCAAATACTTACAGCTGCAATGTCACTACCAGCATCTGTGACTTTCCTACATTTACTGCTGAATTAGAACAGCAATTCTGCATTAGTCAGTCAGGAGAAGAAACATTATAAAAGAGAATATTAAACACATGCAGCAGGAATTATAAGAAAGACAGGAAAATTAATGAGGATGTACATGTTCTAAATGTTTGAAAGTATTTATATGCATGGTTTATAGAGCTCTGTGAAACAGAGATCAGATTCCATAGACTCACAAAAGCCATAGTAACCTTGATAGTCCTTTTCAAAAGACAAATACTTTCAGCAAGTCCTGAAAAATATTTTCTTTGTGAGTTTAGAGCAAATGGAAGCAATTCTTGTTACGCAGAACATCCCAAGTAACCAGTGTTTTCCTTGGTGTGTGCAGTTGTTTTATGAATTATGACTCAGGTAGTACGATATCTGCTAACTGATAGTAAAATAAGTTCTGCTCTCATGAGACATCTTAATGTAACATGGTAGGGTTACAGGATATTGCTCAGGCCCAAAGCATAGTGCATTATGGAATATAATCTACAAAATTTCTTCACATGCATTAGTATCAAGCATTTGCAATTGGGTTTATTTCTCAGAGAGCGTATCTGGCGGTTTACTAGATTAACGTAAGTCTTTCTGCAGTGTCCGTTCTAGTCAAAAAGGAACACTGAAATTTTTATCAGCTGCTGTTGTCTCAGATCATGGTATTGCTCACACAATAGCTGTGCACAGGTTTCACTGTGCTGGTCTCCCCATTACAGTGTTAAGTCCAAAAATGACTAAACAGGAGAATGTTTCAAGTGAAACAAGCAGTTACTAGGGTGTAATCTGAAAAATAATTAAAATTATTAAAGGCCAGTATAAGAAAATATACACTCAATGAGTGTTGAGAAGGTATGGCTTTGAGCCAATAACATTAAAAGAAAATGAAGCTACTGAGTTATATTTGCGGTGAGAGAATGTGGCGCTTGAGCAGAAAAACTGAATCTGTATCCTAAAGTAATGCTTTACAGCACAGCATCAGACTGATACCATTCTCACTGCCTGCTTGTGGTCCCCCGCAAGGACAGCCGACTTTAAAATGCTTCCCATTTGTGAGAAAAACTTAGAGCTGGTTCATAGAGTACTGTAAATGGTGAGGATTGTTCAGATGCACACCCCAAAATAGAGTAGGAGGAGATTTAGTGCTCCTTCTGCTACCCCAACATTCCTGATCTTTGGCTCTCAGCATTTCCTGAGACACCAGGACACCCCTTTTACGCCATGCATGAACAACTTCATAATGCACAGAGCTCGCTGCAGACCTTGACTTTCCCTGGGGACGCTGGCTACTGCTGGACTAGAAGCAATCACGGCCTGAGGCTGCCCCCTAGGCACCAACAGACCCCTGCACAACCATACAGACACCAGCCAGGCAGATCTCCAGAAGAGATCTCCCTCATCAAGGGAAAACCTTTCCAAGCAGTGATGAACAGCAACAGAACATTGCTCTCTGAATATGCCTTCCCTACAAGAGTTATCAGCAACGTGCAACTCCCCAAGTTTAAGAGCAGGATTCTTGGATCCTAGTGCACTCCACACAAGTGAAAAACATCTTTGCACCTTGCTGCCGTTTCTGCAGGCTTCGCTCGCAGCTGGGATGAGCTGGGCTGGGGAAAATCGGGGTGGGGGAGGCAGTGCTGGGGAACTGGCGGTGTCCATCTGCTCAAGAGGGGTCTTTTCCAAGTCAATGCATGGAGTTGCAGCACCTGTGCAGCAGAGGCACTGGGTGGGCTGGGGAAAGCTGGGAATGAGGAGCTGGAAAACATGAGGCTGTCCACCAGAGATGCCTCTCAGCACTCAGTTCTGAAGACTGCTTCCAGCTCCCAGATCAGCCAGGTTAGCATGGGCTTGAGGATTTCTGTATGGTCCCAGAACAGACACCCAGATGCAGGACTGGAGGCCACCCACCGCAGGCCTGAGCACCAGGCACGCAGCCTGTGGCTGGGAGGCTGGGGGAGGATGAGGGGATGTGGACGTCCATGAGGTCTTCCTGCCCCTTGGATGACAACTGATGACTCTGCAGGGGGGATGGAGTTGACCTCTGACAAGTCATCATCTGCTTGTACTGAGATCACGATGAAGCTGGTGCAGAGGCAACCGTCAGTTTTGATCCCTGCCCAGACCAGGATGCTACTACAACAGTGTTGTCTTGGGTGTCAAGGCAAACAAGGCAGCGGCTGTCAAACTCCGCGTCCATGCTCATGGTGCACTAGATGCGCAGGGACAGATGGGAATGAGGAGCTGCTCCCCCTCGCCAGTGCTGCAGCAGTGTGTGTCACCTTGCAAGGGGAGGAGAGGCCATGGTCATTTGCTGGCCCAGAGAGGGGTGGAACAAAACTCTCCTGGCTCCTCTGCAGCTCAGACATTTCATGTTCCCCCAGGGAAGGGCCAGGGTCTGGCTGTGTCACAGACAGCTCCCTGAGTCCCAGTGCCCATGTCCCACAGCCACCTCTGCTGTTGTGGGCACACCTCCTGCACGCCTGGGCAGTCTGAACCTGACGGAGCCGGGGCAGATCGTACAACGGTTCTGCAATGGGCAGTGGCAGCCGCTGTCAGCAGCTCCCAGAGCAGGACACCAGCACCAAGCCAAAGCCTTGCACTGCCCTCCAGGCCTCACAAGACACGCTCAGCTGGAGTAAGGATACGAGGTGTCTGGACATCCATATTGGCAGCCAAGGCTGCGTGGTCACAGTCGATTGCTTGAGGATATCACAGACCGCTTCTCCAGGCCACCGCAATGGCCCATCCTCACCACTGCCGCTTACCCTGGCAGCAGTCCTGCCCCAGAACACGTGACTCTGGCTTCTGCAATGATAAAGATATTTTACTTGTTACAAGCAACACAGAAAGCAAAATCCAATAGTGACGCCCTTTTTAAGGACTATCTCATTACTTACGTGAGAAAATATTTCTGCTGTATTTATCAATTAAGGAGACTTAAATTCTCTTTTCAATTTATTTTAAATTATTCAAGTGTTTTCTGGAAATATTTTTGTAACAATGAACTGTGAAAATAAAAATATGGTGTTCTGTAACTCAAGGGTGTTGAATACAGAATAAAACCTACCTCTCTAGTACCCCTGTACTCACAATGGCTTCTGTTCAAAAACCTACAAGGAAGACGTGTAAATGCTGGCATAGATACTTAGATGCATTAAAAATCAGGTGTTTTATGTCATCGGGCAGATATGTATTTAAGCAAAACATCAGATGTTTTGCTGACATGGCACGGTCAGCAGTGCACCCTGGCAGCCATGAAAGCTACCCACATACTAGGTTGCGTTAGTAGGACTATCAAGAAGGCAAGGGAAGCGATTGCTGCTCTCTGGTCTACACCAGGGAGAATGTATCGGAATTTCTGGCTCTTCCACTGCAAAACAGAGTTTGCCAAACTGCGGAAAATGCAGTGGAGGCCACTAACATCACAAGAGGGCATAGAGCACACGGCATATGAGGAGAGGTAGCAGGTGCTGGGCTTGTTTAACCCTGAGAAGAAAAGGCTGAGAAGGATCTTAGAGCTGCATTCAGGTAATGGAGCCATAGCGGAGACAACTGGCTGGAGGACAAGAGGCAATGGCCCCACATTGGGGCAAGAGAAATTCTGATTTTACATAAGAAGCACAAATTTTCACCATGAGGTTAAGCGCTGCAACCACGTAACCAGAACAACAATGGAGACTTTCTCTTTGGGGAATTTCCAAAGCAGATGAAGTCCTAAGGAAACTGATGTAATTTTGAATTTGACCCTGCTTTGAGGAGGAAGTTGGATTAGAAACATCCAGAAGTCCTTTCCAGTCTGAATTATTCTGTAATGCTGTGATGCGTTGAATGGTCTTTCACTAAAACTTTATCATCCATTAAGGTGTTTATGTAGAAAAGCCATCAAAAATTCTAGGTTATGCAAACAGGCAATGTGAAATGTCTGCAGAGGGAAAAGTTCTAGAGGACTAAATCACTTTAAATCTGCTTATTACCTCAAGTATATCATCAAAGCCCAAGGTAGTATCCTGTAGGGAAAGGGGTTACGTGGCATAAAAATTCAGTTTCCCCTATCAGAATATATATTAAGCAACAGCGGTATAAAAGTAATTTAATATGTGTCTGTGATTTTTGTGCCTTCAGTATAATTTCTGTAGTTTCAATCTGACTAGTTTCTTGTTCTGGTTTGCTTTCAAAACCAATTTCTGCACCCAGAAAATCACATACATGTTTGTTGAACCACTTGGATCTAGCAGAGTAAAGGTGGTAAATGTCACAAGAGAGCTTCAGGTTGAATTCTGCCATCAGTAGACAGTTGGCTGGGTTGAACCTGATCTTCCCCAGAAAACCGAGAGGGAAACTGGATTAAAAAAAAAAAAAAAAAAAAAAAAAGAGGGAAATAAAAGGGTTCACACCACCGCCATCCCCAAACAAGTCATTGATTTGTGTCAGACTGCCAAAGCAGATTGCACAAGAGCAGCCCTGAGTGCTTCCCTATCCTGAGGAGTGCAGTAAGACCCCGCAAGACCCCTGAAGGCTGCTGCACTCACGCATCACCTGGTCTCTACCAGAACAGCAGGGTTCTCCTCTCAGGGCAGACTTCTGTTACTCTGTGCAGCCCCAGCACGGTGCGGCTGACCTGCCCTCGCTGTTTTCTACCTGCCTGCCAACAGAGTCTCACCCCGCTCTGCTGCTCCCCACGTTCCTGCTGCGTGTCTGAGGCATGCAGGATCACCTCTGGCCCTGCCATTGGGACCCCGTCATCTCCAAAGCCCCAGCCCAGCTGCCCAGGACATGTTTCCCCAACACCTCTCTCCACATGCCCAGCTTGCTGTGCACAGAACCTGCCTGTGGCCAGCCAGTGTTTGCCCTCCGTGCCCTCCATCACAGCCCCACAGCCACCGTGTCCTCTCCCAAAAAGGATGCCATGTGTCCTCTCTGGAGAGGGTTGCCGGCAGCCGGCCCAGCACAGCCCCCCAGAGCACTGGACAGCTTCTGTTGCGGCATCCTCAAGGTGAGAGGACAAAGAACATGGCTTTGCGCTGTGGAAACCAGCTCAGAGCGTGACTGACATCTCTTAAATGGAGAAATCCTCTTGCTTCCTTGTTTTTTATACTTTTCTGTATAAAGAGAGTACTAAATCAAGTATCTTGAAGGAGGGAACTTGGTCAAGGGAAGTACCCTGTAAACAGGCTGAGCACTTTACAAATTCCACTATTTCAATTGTCACCTTCTATACTGGGTAGTTTATGTCTCATATGTCTCAGAAGACTTCACAAGTAAAGCAAGAGCTTTTTTTTTCTTTAAAAATAGTTTTAAGATTCTGGCCAGGACCTCAATTCAGGACAAAGAACTTATTCTGCTTCTGCCCAGAACACCATTAACAAGATGTTGTATGCTCTGCAAAACTGGGAAAAGTTGAGGACAGCAGCTCGTGAGTATTTTTGTTATAAAGCCACACATGGTCCCAGTCTTGGTTTTTAGACATGCTGAATCACCAAAAAGCTGTGTTCCATATTTGCATATCTTCTATATTTCTTGGTTATTTTTAGCAATTTCTGTAGGGAAAAAATAGATGAAATATAATAATTTAATTTTCCAAGTTCAATTATCTCTGTGGTCCATTTCTAGGCCAATGAGGTCCTGAATGACTTTTTTTTTTTTTTTTTTTTTTTTTTAGTGTTTGTGACATTCAAGACAGCTACTTGATCTATTTGATCTTTCATAACCTCAATTAGGATGCCAAACAACAAAAAACCCTTCAAGTTTGCAATCCTTCTTCTGGTTTCTAGATCTTTCTGTCTTCCAAAGTCTATGAAAGGACCGAGTACCCCTTTTTGCTTTGACATAAAGAGCAAACAAGACTATGAATATCACCCTATATGAAAACCTTTAAAATAACAGCAATTTATGTTCAGATCAAGTAGGGGATTTAACATTGGAGGTGAGTTTCCTTTTGGCACATTACTGGTTTTTATTCTGCTTTAAACATAATTATTTTGCATACTTTCCTTTGAAAATAAGCACAAGATAAAAACAGATGTTAGAATTCTTGCATGGAGATATTTTAGGGAACTTTGAGCTTTTTTATTATGTAAATAATCTAATAATATTTTACAGTTACCTGTCAAAATGTCTGTGTGCTCTACATATGTTAATACAGAGATGAAAAAGTTCTTGTCAGATTTTTTTTTCAACAAGTATTAAGTTGATGGAATCATTTGAAGACACTGAGATTGAAACAGTATTTGATGGTTGCTGGAGTGCAGTGAAGGACCTAACTCTATGATCCATATAAAATTGCATTAATATAGTAATAAAGCTGCATTCAAGAACTCCAAAGCTGCCTGCACACAGACTCGTTCAGCCCCCACGTGCTTTCAGTATAAATTTCGCTTTTTTCCTCGCGTCTGTGCCTCATACACTGCATTAAAGAGACTGTTCCCTTAATGGGCAACTCTCTGATATGCTGTTTCATCTCTGTCGTTCAGTGCAGGACCTGCTGCCTTATTAACTTCACACTACTGAAAGCATTCTGAAATCAAAACCCTCAGGTCCGTCACAGGACTCTTAGAGACAGATTTTTTTAATGCAGTGATGCTGGCCACTGTATTTCTATTTAGGAAAATCAAAATGTTAAGTAAGAGAGTAGGGGTTTTCCTCCATTTTTTTAGCTAGGACCTGGAGTGTTGAGAATTCAAGGTGCAAAATAACTACAAATGCTCAGTGACCTATGAGAAGTGTGGAGTATTACACCCCATCACACTCATTCAGAACCAGCTCCCACTGGTTTCAACACGTGTCCTGGTGGCCGCTGGTCAGGCGTTCAGAAACTGACACTCAAGCCACTGAGACACCAGAAGCAGGGACCCAGTGAACTGCACGAGGCAGAGGCAGCATCGGATGCCACATCTGGATCTTCAGGCTGGCATTAACAACTGAGGCCATTTTGGTGACTGATCTGTGCTTTATTTGCCACACAGCTCCCGTGGTCAACACAGAAGAGCGCTTCCTACTTCCTTAAGTCTCACTTATGACCTCTAACTCATTTCCACACCACTGCTTCATATTTTTAATAGGCATTAAATATTAAAATAAGTATGAGTCAATTTTTTAAGTTGTTTCTACAATCTGCCTAAACTTAGGTTGTCATAAGTTCCAATCTAATTTTAAACAGGCGTATTTTGAGATGCAAAATTATGCTCAGTGGATTTTTAAATTCAAAAGCTGTATATAAGTCTCTACTTTTGCAAGAGGAATAGAGAGCATATTCTCCAAAATGGGAGTGCTCACCGGCTGAACACAGAGTAGATTGCAAGACTAGCTGAGCTCACTAGCTTTCCTGCTCAGAAGTTCAAGGTCAGACATCAGGAAAATAAAAAAAGTCTTTTGGAACTGCGACCGCAGTTTTGGAGAATAATAACACAGGCAAAAAGTTAAAGTCAAGTCAGATATACTATGTGAAGTGTCAGTGCAGAGACCCTGATATACTTGAATGTACGGCCAGGAGAAGGCTTAGCAGAAGCGGAAGAGCTGGTATAGTACTGCCCGCATCAACAGAGAATTTGCGGGTACAGGGCAAGGCTGCCATACGGTCTCTGCTGACCACTCCTGAACAGGAGCTGGTGACCCAGGGGCCACTCAGAAAAAGCTATGAGAATGAATCCAAGTTTGGGAAGATGCTTTACAGGAAAAAAGACCAAAGGATTGCAGTCCACTCGCTTCAACAACAGAAAGATTGAAAGATTACTTCCCTGTAGTGATTTCTGAACTGTAAGCAGGCAAAGACAACATTAGATCAAGTGCTGGATATCAGCAGCTAGATATACTCAAACTAGAAAATGGTATTTTTCCTTGTCAGTCATCAGAAATAATTAGCGATTTAAGAAGTTTCCTCAGGATTCGGTAGCTCTCAGAGTCTCATACAGGGCTGTACTACAAATACTGCTCTCAGCCACCACTGACAGCCTGGGGCAGGAGCTGCCTGGTGACCCATTATGCACCATTAGTGAAAGTAAGGTATAATAGTGCCTCTTGTCCTGAAAACCTATGAAGTTTCCACTGATTTGCAAGCAAATCATATGAATTATTTCCAAATCAGCTCTTTTGAAACTTTACTGCATGGTCTCATGCCGCTGTCCCAAAAATTACAAAAAATGAAATAATGCAGATCTTTCAGGTCTGTGAAAAACTGGAGACTCACAGAACATCCAGGCATTTGAACGGAAAGGAGGGAAGGATGGATTTGTGCTGTTAGCTGTCATTTCTCTCCCTGAGAGCATTGCTTCCAGCTTGGAGGCTAAACTACTTGAGTGCTGCTGTCCTGCTCGTCCATTGTTTTACCTGCTTAGATTCCTACCTGTTAACTCTGAATTCATGGTGATAGTTCAATGGCATCATTAGCACATCTATGAAGTCTTAACAGGCATCCTGGACTTTTACTGGCTTGTGACTGTACCCATTTCCACCCAGAAATACAAGATGCAGACTGTGGCCACCTGTGGTCTCAGACACAGCGAACAGGGAATATTCAATATGACAGAAAAACTATATCACGAGACTTTCATGGGATAAAACTGATACAGTGCTTCAAATTAAGATATTAAACAATATTGAAAACAGCAGCATTTGCATGCGCTGTGTAAGCATGATCTGTTAATGAAGGAGAAAAAAGAACCCCTATTTTGCTGCAGGGTTTTAAACAATCTCTGGATGCTAGGTGTAATTTTGTTCTGGCTGCATTAACCAATAAATGGTTCATCATGTCTTTCCTAAAGCTGTCAATACTGGCCAATGGCAGACATGAGGTTATAAACCATTTCTGTGGTTCAGCGGCACAAGTCCTCTGTCTTTTCCAGTCTGTGAGGAAAGAAAGCTGCTGAACTAAAAATTGTGCCAGTATAGAAATGTACTGGACTTTATTTTCTATAATATAGGTAACTGTAATATCACCTCATTCATAGATTAATCACTGACTATTCAATAAATAAAAGAAAACAGCATAAATGAAAACGAACCAGAGGAAGAAGATACAGGAAAACTTGATTTTAACGATTCCTGGTAGCATTTCAGGGTCAATATCTATAGAAGGACATCTCCTTCACCACTTCATATGGCCAAGGCCTGCCTCATCATTAGAGGTATCCATTCAAAAAGAGCAGAAGAGCAGTCACCAGGGAAACACAGTATAAATGTGACCTTCAGCTGTCACTCACAGGGCTGCCTACAAAGTCTGCAAACAAGGAGCGTTTTCTTTCCTCCTCCAGCACTGCTACAGTGTGTAATCTTCTACTGTGTATTTGGCTGTAAGAGATTAACTGGCAGCCAGATGTGTATAGTGAAAATAGTGGAATTTAGGATGCATAAACAGAAACTCTGTGTAAAAATAAGATACAGCTCCTCCTCAGAACGGTCTTGCAGCTTTGAAACATGCCGCACTGCTGGATGCCATATGGACTACTTTTTCACTCCTTTACAAGCTTTCTCGAGGGATTATTCTAATAACTGGCATCATGTGGGGATGTGAATCTCTTACATATGTAATGCTATTGGACAATGCATTCTAAGTGTACTACCAGTCATCACAAGCTTTTATTATAGGAATCAATATTTTATACCTTTACATGATGTAATAGAACAGTCCTTCCCAATTTACAAACATTGGGCTGGAAAATGGTATGTTTCTTCTGCAGTATTGACCTACATTATCAGTGAAACTTTATAGGCCATCACTAAAAAGAAAAAGGAAGAATAGGCTTGGGTTTGCACTTTGTGTGGCTGTAGCCTTGAAGTAGTAGTTTGTCTTTTGTAGGAAATAGTACCGCTGCTTCTGTCATTATATCCAGACAAAAATTGTTCCTGTAAAGACAATACTGAAATTTAATTAGATTAAAAATTAATTAATTTGGGAACCTGAATTTTAGAAATTCAGAGGTTTAGTGATTGCAGAAATGATAGTGAATTTGTTGTACTTAAACTGTGTCATGTCCCCCTCTCCCTTTCTTTTGAGGGATTAAAAATAAGTACATTGAAGCTATTAGGACCCTCTTTGCCATATGCTTGATTTATAATACCATAACCCCTTATCTACCTCTTTTGGTATAGCTTAAATTCTTAGCTCTTAGAGGCGTATAGAGCCTTTCATTTGGCAGTAAGAAAATACCTTTCAAAATTTCCTGAGAGTTACTCAGCCTCCAGCAGACACATTTGGTTTAAATGTCTCTTCCTGCACACCCCAGAGCTCAATCAACATGTAAGGCTTCCTGCATTTATTCTTTCCACCCTCAAATATAACAAATATTTCTGAAGTTTTTTTAAGTACTCCACTTATATTATTGTATTCCCATGAGCACCTGCTAAGGGTGAACGTAAATTCTTGTGATGTAGATCACTAAATTTAACAGGGATAACTTGGTGGATGGATCCTGGTTTTAAGGTGATTCTAAGTTATAAGAGATTGGGATATTAACGATACAGCTGGCAATAATTAAAGATCAGTATGAATGTATGAGGAAGAATGGTAGAAATAGAACATGAAAGCCATAACCTAGAAATAAGCAATTATTTGGGAGCCCTGTCCCTCCTGCTCACAGAACCACATGCCCAAGGATCCTGCTTCTGCAGACTGGCAGCTCTGCTCCAGAAGGTTCCAATTTTTGTATGATTCACCCAGTGGGGTTGATCAGTAATTGTAAGACATGTTATGACCCATTTTTTGAGTTCATTTGTTCACACGTCTTACTGTGGGTGCAAAGGGATGCTGCAAACAGGATATACGCAACATAAAAGCATAAAGCAATTTCTCAGTGGCTGGCATGCACAGAAGGCAGCTGGGATTTAGTGAGCTGCTGGGCAAGATGCTAGTGTGGTGACTGCCCCAACAAGGCTTTGGGGGCCTGGTGGGCATTGGTCCCACAGGCAAGGTGAGCTCCTGCGGGATGCTGAGCCCCACAGAGAGGCACCTGCCATCCATGCACTGGTGGCTCAGCCCGGTGACTCCCACCTAGCCACCCTCTGTTTTTCCTCTAAGATTTCTAGGCTGGTGTTCTCTTTCCTTAAATCCTTGACCCATCAATGATGTTATCTCAACAATCCTGCTCCTGCCTCCAGCATTACCTTCCATACTGCTGTGTCAGCAGCCTGGCCACGAGTCAGGCAGTGGGGCTCCATCAGGACTCCAGCACCCAGCCAGCCCTCGCCATGGTGTCGATGGAAGCTCATTGCAGGGATTGCAGAGAAGGACTTTCACAGGCAGCCAGAGAGTTTCTTGGGCCCCATTTGCCTCTGCTATTCACAGACTACAAACAAAGGAGATATTTCCTGTGTTCATCTTCTTCCATTTTCGTTCACTGCTGATAGGTGCTTTGCCCATAGCCACCTTGCCGTGGTGGACAAGCCACAGATGAGGGTGGTTGCTTTTAAGCACTTGCCTAGGTGAGCCTCAGGATTGTCAAGTCATAAGTTATCCTTCTCTCCCTCTCTCTATACCACAGAGCACAGCTCAAAGGCAGAGGAAGATCTGCCACAAATCCCTAAGGTCTGTGAGGCAGACACAGCCAGGTGAAGAGCATTAAGTTGAAGACTTCTGCTGCGAATTGGCATTTTCTCCTCAACACCAGAAGCTGCATGAGACAGTATGCCAAGTGACTTGGCTTCTTATAGAATTAGCTAACCAGGAGCTGCCTCTGCTTGAATATGTCAGAATTGATCTTCCCGATTAAAATATGGGTCCAGGTGCCTAACATAAAGGGGTTTTTATAGTTAATATCTTCCTGAATACACTGATTCCAGTATCATAGATCTGAAAAAATATTACTTTGAAATGCAGTCTACTAGCACCCTAGACATGTAGTCTTTGTACAAAAGAAACAAATATCTGACACACTAATTAATGAGCGACTGTATTTAGAACAGTTGACTGGGTGCTTCTTCTTTCATTCTGGAACACAACCAAGGTGTACACTTGATAACAACAGAGTTTCAAGCAATCCTGAGTGACGTGATTCATAGCAAGAAAGCTTTTGTCAATGGTAAGGTCAAATCCAAAGGAAAACGGAAATGTCACTGGCTAATAACGTAAGCTAAAGGACTGGCTTGACCAGGCTGGATGCTTTAGAAGAACAGAGTGACATAGAGCAGGTGTGGATTAAGTTGAACTCGTGTACACAAGCACAAGAGCTGCGTAAATTGAACTTGTCCCTTTTGCGATTATACACGAGCTCTAACAGCAGGATAACTGTTGCAGAGAACCTGCAAATTTTCCAACAGTCTTCACAGGACAAAAAACCCCAGGCACATGTTATTTTGAAATACTGTCTGACCCAGTTTAGGACTTTTCATTTGGCAGCGTATTGTACTAAATTAAATTAAGTGGGATGCTGGATCAAAGACAAGTATTAAAGCAGACTGTTGGCTGAGGGTTTGTGCGAGACACCCATTCCAGTTTGCCTTCACAAAATTTACAACTGAGCCATTTTAATCTGTGGGATCAGCTGGACTGCTTATATCATTCATAAGATTTATGTAAATATGGTACAATTAAGCAAATATTACACAACATATTAAAGATCATCTGTCTTCCTTATGCTGTGCTTCATGACTTCTTTATGCTGAAATATTTACATGTTAATTTTCTTTTGTGGACAAAGTAAGCATGAATGCAATGCTGCAATCTGAGAGTGGTTTATGTTGCCTTATAAACTAGCCAGAGAAGACAACAGTTCTGATTTAACCCTGACAGGCTAAGTGAGGCTTGCTAAGGAGTGTGATCTGCAACCAATCAAGGGATGAAAGACCACCCCAGTGCAAAGTAATTCAACACCAAGAGCCAGTAGCCTCCTAGAGCGGTTTCAAGTGCCAAGGTTAAACACAAGCAGACCTCAAGCTGTTACTGGAACATGGGCTGGGTGACACAGATTTTGGCTTTAGCCTGCATGACCTTTCCCAGCTGTCTGGAAGGCAAACAATCTTTTCTTCATTTTCAAATTTGAAGGGGAAGCAAGACTGTTGTTCTGTAAAAAAACTACCCTCACGTCTCAGACTTTCCTGGGCTGCGGACCTACACGTTCCAGGGCAAATGTCGTTATAACCTTGACAGTTCTTCTAATGAGATTAGAATTCACCTGAGACACCTTATGCAGATTAAGCATGAAGACTTCTACAATAATATTCCATCATTTTTAGCATCCAGTTGCATTTTCATGCAGGATGTGGGGGGGAAAGAGGGGTGGAGAAAGAGTAATAGTCAGTTATTCTCTAAATATACAACAAGCAAATCTAGACCTTTTATTTTGAAGCAAGTAGGAGAACAGATAAGTAAGGGTAGTCTGGGGTTTTAAAAAAAAAAAGTTAATAAATTGCGGAGATCCTTTTGCACATTTATTATCTTAACCTTTGTAAGTTCAGAGGAACAGTGCAAAGTCCTGTTTCAGGTCATTATAAGTGAATCTTCACAATCCATCTTAACAGCAGTGTTTCATGCATGGAAGTACTATTGTGGAATTTTGTTAGTTAGGTTATTTTTTATTTAGCATTCAGTCCAGTGAAAATTTACAATAGTGCTATATGGTGATGCTAGTTTGAGTAAGTGTTCTTCCAGTCTCCCATGAAAAATATGTGTTTAACCCCATTCCAAGGGAGAAGGGCACACACTAAGCACAAACATCTCATGGTGAGAAGGCTGCACAAGGAGCAAAAAGCAGGAGCTGGTTGACATTTGGTAATGACATAATTTAGATCAACAAATCCAATGGTGTGCTGTTTCCTTTGTTGCTAAACCCATAGTTTTCAGTAATGATTCTTTTTGAACTGTTTCAAAAGCTGCACTAACTTTTTCTAATAACAGAAGAATGAAAAAGTTGTCTTTCATAGTTATGAAGTATTTTACAGGGACTAAAAAAATTCTCTATATGATACTATTAATAACAGCTAAGCCACCCATAATTTCAGATAATGTGTTCTTCACTAGATATCAAAGCTGTTCAGCATTTCATATTTTGAAGCTTTTCTTTCAAAGCAATCTAAATTTAGTTTATTTAAGCAAAAAAGATGCAAGGTTACATCTCAAATACTTTACATTCCAAAGACCTTAGAAAATTAAATCAAAGAAAGATACCCTTAGACTTATTTAAGAGTCACTATGACTCTTGTGCACCCTACAGTATTTTGGACAACAGAGCTTGTGAAGGAAGTTGTTCAACTTAAACTAACATGACAAATATATTAAGTAAACTTCATACGTATTTGCAAAAGTGACACTGGTGATTCCTAGTAACAACTTGCTCTTTACAGGCACCTGCCTACAACTAGAAGACTTGGTTTTATCTTAAGCTCTCCCTCAAAAAAACTGTCTCAAATGTTAAAATTGCTACTTCAAAAATAAAGATAGTAAAAATAAGTTAGTCCTCAACTGCAGTCTGAGTTGAATCATAAAGGGATGACTTACTGAAGGTGGAACTTGTGCCTTTCCTAGACCAGATGTAAAGTCTGTTAGCTGTGTAGGAGGAACTCTCCTCTTCGGTGTGTTCTGCAACACCCTTCATTGTGGTTCATCCAAAGTCTTCATAAGTTTTGCACAAACAGAAGAATATTAAGCTTTTTAAGATAATTATAATTAAATCCAGTAATATGCAAATGGTATGCTAAGCCTACGGCACACTGACTTTGACAGAGAACAAAAATATCTTCTTTTTTTGAAATGCTAAGCACCCCCCAGTTCTTATAGGTAGGTACATCACTGCAAATGCTATGATGAGAAATCCTTTAACCATTTCTAACCAATAATAGGGAAGCAAAGTGAATGTAATTAATTCTTTATTACATATCTTTATTAATAAGGATTGTTATTTGGGGCATGCATAATACCACTGCAACAATTATATATATCACAGCATTACAATAGAGACTGAAACCTTTAATTTCTTGCATTCTGTGAACAGTGTTTACTGCTACTGCAGTCCTATTTGAGACTCAGACCTGTTCTCCCTGATAAGTCAGGCTGATAAATCAATCCACCTCCAAAAATGACCAGGCAAGATTTTGGCACAAACTGCAGTCTTAGCTGTAAGTTACATTACACAAGGGGATGTCACTAGTGAAGACACAATACTAACATTTGTGCTGCAAATTGAATTATACTTGGAAACAAAATAAAGTAATTCATCATCCAGCAATTATTTAGAAGCAAGACAGTAAATAACACAGATGTAATTATTGTTTATAATCTTATTTGTTCTTATTACTGGAAAAAGATATAAGAATACCTTCTTCCCTTATACAGAACCAGTCATGCTTATAGTAAAGAGCATCATTTGAAACCAGAAACGCATTGGAATGCCAGTGCATAAAGACAGTCAACTGTGTGGGATAGGCTGTGCTGGACGAATGATCTGTGTCAGTTCAAGAAGGTGCCACTCTTTGCAATCTGATCTTCCCATTTATTCGGGGTGAAGGCCCTAGTAACAGAATGGAGCACGGCTCAAGCCTTGGATATTTCATTCTCAGCTGAATACCAGACTTCCAACCAAAACAGATAAAAAGGAGATACTGGGGTGTGTTTGCCAACAATGGCAACATGTAACAGAGAAGGGATAAACACTGTGAAGCCACCTGTGAACCGGCATCCCCTGGAGCATGAATGGAGGTTCTGCCTTTCAGAAGGCATGATAGCAAGAGCCACAAAACGTGTAAGAGGTTACAAACAAAAGGCAAAAAGGCTTTTGCATTTTCCATAATGGGTAGGATAAGGACAAAGTTTCACTCTTGCATCGCAACTGCACTGGTGGAAGTTCAGGCTCAAAACGGCTCAACTGACATCTCATCTAATCGAATGCATACATCTAATGTAATGCGTAAGTGCATTAGACTCTAATGTACAAGTGCAATGCTCTTGTTTTAGGAAAGTGCCTGTTATCCTGAGACATTATGTAAGTCATTCATAACTTCTTTGCATCAACTAAAAGCTGTAGAATACATAAGAAGAACATATATGCATATTTACTCAGGCTGAAAAGATTATTTTGTACTACTAAGCCACAAACCTAAGTCTTTCTATATTTCTAGTCTTGCCTGTAGTATGAAAATAGTGTTCCAGGATTAATATAGATGCATATGAAAACTAAGGAGAAATGTATAATGGGGTAAACTAACATGTGACATCCTGCACCCCCTGAAATTTAAATCAAAATTATTTATTTAAGGTACTGAAGTACAAGCCCTTAAGGATGAAAAATTATTTTTATGTGGATAACTAGCATAAGACTGACATAGCAACATGAGCATGCTGCACTGCTCTCAGTGGGCTGACTTAAAACACAGTCCAAATTTTGTAGCAAGGTTAATCCTTCCATTTGGCATTCCCAAACTCCTCTACAGTTCAACTAGGTATTAAATTAATGAACTTTCTTATTTATACTACACTGTTCACAGAACACAACAAATTATAATTTTTGCTGGAGAGAGAAATTTATAAAAGGCAATAATGTAAATGTTTACATTATACACTTATATCCCCAAACTGCATGATTATTAATATAAAATCCATTAAACAAAATACAGTAGCATACCACGAGGGATAAAAAACCGTTCCCCAGATTCAGAATCAGGATGGTATGGATAGGCATCACCAAACAATGCTGCATTTGAAACAGCAGATCCTGGTGAAAATGTATCTCCCAACTGAGAATCACTGACATAGTGAATTACCTTCAATTGCTTTTTATCCTTCTACCAAAGGCAGTCTTCCCCTCCAAAATAAAGTTTTATTTGCAACAGTAAACAAACCCAAAGTTGTCATAAGTTAAAAACCTGCTGTAACTTAAAAGTGTTATTCTTTATGCTCTTAAAGCCCTTGCACATGCAGCAGAAAATGAATGCCACAATTGGGTCACAACAAGTAAAAATCATTTTGCAACAATATTTTTCACTGCAAAACATGTCAGTTCTGTAAACAATGGGGTACAACTTCATCTCTCTATTAGATCTTGTTCCAAGCAGAGGCAAGAAGCAATAAGGATCAGTAGATGACAGGAGAAGTATAAATCCCATGCCTGACAGTTTGACTTTAAACATGAAGAATACATAATCACACAGTAATTATTCAGGCTGGGCAAGACCTCAGGAAGTTACAGTGCTATTTTTTTTCTCAGAGCAGGGTTAACACTGGACTGAAACCAGGCAAAAGATGTTTAAACTAAAATGCACCTTCCCTCTTAAAGCACTTGAATTGGGTATCTAGTTAATGTGCCCCCAGTAAAGTACATTCTTTTTAACTACATGTATATTGGACAGGAAAAACTGAGCAACTGAATAGCTGAACATACATAAGATGTATATATCTAACCACTTCTTGTGGTCATGTACATTTAAAAAAACCCCTTTCATATTAAACCATGCCTATTTTATGTGAAAGAGTTTGATACAAGTGTGTATCCACAGGCTGCATTTGTCACTCTGCAAAATTCCTGAACTGTGAAGAGACATTATGTGTTTTCACCTAGTACTGTGGCAAAACTATATAATCATCAGAAACAAGAAACAAGTGCAACAATTCATACATCACTTTTTCATTTTTAATTTAGTTATTATTGAATGGTTACAGAGCAGGCACTACATTACTTCAAAACACTGTCAAGTATCTTTGAAATAAAACTGAAAAATAACCTCTTCAGCTCAGTATACATACACGCATATACACACACATACACAAATTTATTTAGAAAATCTGTACATACGTGTTTTTCAGGAAGCAATTCAAAGAACCGTACCACAAAGAATTAGTTTCTGTACTCTGACACACCACAAATTATAACCCATTTTTCTGAATATAGTGTTTAAAGACACAAAATGCCATGCGGTGCTATTTAGTAGAAAATGAACCGGTAAACAACCTATTCAGTGCTAAAACAAAACACAGACCTCCTTAAATAAAACAAATGCAAATTTATCGGAAATCAGAAATACTTATTGTCCTTGAGTTAAGCAGGCCCCAGGTACTTGTGTTTCCTTAAGCCTATATCCCCTTAGTAGACAAGAATGAGGAAGTATTTGACTGCGAAAATCCAGAATACTTTATTTCCTATTACTGGCTGCAAAGATGGTTCAAGAAAGGAATATCCTTGTTGAATCTGAGTCTGAAAGTCCATCTTCTTGATTAACTGCCTCGTAATCACCCACATTTTCAGCTAATTCAATGTCTTGATCATCATTACTCTCTGCACTGTAATCAACTTCTTCAAGGAAACGAGGCTCATCTTCCTCCAAAACATATGTAGTGGGGCTACAACGAATAAGAAATTGCATTAATATAATGAACAAGAAGTTATGTGATTCACGTTAAAAGTTTTATTTGGAACAATACAATCAGACAATGTCCTGTCTCTTATCCTGACATACCATAATCCAAAAATTACCTCAGAAAAGGGGTGGTTTACTTGAAATCCTGTTGATTTTTTAATTGCACTTAAAAACAGCTGGGACCCCAAACCACATCTGTAAAACCGTGAACTAATTAGTCAGTCATACACAACTCATTATCCAAATGTGCCGTGACAAATGAGCTACACATTATAGACCTACACTAATAGCCTGTAAGAACTTCATACAAATATAGCAGTATCAGAAGTTGTTGCAGAAGGATACAACTGGGTGTTCTAAACAAAATTGCTTCCACTTAGGAGAGAAAAAGAGTGAGGAAATTAACCTGTATCTTTGGTAAGATGCATCTTTCATTTTACAGGTGGGGAACTCAATATACCACAAGGATACACGTTTTGCATTAAGAACCTGTGGAAGAACCTGCAAAGGGATACAATTTTTCTGTGCTTTCATCCTGTGATGCTTTCCGGCCTACGAAGTCACTACCTACCAACACTTCTTCTAAGAAGAAGAAGAAAAAAAAAAAAAAGGGAAAATAAAAGTTTAAATGTTTCATTTATTTAAAGAACAAAATGAAAGGAACTTCACCAAATATATCACGTTCCAACAAGTGCACAGCTTTGTTGCAACTTCTATTTCTAATCACTTAACACAGTGTGCACAGAGCTTGACTGACACCCAGGCTGATCAGTGAGGATATTGCATCCCATTAGCATCATGCTTCATATTTAAGAAAAGTCAGATTTTTTGGCTGCAGAGACCCGATCCAGTTCTGCTCTGTTTTGGTTGAATTCCATTTGGGAGTTCCTATAGTTTGGCCTTCTGCCGTTCTGCTGTTTTGCAGTGGCCTCTGGGCCTTTCTGCCTTTTTTCTTTGTGCTCCTCCCCACCCTCCAGCTCGGCTGTTCGGGACCAGGGTGCTCTGTCTGGGACTGGCTTTTTGGCATGGGCAGGGTTCATGAGGAATGGCATTGAGTATATTTTATTTTATATTCTATTCTCCATTTTGAAGATTATTATTAGTAGTGTATTATTTTGTTATTTTATTAAACTGTTTTTATCTCAATCCACAAGTTTCTCCCTTCTTTTTCCAATTCTCTCCCCTCTTTGGCAGCGGGGGATTGAGTAAGTGACTATTGTGGTTGCAATTGCTAGCTGGGTTTAAACTGCAACACACAGATACTGATTTGTTAGCATTTGTATGGGAGGAATCCGCACTGCAATTGCAGGATAGACTGTGTAATTCAATTCATGGGAAATGGAGCTATTAAATCTGAATGTTGGCCCAATATTAACTAATAATTCTGAATACTGAAAGAGAAAACTACAATGAGCTATGTCAATGACAAATATTTTATTAACCACTAACAACAGGATATTAATGTATTACAGTAGGCACTTATAAAAATTCATGTTAGTGAGGTATAATATAGAACAGTAAAGCTCTTTAAAAGTTCTATCCACTCTTTGTCATTATTGGAAATTAAACTCACATAGCTGACTCAGTTAAAAAGAAAGCAACCAAAAAAAACCTATTTTAAGGAAAAAGCACAGAACCGGACACACAAGCAAACCAAATAGTTAATCTCTTCAAAGTGGCTTGTCAGTTCATAGGATATGTCCTACTTCATAGTGCCTTGAAAACTAGACAGGTATATGTATTAAATATAGACTTTTGTTTTATTTGTACAAATGTATTTTAGTTATTCACATCTGTGTTAGCATGTAGGCACGCCCCTAACTTCTAGAAGTTCAGTGACTGTGCAGTCTTGAAGACAGTATGTCTGGTGTAACACATTTTAGACATTTGCTCTGGCATGTGTACATTCAAAATTCTCAACCAAAACTGAGGGATGCTTTTCTATGGCATTTCCCATTTAATAAAATAAAAATTAACATTATAAATTACGTTCTTGGTTCAAGAAAAGTGCCATTACTTCGCAGTTTAACCTGAGCTAACAATCACAACCATGATAGCCACTCACTCACTTCCCCTCCACCCCCCCAAATAGGGGAGGAGAATCAAAAGGGAAGGAAGAAATTCATGGATTGAGATAAACACAGTCTAATAGAATAACAAAATAGTACTAATATACCACCACTACTAGTAATATCTATATATCTATCTATATCTATATATATATATATGTAATGGAACTATAAAATGGACTAGTGGACTATAAAAAAGATACTCAATGCAATTCCTCACAAACTCCATCTGGCTAGTCCTGGGAAGAGAGAGCACCTGAGTGCTGAACAGGAGATCCCAGGGAGAGAGAAAAAAGCAAAAGGACCCAGAGGCCACTGCAAAATGACAAAACGCCAAACTAAAGGAACCCTCAAATGGAACTCCACCAAAACAAAGCAGAACCTGAACGGTCCCTGTCTCTCCAGCCAGAAATTCAGCTCTCCTGAAATACAAAGCATAAGGCTAATGGTATGGAATACTCTCACTGATCAGCCTGGGTGTCAGTCAAGCTCTGCCGCATCCATGCTCCCCTTCCCCGCTGCCTCACATCTGCAGACAGAGAGCCCAGAAAGGCCTTGGCTACTGGACCACAACTAAGATATCAATAAGTTCTTACATTCTCTTTGTTCCAATCCAAACGCACTGGAAAGTTACTTAAGAAAAACATTAACTCTGTCCCGGGTGTTCTGTTGTTGTTCTCAAACTAAATCCTAACAACGACGGTGCCAGCTACAAAAAGGGAATGTTTCTAACTACGTGAAGAAAATTAACTTGCTTTCAGTCAAACCAGAACAAATTAGAGTAGGTGAACTTACGTTATTTTCAAAGCTACATAAACCTTTAACACAAAACTGGCTCTGATAACTGCCTCATCATTATCTTAGCTTTCTACTACCTTCCAGGACAATGCAAAATAATTCTCAATAATTTATTATAGAAAACAAATATTGTGATTACAATTATTAACATTATTTTTTCACACTCCCTTTCCTGAGTCTTCATTCCTTACATAATGGTATCTGAATACTTTCTATATTCAAAAGAAAAACCTGTGTCACATACAAGTCATGTACATTTGCCTTCCCATGTTTTCTTCTGATCTAGAAAATGTTAACTTTGGATATTTAGCTCTCCGGCAATCTTTATTCCAAAGGTCAGCATGAATCTGTAAAGCGTAATTATTACTCTCCTGTTTTGCTGAGGCTGAGTCACAAGAAATGTAAAAATCAAAAGAACTGAAAAAAATTCTTGCTGTTTAATCAAATTCTTTATTTGCCTCCCTGCCGCTCCCCACCCTCGGCATATGTTGTGACAATATATTTTTAGCTGCCGTCATGCTGATTCTATGGATTTTAATTTCCTAACTTTTCCCTTGGGCTGTCTCTAATTAACTTGCTCAATAATTCCTCTTCCTCTACTCCTACACCTCCTGCTTTTCCTTTTAAAAGGAAACCATTATTTTTCTCAGGTTAGCAGAAGTTGTTTATTACACAACTACAGTTCCGTAATGTAAGGGGTGCCATAATCTGTGTATTTTCTTTGAAGTCACAGCAATCAAAAGAGAGTACAATATGAAAACCTGAAGTTTTGAAGACTTGTTTACCTAAACAACGTGTTATAGGTAAAAAGATGAACTCCTGATTAACACACTTTATACAATACTGTGGTCATCATCCCTTTCATTTAAGGAAAAGTATTTTCTACATCATCTGCCATTGAACACACTGCATTTAGGAAGGAATACAACTTTTTACAATTACAATATCTTGCTATGTTTTTTCTTATTTGTATTAATGCTCCGAACATATTAAAATATACTATGTTAGTGAATAGGTTTATTTTTTCAAATTAAAATTTTATTTGTCCCTCAAATGATATACTTGGATTTTTCATTATCCATATGACTCAATTACAGACAAATTCATGCACAAGCCAGATGCAACCATGACCGATTTCAATCCCATCAAGATCAGCAGTTTTCTGAGACTACAGGGGAAGTATATACATTTTAAAACTTTGAAAGAAAAAAAAAATTATAAATATTCACTGCCAAACTATGGAGAGTTGCAGCTACCTGAGGAGCTGGGAAAGGAAGGAGAGAAAAAAACTGAACAACTAATGATTCCTTTTAAAACCGCATTTCCAGGGCTGTGAAAATTGTAGAGGAGAAAAGACAGTCAGGAAGTATCACAAGGGAACTGTTTCTCTATACTTTTCCTTTTAATTTCCCTTTTCGATCTACAGTGTCTTCCAGGGATCAGCAATGCTGCTGCAGCAGGCACCTCACACAGGCGGGTACATGTGCCATCCCCTTTAGGAGCTCTTCACCTATGTGTTTTTCCCAAGTAGTAAGGATATTTCCTCAAGGGAATTTCCAAAGCTAAAGGGAAGAACAACACGTCCAACTCTTTTCTAAGCCATAAAAAGCTGGGTATCCATATCCTCACTTTTGGAGTTACAAAATTTCACTCCACAGCTTAATAAAAAGTAATATTAGCACTTTGTGCTGCTGCCCTGAAATACTTCTTGTGAAACTCAAAACTAGATTAAATTAGTTGGATTCAGCAATCGTTGACTGTAGCCCACACTAATATTTACATCATACCACCAGGAGTGGAATAAAAGCTTGAAAGACTGTATGAAGAATATATAACAACTTGTTCATCATACTTTTTTCCTCTCCTGTATTACTAGTTTCCTTATTTTTCCCTAAAGAAGACAAACAGTACTCTGATGCTACAGCCTACACAGAACCAAAACAAATCTCTCCCACTTAGGTCAGAAGAAGGTCTTGGTGCATGGGCACTGCCACCAGGTCCACCAGTAAAATTCTGGGTCTTATTTTTGATAGCTTTTTCTTCCACCCTTGTGAAAGGGGCAAACAGGACAAAAGTTGCAGCATAAAATGACTTCTTTTAAACTAAGTTGTACTCCTTTTAAACTAAGGTACTGGAAGAAAGGCAACTAAAAGCCCAAATGCTTTGAGAGTAGCATGCAAAAAACTTTTACTCCCAGGTGAAGGGGATTAGAAGTATCCAAATGTCTGGGCAAAGTTATTAAAGAGTTATTAAGGGGGAGAGAAATAAAGTAGGAGAAATCCAGTTTCCTTCTGACAGCCTAGAGAAAGACCCTTTGCAAGATCTTGGACACATCTCACCGCATGTACTCCCCACCACTTGCCCCACCAGTCTGATGTCTTTTCTCAAGTGTAAGACTAAGTGCAGGAAATGGATTTTTATCAGTTTTTTTTCTTTCCCACGGCTCCTTTTGGCAGTCTTCTTTTTCTACCATTTTCTAGACATGCTGGGTCCCAAAAGCTCAGTCTGCTTCTCTGCTGTAATTAAATGAAATTAACAAACAAAAATACACCATGTTCTAGAACACACCAATAAGCCTCAAAACAATCAATGAAATGACTAGAATTTCCAAAAAGAGGTCAAGTTATTGCGCAAAGGATAATTTCAGTAAGTCCTAACAGTTAGGCTGCAGTCATGTGTTTTTGTTTCAGTGCATACAGACCCTATCAAACCTGTCAGCATAACAACTATAATTCTTACTACAAGATCAGAATTACATTTAGTCTAATCTTTTTCATTTGGAACTTGGGAGGAAACATTGGCAAATGGGTTTGAAATAATTAAAAAAAAATAAAGTGTCTAATTCATCACTTAAAATGTTAAAGTGCACTGCCAGAGGGAAATAAATCTACTTACTGCTTTATTTTTCTTTAGTCAAAAATGTTTCAGACATAGTTCAAAATGAACTCATGGAAACTCAGCCTATGTGTAATGAAATACAGGTGGTATATTTTAAAATATTAACATTTACTTGGTCATTTTAAGTGCAACCAGTACAACTAAAATGAATTTGAGAAACCCTCAAAGTGCTTCTGTGTGTTTAGTCTTTAATGTTTAAACTTGCCTGCTTATGCTCTGAAGCATTAAAACTGTAGTTTTGTTCAAAGCAACATCAGTAAAATCCAAAATATAAAGGAAATAACTACAATCATCCGTTGCTCTACTCTAACATTACAGAGACATTACCACTATGTAAAACTACTCTTTCATACTT
This sequence comes from Patagioenas fasciata, assembly GCF_037038585.1. NCBI lineage: Eukaryota > Metazoa > Chordata > Aves > Columbiformes > Columbidae > Patagioenas > Patagioenas fasciata. Next base: position 30,952,966 of record NC_092560.1, read on the forward strand.
CTTATTAATGAATTTTCTACCTGCATTTTCTGTGAGTAGCTTCTCATTCACCTCTAATGTTAAGTAGTGAGCAGTGAATCATGTAAGTACAAAGAAAGTATAAGCAGTACTTTTGTTATAATAGAAAAATGGGAGTGTAAGTCTGTGCATATAAAGCAAGGAATTACATGACTATCTTCTGATCCACGACTGCCTCTGAAGATAAATACAAATTAGCTTTATAAATTTTACTAAACAGAAGCTCTTTATTTATTCCTAGCACCCAAGTGAATAGATACCTAATAAATACATAACTCAGCTGATAGATATTTTTAATATCTTGCCTAGAGCCATGCAGCAACACTGAAACTTCAGCACTTTGGATATAAGGGTTGAATGGATACACAGATGAGAAATGGACAACATACTGCACAGACTGGGCATACACGTTTCAAGAGGTGTAAATAATAATCTATTTTTAAAGCAATAAGAGGCAAAAATTTAAATATATCTTCTGTTAATTACAGAGAGAGAGACTTCTGCCGCACAGAAAAAGCAAACAGTTCCTTATGGGGGTGGGAGGGCAGAAAGGAAACCCAACCAAGCAAACACTTCCTCCAAACAGCAGTGAGATCTCACGCTGCCAGGTAGCCCAATTCCGTGCTTCAGCTGCAAGGGTACCTAGAAATACCAACCATGCACTTCACTACATTTCATTATCATTGGACTGCGAAGTGGAAAAAAGAGCTCAAGAGTTTGGTGAGCCTTACTAGGTGCCACTAGGAGCTGGTAGTCATTGTATATCTAAGGAAATGAGTTGCAGCCTTCTAGCAAACTTCTGGAGGGCCTCTCACACCCCAAGATGACAAGAAAAATTATTATGGAATCTGAGTAAACTGCAACATCTAGAAGAAGTGTCCAGTCTTCTTTTTCACTGTTCAAGGGAAACAGAGCATCGTTTTGAAAACTTGTTCAGTGGTCATACAAAAATATGCTTCAATAGAACATAACCTCCTCCCCACCGCAAGCCCCAAACAAACTATGAAAGACCAGGCGGAAATCCATGCTGAACCATACTTTGGCTGTTAAAAACTGAGTATTCCTCAAGCTTTCATTTTGAGAAGGAAAGATCTCAGCAACACCTGTCTACTATTTCCTCGTCCAGTACATCCCGAGACAGTACAAATTACCAAATGACGACCGTGTCAGCTACAAAAAAGGAATATTTCTAACTGCATGAAGAAAATTAAATCACTTTCAGTCAAACCAGCACAGTCCCTTTACAAAGAATAAAAAAAGATAATGTGCAACCATATATGATTATAAGATTTTTATTGCTAGTAGCGGAGGTACTGTGTACAAAATTATAGTTTCTTGCTTAAGGAAAAATGATGTATACACATGGCTTCTAACGCACATTACACAGATTTAAAATTTAAAAAAATCAACCCAGTTAGTTGCACGGCAAATGTCTGTTATGCATAGAGATGGGTCATTTCTGTCTCAGAAGGATATGACAGTAATAAAAAAAAAAAATTTCTTCATATTGTTCTAGATTTACTAGCGAAATATTTTGCCAGGCTAAGTATTAGGTGCTAAAATATTTTCCACTGTTTTTAATTAGAGATGATTGCTTAGTTAATTTTCGTTAAACAAATCTATCTGACAATGCACCAGCAGGTACAGACAAATCAGTGGCTGTACATAAGGTTGCCATAGTTATGCATAAACTTTAAGAAAATTCACCCTTGAAAAAAAAGGACAGTGTGATATTAGGTCAATATTCCAGTAATGAAACTGACAGGAGTACAGTTTGCACTTTTCTCTGAAGAACTTTCCCTTTTAAGTGTCTGATTCCACTCCCACTTTTTAAATAAAAAGCATTTCCATTGAATTCAATTAACTAAGTCTCTGTATAAATAATTATGATTATCAAATCACTTTTAAGATGGGGTCAGAACGTATAAAGTCAGTTTCAATGCCACATTTTAAAGACAAGTTGTTGGAATTTACAGGTTTAGTTTTTCCATCACAGAATCTCACATACTTTATAAAGTATAATACTTTATATCTATAAATGTGCACTGAGAGCAAGGTACCTATTTTCTCACTTTATGCTACATATTTATCTATTCTAGTGTTATTAAAGTAGATTTATATTAATAGATTTATACTTACTACTAAATTTAAGATATAAAGCTATCAGACATTAGCAAAATCTAAACAGGGTTAACAGATTTCTTCAATCAAGTGCAATACTTCCTATGTCGATGTTCCTTATCTGATAAAACAATGTAATTCTAACCATGCACAGAATCTGATTTTTTCCCATGATCTTAATTTCTTTAGCACAGAGCATTTCGTTAATACCCTTCACCATCTGTAACAGTGTAACATGCAAAGCTCAAGATTAGGGGAAAATATTTTTTTTTTTTACTTTTTTATATAAAAATTAAGTTTCAAAACATTGAATGAAATTATTCAATGATCTCTCTACAACTTAAAATTTGTCTTGCTGTACAATTACTTTTGCAATTTTCATGACCTGGTCTTTTGGGATGGAGCCTGAACCTTCCTGGTTTTTTAAGTTCCTGAGTACCAGTTACCTTCCTCACAGAACAGGATTATAAACAATCCCATGTACAGTCTCAATAATATTTACTTTATTATGAGTCTCATGTTATTTTTCATCTATGCTCACATGTGCTAAGTCAACTACATTATGTTTTTGCAGTAGTCTGTTATTATTGCTTTCCGTAAATGCAGTATAAAACAGTCCCCATGCCCCTCTATTCCACCAACAAAGCATAAATTAGGTCAGAAGCAGTTTTCCCAATCTCCAGCATGGTCGGACTTTACATGCAACTCATTTTGGTACATAAGAGTTTTTCAAAGAACCTGATCAACTTGTGTACCAGACTAACTACTGAAACCCTGTTCCAGAATCAGACCATAACCATTACCTTTACTGTAAAGTTTAGTTTCACTGAAAGTGGAAAACCTCTCTCGATAAATGACTGTGCTGATGTCCTGGTTTTGTTAAAAACAAGACCGGTTCTCTTTTAGTGATTTTTCTTTCAGTTAAGTTCTTCTAGGTGGCTGTACTTTTCTGAGTTTTAGCCTGCATATTTTTCCTAGGATGCTGTACTCTGTGCTGATAAAAGACCAACAGAATGCTGAAGAAGCTCCTGTTTATATTTATTACTATGGTAGCTAAGAAAACACTGATAAGTTTTCCCACATTCCATTGTGAGAGGGGCGTGTTTGAGTAGGGGTGGATGGAACAGGTGACTAGAACTGACCAACTGAGGATCAATTAAGTATTCCACCCCATAACCATCATACCCCCTATATAAGAGCATGATCACGAGGGTCACTCTCTCTTCGACCATGGCCAGCATCTGGAGAGGACCCTGTCTCTCTGTCTGTGATCTACAGGCCCTGCATCCCTGCAAACAGGTTCCAGTTTGCTGTGAAGTCCCACCCATGACTTCGGGGGGTCCAGAGCTGCACCTGCTGGAGCCGCCAGCTCCACACACCCAGCTCCTGCTGTTGGAGTGATGCCAACTCCACACTGAGCACTTGAGATTGGTTTTGTATATTCTGTATATATTCTCTACTTATTAGTAGCATTTAGTAAAACCCTTTAAAATCCTCCAACTTGAAGTGTAAGTCTCTCTTCCTTTCCCTTTATCTTTCTTATCATCTTTCCTATCTAAAGGAAGGGTGGCGAGAAATGAGGGGATAACAGGGAGCGTCTGCCACAGTTTATTGCCGCCTTGCCTTAAACCTTGACAGCTGATCTACTGAAAGGTTCAAAAATATTAGAAAACATTAACTCTGTTCCTAGTTTAACGTAAGAACTAGCACCAACACTTAAGCCAGGCACCGGTGCTTCTTTAACACAACTGCACCTAATTGTCTCCTGTTTGCAGATCAGTTAACCAGAGTGCTAACACATAACGAATTGCTTCTGCCCCCCCACTACCCAGGAAAGGTCAAGAACTATAGTTACGTTTCTCACTCACTTTCTTCAAATGTCCTTAGAACTGAATTTTTTTGTGCATGTGTTCATGTAAAGCGGTATATTAGAAGGCTGACCGGTACAGGACTCCTCATCCTTTTTTATCCCATTCTGTCACAAAAGTGTTTCTGATGTCTTTAGCTCTCCAGCAGATACTATGGACTCATGGACAACATTCCTCAATTCAACAGGTGCTATTTTAAGGCCACTCCATCATGAGTAACATTAACAAGCTGAGAAACCCAGCACATAATGATTTGTCAAAGGACAGCCACTAACTAGCTGTGAACTGGGATGCTAACTTTCTCCAGAGAGACAACATAAAATACAGATTCTGTATCTGAGGCAGCAATTAGTATCAAGATATGTGGAAATCTGGGTCTGTTTCTCAAGTTCACCCTGATTATTAATTACTCACAACCACATCCTGATTCAAAATGCTGTAACTGAGGTTTAGTATTTAAAAATATACATTTATACTGAATCTTTGTTCTACTAAAACTGACAATGATGTAACACTTTTGAATGGGAAAAATATACTCTCATTAATATGTAATAGTAGCTGCAAATGAAAGGAAAAAAAGTAAAACTTTAAAAAACTGGACAGTATTATAAAGAGGCATAACATGTCAGTATTAAATTTTGAAGTTCAGCATGTTGCACCAATGCACACAAGGAAGTCAAGAAAGCAACACATGCCTACTGTTCAGAGGCTATCTACAGTAGCTGTCAAGTGAAACATACAGCAGAAATGCCAAGGCACGAGTAGCTTGGCTGTGAAAGTTCTGAGGGAGAGAGATGCAACTAGATGGTGATGTTAAAGCCTTGTATTCTCATTATCTAAACTAGCACTCCAATTTGAAGCTGAACACAACACCAGCACTCAGTGTCTTTTGAGGACAGACTTAAAGACCGCCCCTTCGCACAGAACAGCTGAGGTGGGAAGGGACCTCTAAAGGTCATCTTGTCCCACAGCCCTGCTCACACAGTGCCACCTACAGCAGCTTGCCAAGGATCACATCCAGAGAGCTTTTGAATATCTCCAGGTATAAAGAGCCCATATCCTCCATGGGAGACTTGTTTCAGCACCCTCACAACAAATACATAACACCATCATATATGTATATACCAGGCTTAAATGGAGTTTCCTCTATAGTTTGTGCTCATTGCCTCTTAACCTGTCACCAGACACCACTGGAAAGAGCCTGGCTCTCTCTTCTTTACAACCTCCCTTCAGGTATTTGTACACCTTGATAAGATGCCTTCTGAGCTTTCTCTTCTCCAGACTAACAGTCTCTGTTCTCCCAGCCTTTCCTCCTATGGGAGATGCTTCAGTGCCTTCATCATCTTAAGGGCCCCCACTGGACCCTCTCCAGTATGTTCATGTCTCTGGTACTGTGGAACCAAGAGTCTGAAACAATACTCCAGGTGTGGCTTCATCAGTGTCAAGGAAAGGGGAATAAACACATCCCGCAACCTCCTGGCTACACTTCTCCTAATGAAGCCCAGGATACCATTATTCTTCTTTGCAGCCAGGGCACATTGCTGGCCCATGTTCAATGTAGCATCTACTATGACCCTCACTGCCTTTTTCTGCAAAGCTGCTTTTCAGCCCCCAGGATGTACTAGTGCATGAAACTGTTCCTCCCCAGGACTTCGTACTTCCTGCTCTGGCAGGGGGATTGGACTGGATGATCTTTCGAGGTCCCCTCCAGTCCCTAACATTCTGTAATTATGTGAGTGTGTGCACACTGTGGAGCATTGGTCTTGTGTGGTCATACAGTAATAACAACCCTAACTGCTATATCAAACCTCTAGTTTATTAAATATTGCTGGAGTGCTGACTGATTTGGAATTCACTTCCCAACCCCCCACTCCAGCTTGCCTTGGTTTCTGTAATTTGGTTGCGTTTTTGGTTCTGAATTAAAGGTGATCTAACCTTATTATTTGCTTGGAGTTGCTTTGGGGTTCTTCTGTGACACATGTGGATATTTCAGTGAATTATATGAAAGGAAATTAGCAATAGTACACAATAGCCTAGCTAGAGCTTCAGAATTGGCAACTTAATAAGCTCACTACTGATCAGATACATTCCTTTTGTGACCCAAACCTTATTTCACATCTTAAACTCTTTAAATGTTGTTATAGATCTCTACCAAAGGAGAAAACGTTTTTTTAAAATAAAAAAGTTTGGAAGAAAAACTTAACAGTTATTACTGTGCTTTTAACTCATGTACTTAAAGTTTGTCTAAATACATTTTTAATGCTGTAGACAGTAATATTAAAAATGTTCACAGAGACAATTGAGACCTAAGACTTACTGAGTTATACTGCATATAATAACTCTCTGATGACATTAAAATTGCCAGTGTTTATCCCAGCAACAACTGTGACACAGAGTCTAACTCCATATTTATAGTTTTCTTCGAAAGTCTGAAGCAACTGAATTAATACAATAGATTTCATGTATATATTCAGATTGTTGTTACACTAACAGGTCACAACACATGAACATGATTTTTGATGAGTACAAGAACATTTTTGAGAGAATCTTTACCTCATTTGAGAAATGGACTTTTTTCCTGAAAGAAAAAGAAGTAAATATAATAAATGTGTACTACCTTGTCACTTTACAGCTCGACTCAATCAGCTCATTTTCAAGATCCAACAGACTAGAAGGCAGATCATATTCCAAAGGTGAGGACATTCTTTTTAAACGCAGCAAGCCAACACAGAACTTTGCTCCCATCTCCTCCAGTTCTCTTGTCCCTATCTGCAATCCCTAATTTAAAAATAAGATTTAAAAACACAAAATAGGTACATGCAGATGGACCCACATATACTGTAGAATTACTATTTAAAACACATTGTTATTTTATTTAATATACACTGTTGCTTTAAAGACAGAACAAATAATAACTGTAGAGTAAACAGAAAGGGTATCAGCAAAAATTCAGAGAATAACTACAAGATTCCTCTAATGCTGAATGGACATTTCCGTACACATCCACATTTCTTTGGAGCTGCCTGGTCTATTCATGTAGCACATCAATATTAACAGGGCTTAACCCAGTGGTACTGGTAGAGTGACAGAGATCATGTCCAAGTTTGTGAGTATAAATTATTTTTAAAACCTAAGACAAAATTTATAAAAAGGGATTTCAAATATAAGATTCTTCAATGGAAGTTCCATCAGAATGCAAAAATGAGTTAATTTACATTGTAGCTGTAATCAAGCTAATTGCTATGTTCTGACACCTAAATAAGACCATTTAAGGCAAAAAAGTTACTCCTTCACACAAACTTCTCTTCCCCTGCTATAAGTTAGAAGCTACATGTGTTAATTCTGAAAGCATTTATTCATTTAGTAATTAAAAATAACAAAGTATCAAGAGCCATAGCTGTTTTCTAACTTGAATGACATACGAAGGCATTCTCCTCTGCAAAGAGTATTTAGGAGGCAGAAATTATATCATAATCTCCAAGTTTACTTATGTGATAAAGCCTCCCATCAGACAATTCTACACTTCTAATTTAGCAGCGTGATATGTAGGGACAGAACCTCTGACCTCAACTACTTTATGAAAAGAGAATGATATTCCAGAGTGATCCTGAACAATTATGGAATTGGCTAGTACTGACTGTACATACATTAACAAATTCAATGTCACAACCCAGTTCAATCTCACCCTTTGCAAATCCTGTATCTCAGGAGAATTTCAAAGGATTTTAGTTTTAGAATCTCCTAAGCCTCTTAAGGTAAAGGGTAGTTAAAAGGAGTTTTGACAAAACCAGCAGGGAATGTGAAGAACCAGGAATTGAAGCTAAATCACCAAGTAGGAAAATACATGAAGCCAAAAGAATGGAGTAGGATTTTTTTTTACTAAAAGCTAAAAACCAGACACATATATGTTGCCAAACTGACACTGTATTTTAAAATGCAAGTTTAAAAGAAAGTGTTATGTTGCTCTAGAAATGGTACAGTCTGCACATTCTTCATGTACTTCTGTTTTGAAGATACAAACACAATAAATGGAAAGCTGGATTTTATTTTTCATGTGAGTTCTTTTTTTTCCTCTGTACTCTTCAGAAAGAAGGTGCCTTTTAGTTACAAAAAAGCTAAAGTTACATCCACTATTCTAAACAGTGCCGTCTCCAGACAAATGGTGCAGAAGAAACCTGTTAGCAGTGAACAAGAGTTGGATATTTGAGTATTATTGTTAATTGTAATACTACTTACCTCTTTTATAATGCTTCTGTGCTGTAGGTTTCAAAGCACTTTATTAATAAAGGAAGAATTATCCTCACTTTACAGATGGAGAAATGTAGGCAGAGAGGGTTGAAGCGATTTGCACAGTGTCTCACAGCATGTCACTGACCCCGCTGGGAACAGAAATCAGTTCTCCTCACTCCCAGTGCAGTACCTTATCCACAGAGGCCAATTTTTTGTTTTTGTTTTGTGTTTGTCTGCACGTCATTAACATTCGAAGACCCCAATCATAGCTGGGGCTCCACTACGCTAATCACAGGAAGACACAGTCCCTGCCCCAAAAAGATTAAAATAACATTAAGGACAAGAGGCAACAAGTATGCAGAAGAGGAAGGAGAAGGGTAACAGTAGTTTCACTGTTACGCAGATTACTAACGTGCACAACTTGATGGTTCAGAAACTTTTCCAATCATTGTCTAGATCTGTTGCTGAAGAAGTTATCGTTAGTTGGCAGATTCTTCATAGACAGTGTAATAAGAGTGGCTTTAAGTTGAAAAAGGGCAAGAGTACAGTATGAAAGTGCAAAGACAGTTGTTAGAAAGATACATAGCGTGTGCATGTTCCGTGGCTGCTATTTTCAGCACAGCAGAAAGAGGATGCAACTACAGAGAGACCTAAATGGATCATATTGGAGGTGGATAAATGTGAAATGTTTGGATGATACAGTTTGAAGGGTCTACATACTTGTAGGCAAAAGCCCATGCCGAAGTCTAGATTGGCTTCTCTAATTTCTTAAAATCATAATGGAGAATGCAGTACCACACAGCTGCCAAATATCAAATTTCTTAATCCACTGTTATCCTTCCATCAGCCAAATGTCTAAATTTCCAAGAAACAAGAGACACAAGTTCTATGTCAGGAAATAATAATGAAGAATTGCCCTAAATGAGAGACCTGAGGTGAAGTTAATTTTCACTGAAGCCTTAATTACACTCCTCTTTCTTGATCTTCTAATCACCTTCATCTGTTGTTCTAGTACCTCTAACTGTGGTCTACTGAAGTTCCTTAAGTGTCACAATCACTTATTTCAAGCACAAGTTACCTGGAAGTAGCTGCTCTTTAAAAAAAAAAAAAAAAGCACAAAACTTAATTCTTTTTTCTTTATATTTTATATAACTATCTTTCTTCTAGATAGTAACATTTTGGATGGCTGGTTGAAGTCTTCCTTACTAAACATTTCATGAAAACATCTTCACGTGAATGGAGCATCTTGGTGATGAACTTTCACAGAACCATAGAATTATAGAATCATTTCAGTTGGAAGAGACCCTCAGGACCATGAAGTCCAACCATATCCTAACCTAACTCTAGCACAAAACCATGTCCTTAAGAACCTCGTCTAAACGCCTTTTCAATACCTCCAAGGATGGAGGTGTTGCTACCTGAAGGCAAAGATGGAAAACAAAGGCATAACAGACTGTGACCTCAAGCTGAGAGGAATATTCCTGTAATATATACTTCATAAATGAAAACAGCCATAGTAAGATTCGGAGAAGTCAGTTAGACAGTATAACATCTTGTTCTTCTGCCTTCTTATTCAGCAGAGCCTACAAAGATGTGACCATTTTTGAGAACTCAAAATCCAGAGACTGAAGAATCATGGTGATGAAGTTGATTGACTGAATTCTTGTCTCCTGAAGTCTTCTCTTCATGTGCATCATAAAATTGCCAGACAACAAAAGCTTGATTAACTTAAAAATTCAGTAATACCCTCAAACGTATTAATCTCCAATTAGGAAAGGGACTGGTTTCAGTTTTCAGGTGGTTTGAATTATTGAAAAAATTGTTCTTTTGTCTAGCATCTTAGTTATCCCTCTACAGCAGATACTGGAGCATCTTTTCACCTGAACATTTGCTGTTCAATATCGTGAATCACAGATGACTGAGTAACATTTGCTGCAAAAAATCTCAATGCTCTAACAAAGGCCCAATGCAAGCAGTTAAAACAAGATTGCTTCCAGCAATAACTCTGTCACCAGGAATCCTAAATTCAGGTAAGAATTGCTAACTTCAGTTCAACAGCTTCCCGGCTGGACACAGTCTACCATAATTGTCTGAGTAAAATGAACAAGAATAAAAAGAAAAAATGATGTCCTGATATTATCCAGCTTTTGCAAAGACTCAGCATTTCTTCTACAAAGAACAGAATTGTTCAGTAATACTCTTTGTGCTTTGAACAAAATTCAGTGATTATGTCAAACCAGAAGAAGACTGGAAAAGTGCTTCAGATCTTTAGGTGATACACAGTCCAGATCCTAAGATCTGAATTGTCATGTCCTTTTAGGTGGGAAGTGGAAAGGGAGGAAATTTCTACAGTTTGACTGCTCTCTGTGTTTCAAAATAACATATTGTGGTGCTAATTAGATGACGTATTTCTTAAGCTTATTCACAGAGTTCCTTGCCGCACTGTCTCCATCAGAAAAAAAAAAGACTGTACCTTTTCATGTCTTTGACCTTCTCATTGGAGAAAGGTTTCTCTTTTCCTGTCCTGTCTAGTCACTTTGGCCTCTTGGATACATCTTCTTAATAAGTCTGAGCATTATCATAGTAAAAAAAAAAAAATGAAGAATCTTCCTGTATGTTCAGAGGATGACTAAGGCCTCACAAATTGTTTTATTCCAAATAAAATGAATGTCAGAACAGCAGTTTGATCTCATCATCTAGCTTATATTACATAGAAGAATATTCTTCTGAGTAAATGATTTTTCCACAGACTTCAGCCATTTTTTTACTTCTTTACTGAAGAAGGGTTTTTCAGGTTAAGTATCTTGAAAGTTTGTCCACAAAACATCTTCAATTCACGTTTCTTAAGAACTTTCTGCAGCAACACTGCTACAGTGATGAAGGTTCATGTTTAAGAATATTCTGGAAGTTTCAAAATAAGTAGTTTGGATGAGTTATCCTTATCTGAGGCTTGTGGTCATTTTCTTGATTAGCATTCCTAAATTCTATTTTCAAGCAGAGGGAACCGTGACTTCTTCCATGAATGTGATTTTAAAAACTTGCTTCAATTTGTAGCTAAATTTAGCCCAGTGACTAAAGCTGAAGATCAGACATTAGGGTGGTTTTTCTCCTTTTTTTCCCTAAGAATATTTTATTTGAAGTAAGTTTTTTACTAGTGAGATACTACAAACAGAATGACCATTTGTTTTCAAATATCCAGCCCTGTTAACACTTTGGAAGGAGACAACTTGAAAACAAGTTTGAAGTCAAGAAGACAAACAACTATGATGACTTCAGAAATGTGTAATTTGTAGTCCTGGTAACCTGAAAGTATTTTGATTCATGAGCCTGTTTCTGCAGCTACACAGGAAAATTCTGTAAGGGACACTACTAAATATCTGCTGAAGAACCATGAACTGCCATGGTGAAGTCTGAAATTGCCACATGTAAAGAAATTTTTATTCTATTATTGACATTTATTACTAGTGATTTTAACAATCTACTGGAAAGAACAGTTCTGATTTTTTTTTTTATTACATGCATTCATATATGTTACAAGGAATAATTAATATTTGTCTTGTTAAAACAGCCAATAAACAGAACATACTTGTGGGGTGGGTTAAGTGACAGATGAAGACTATTCTGCAACCTATGATATTGTAAAATACATACTTTCACTCTAACATTAGTGTACACAGATCTTAGAAGAGTTTTAGAAGTTTAAAGCAAGCAAGCACGTGGGGTTATAGAACAAGATAGCAATGCAAATGGAAGAAATTATAAAGCAAGCACAGTTTAATGGTTATATTTTCTTACCTTATATTTGCCCTGGTCACATCCACATAATGTGCTTTCCATTGTGTAGCTCCTTTGTACTCCTATCTCTCTCCATACAACAACTCGTGCTGTTGATTCCTTGGACTTTTCCACCACAAAGCTGCAGCTGCCCATGCAGAATGCTGGGGCAGTTTGACTCAGGATCTTGGGGAGTGCCTGCAGGACAATAATTTCGAAAATACTGTGACTATTTTATTTCACTTATGGAAGCACTTGGGGAATATGCAATCACAAACTGTTATCAGAAAATTCTGCTGCAAGTTCAATTAAAAGAATAAGAATGAAAACATTTTTCCATCTTGAGTTTTCAATACCCAGTGTGTTCAAGTGACAACAAGTTTGACACTTCCTACTTACTAAAATCCTCTATTTCAGCTTCAACCACTAAAATGGAGTGTTAGTCATGTGGGTAAGGAGCAGGATACAAAAGAATTCTTCAGGTGATAACCATCTCCTCCTAATTCACTGAGATAACTTTGCTAACTAAGTGTACTACACACTCCATTTGATCCAGTTTTAGACCACTTCAACAATCCAATTTTCAGATTTAACACAGGTAGTATTTTATTAATACATAAAATTCATCCAAATTCAGCAAAGCACTAGGTGCATATTTAACTTCAAGAACATGAATCAAAGTTCACTATAACTGTTTACACGATGGCTTTGGAAAAATAAACCATTTTGCAAAATGTATGTATTTGACTAATGCTAAATAACTACATTCTCTCCAGCTTTTACTTGCATCAGTTAAGCCAAATCACATGACCACTTTGAATTCACTGTTTCAATAGCATATATACCATTATTAGTGTAAGCTTGCCCAAATATTTCAGTTCACCTTTTGAAACCAAAAGGCTTTTCCCCACAACTCTCATTGCGTATTGTCTTCTGCGCACTGGGACAGTGCAGCTGAGGTGACAAAACCCCGCATAAACATGTTGAGCAGCAGCCATGAACGGCACCAGATTCAGAATTCAGGAAATGATACAAGAAAATCAAGGAGAGAGAGAATTTTTGTAAAAGTGAACAAGAGTTGAGAAAAATCTGAAAGCATCTGTACTCGTTTACATTCACAGATACACAGCAAGCGCTTTAACGTGCATTCACATGCTTTCAAGTTTAAGTCTGCATCTCCTCAAAAAAAACACGGCCTTTGGAGGCAATAGGTTGCACAGATTTGCAGTTGCCACAAGGCGGCAGTGGAGTTACACAGAATAAAGAGGCAACAATTCTTGAAATCTTTCGGCGTTTTCGAAAGCTTATACAATGCAGTGAATGTTTTTTGTGCAAGCTTGTTATCTATATATATTACAGGCACATGTCTTAACTACACATCTTTATAAGAGGAACTTTGCCTATTTCCATACACAGAAATGGGCATTTCCCAGAGCAATTCAGTTTTTTATTTTCTTGCTGTTAGAATATTGTTTGCCATGCTTAAATGACTTTTTTTCATTCAGTAATTGTAAATGAACAGAAGCCTATTTTCCACGTATTTACTGTAACAGTAATGTTGAACAACAAAAAAAAGCATATATTTGTACAAAGACACCCCTGCCCCCCCAAAAAAACACTCTACTAGCATCAAATCCTTACCTGTATTGGTGCACAATGCTTAAAGCCTTTTGAAATACTTTGAAGTACACTCATGAACTAAAATTATTTCATTCTAAGTAAGTCTTCTTATGTTATAAGGTCACTATGTACACAGAATAATATCGGGAAGTTATCTGAAAAGTTATTACAAAGTGAAAAAAAAAAATACATCTATTTTACAAGTGAAAAAGGTACAAATGTCAAACTTACCCTGTAACCAGGGTCTTCTATCACATCGCAAGAGGCAACATTAACATTTGTGTGCCACATTGTCTCTTTGACGCTGCAGCCATACATAAACACATTCTTTTTACGAGAGTGACCATGATAATCACAGTAGACCTACAACAAAAATGAAGGTAAGGCATACAGAATTAACATCTTATAAAAGTAATAGAAGGACAAATAAAAATTTTTATTTGTACTACTGAAAGTTCCAAAGAATGAGGAACCTATATAATTTACTTGTGTGTTAAGACAGAAAACATAGGATTCATCTCAGGAAGGTTTAACCTTCTACCCTAGCAAATGAAACAGGTTTAGGTCTAAAGGTTTGCAGAAGACTGGTTCTCCAAGTAAAATTTAACTGTGGCAGAGTTTAGAAGACCATATTGAAATGTTTACTTTACAAACTAGCTACACAGACACGGTTAAAAAGATTCAGAATTGCTTACACACATATACTCACCAAAGGTAAACGTTTTATGGCAGCCAGATATTGCAGTAACCCTTTAGCATGGTAAATAGTGGGATGCAGATCTGGATTTGGTTTTTGCCACTGCCTGTTTAAATCTTCTCCACTTAAAGAGCAACGGTGGCTATTGTGGGGGGGTGGAAAAACGCATCATGTAGTCTGTATTATCATACTTTTAAATAAGCCTCCCCCCCACCTCAAGTTTTCCTTGTCACCAATGCTTTTTTGGAATGAGTCTGGTAAGCAATAAACTTCAGTTTTCTAACATCCCAAACAATGGAAGGGTTTAAGGTTTTTTAAGTTATGTTACACAAAACTTAGAAATAAAGTAGCTTCTTATATGAAGTCAATTGTAATCTTGCTTAATTGCTGTTGAAACCGAAGTGTTGTGCTTCTATTCTAGTTCAAAATCAGTAATTTCGAATATATGCTATCTTGACAATTTTGCTGTCTTGACTTCTGTAATACAAAAACTAACATCAACCAGAAATCTATGACTTGAAATATAAAGTTGCTAGGAGACAAGTAGCTGTGAGAAAAAAGAGAAAAAACAAACCAAAAAAACAGCAAACAAATAAACATCATCTCCGTATTCAGTCAATTATCAGCAGTAACCTTAAACTTGCAGAAATTTGTGTTCACGCAGTCATATTTGGTACATTTGTCTTTAGATTGTGTCTGTTTAGACAGATTTCTTAATTGTTCCTGTACTAAACTTTCGCCTGTATTCAGAATGATTTAATTCCAGGTGTTATGTTTTACACATGTTTTTACATATATAAAGACCGGGTTTTATTAAAATCCATAATTGGTTTGATTTTATTATTTTGTTCACAAAATCTTCTAAAATAACCACCAATAATTACATCAGAAAAAACTGTAAATTCACCATCCCAAAATTTCCATATCATATGAATTCCCTGTAACCAAGGAAATATAGACTTCTGAATGCTTACTTATCACAGTATCAAAAGGTTCTGAAATATCCCTTAAATGTCTTAAGAAAAGTGGTAGCAAGTGAAAGAATTACCATAAATAACTTTAATTACATCAGGATATTTTCTTACCCTTTCTCTTGCATACCTATTAACTTTCCCCCTTTTAATAACATTTCACAACAGCCATTTCCATAACATCCTGATAAAAACTATAATATAAGAAAGAGAAAAATTACATAAAAAGCTTTATCAGATACAAGGACTGTTCTTTTTCATGAGAACCACAAACTTGTTCAGTTTTTCCTCAAAGAAGCTGTGCTGTTATGTAACACTATAACTACCTAACACTGTAGTTTAAAGAGACAATTAAAATGCCACAACAAATCACATAGGAATGTTTATCAGCCATGAATAAATAAAAATTTATTTTATAAAACTGAAATTCATGGAATAATGCATCTGCCTTTAAAAAGCAAAAAAAAAAAGGAAAAATCCTAGCAATTCTGTAAGTGGTTTTTTTCGTATTAAGTACATTGCATTTGTATGTTGCTGGGATTAATATTTTTTTTTTTAAATAACAGATGCAAAGACTCAGTAGTACAAGTTACATATTTGTGAGTAAACTTATGCTTACTTTCCATTGATGACACCATCTGGATTGAGCATGGGAATAATTTTGAAAATGTAAGACTCTCGTAAACATTGGGCACTTGGATTATTGCTCATAAGGTATTCCAGCGTTCCCTTCATAACCCAGCTCGCATTAGTCTCTCCAGGATGTACACGAGCAGAGAGGAAAACATAAGGACGATTCCCTAAAAAAAGTACAGAAGTACAGTTTGTTCATTGAAAACAGGCAATAGCCAGCCTCATCTATTACAAGGCAAAATACAGTACCAGTATTATTGATAGAGTTTGCCAGAACATTGTTATAAGGACAGTTAACTACATAACTCTCACAATGGAGCTCTACATTCAACCAATTATACAGTCACAACCAGTTCAAGCCAATAATTATGATGACTTTGATGCCTTTTTTTCCAATAGCAATACCGGAGTGGAGGAACAAACCAGGAATGCTGTCATAACTAAAGATCCTTTTTAATCACAGTAGCTTAGATATAAGCCTTGTGTGAGATTTTTTGGCAAGCAAATAACCTGAGCATCTGGAGGAAAACATTACTCAGAAGACAGGTATTCTTTTCGAAGAAGTGTTGTCTGCAAAATGTAACATACAAAAATATCTAGCAACTGATTTAAAATATATTAATATATATACTCTTATATATCCAGACATAAATATCCTTATTTGACTACCACAAATAAATATTAAATACAAAGTAAATCCTGAGTATTGATGCCTCTTAATTTCATGAAATTCATTAACCTTGTTTTACATAGCTATTTTTACAATGCACAACAGTTAATACTATTTTTTATAATAGAGAGATAGTTTTACATTATTTTCAGATGATGACAAAGAAAAGTCATACTTACTGAACTGACAGATATGTTCATAGTAATTGGACTCTGGCATGGCTGTAATAGTGACTAAGGGACAACTGTTGCCAGCCAAAGTCTCACAGAGAACATCTTGCCGAAAATATATCTGTTGAGGGTTGTGCATAGATTCCAGCTTGTGAAGATGCATCTTCACCCCAAAAATAATGAAAAAATACTTCAAATCTTTTGCAGTCACATACCGCAGCCTATTCCACACATACTATTTAATCAATCTTTCTGTTTTTCTAAACAATGTTCAAGTTTCCATCATACATGAAATATCATCCCTTACACATCTGACTGACCGAATACTTCTCTTTACAGAGCCTGTTTTTTAAACTGCTTCAAGAAGATGAAGGCACAGAAGGAACATTATTTTTCTAAAAGACGATACTGTAAGGGTATGTGGAGAGTAAGAACCTCTGCTGCATTAAGGTTATCTGATTAGGGACTTTCTACTGCAGAAGGGGATAACCCAAACCATAGCAAAGACTAAAGTCTCTAACTGATGGGCCATTAAGAATTCACAGGCAAAGCTTTGGAGAGGGGTACCTGAGGGATAAGGGGAAAACAAAAGGAACAAAAGGATTTGGGATATTCGAGGGGAGCCTGTGGAAAACATATGCACCTGATCCTTACAGTCTGCTCTGAGCTACCTCTCTGTGCAGCCCCACTCCTCATCCCATGCATTCAAGTGCTGTCTGGACTAGGTGCAACTAACAAGACACGTGCGAGTGGATTTGGGATTGGTAACTGGAATAATCAAAGGTCTCAGCATCAGTAGCTGCAGAGGCTAGACCTCTTGGAAGCATCTCTGTTGTCACCACAGACTTTGTGTCCAAATTGCCACCTACTATTGGCATTGAAGTGAGTGGACTTGGTGCCAGCAGCTGGAGCTGCAGGCAGTGTTGGCATACTTTGTTCCATGGTGTCAGCAGCAGAAGCAAGAGGGGGTCAAAGTGCTAGCTGCTGGAGTGGGTGAGGGTCTTGGTGTCCAGCCACTGCAGCAAGAACAGTATGTGTCCCAAAAACTAGCTGGTGGTGTGATAAGGGTGAGTGAAGCAAGGGAGGGTGTCTCAGTGCCAGCACCTACAGTAGGAACAAGAGTTACCATCCCATGTGCCTGGTACCAGCTGTCAGGGGTGAGGGGCAGCACAGGCCTCTTCCCTGACACTAGTGTGGCATGGGGAAGTGCATGTGCAATTTGCCAGCAAAATTCAGGGTCAATTACCCAGAGAGTGTGAGGCCCCAGGTCGAGACAAGGAGTATCAGGTGGGCAGAGTCCATGCTGGCATCTGGGAGGAACCACAAGTGCACGAGTGTCTGTGAAACGAGTGTGTGAGTGCACACATCTGTTTGATAGTGACCATCAGGCTGGATTACCCTGCAAGTTGGATGCCTGCACAGTAGGTAAGAGAGACAGGGATCCAGGCAGCGGTATGGCACGGATGGGCCATGCCAGTCATCCACAAATGTGTGTGTGCTTGTTATTCTGAAGAGTGGGTGGGTGTGTACTTTTGACTAGTGAACAGCAATCCTCATCAGCTGGAGAGGCGGAATACTACTTGGGTGTCTGCAATTACCTTCTAAGCAACTCTTGATAGCGTTACACATGGGTGCTGTTGAAGGCAGCACCTTGTCTGTGCTAGTCTGTGCATGCAGCCATGATGGGGTGGGGCGGCATGCGCAAGTGCATGTGTATGTGTCTCTCTCTCTCTTTTTGGGATACATACTCATACTTGCTAGTGGCTGAGCCTACATGCAAGGAGGAAAGCAGCAGTCACGGTCCAGCAGCCTGGAACAGACACCCCCAGGTCCTTTGGCTGGGCTCCAGCAGCCAGGAAGGAGCTGTTGGAGGGCAGCTGCTCATGACATCCCTGACAAGTACCTCTTCCAGGTGCAAGCATGGCTTAGTAAAAAGCATCATGCAACGCTTTTGCACAGGGGCCACTGAATCCTCAGTTCGCTATTACTGCTAGGACAGAAACAATCAAGAGACATTGCAGACAAAAGTCTTGCTTAGTGCTAAAAGCTTCACAACACTTCTTTGGCCAATTCATTATCCTAAAAAGGTTTCTAATTGTCTTAAATATAGTAACATGGATAGGTCAGTTATGAAGAGTTATATGTAGAAAAGCAGGATATGAGTCATTTGACTCAAACACAAATCCTTCGTTCAGTTAGCACTGTTTCCAGTCAATTATGAATTACAATGCCCAGAAAACTCATTTAGCCCACAAGCAAATATCAATTTTATTTTTCCAGGGACTGTTCTTTAGAATAACCTACACATTTCACCAGTTTAAACACTAATATTTTATGAAAATTCTCCATTTTTACAAGCATTTTGATCTTTATAAAAATAAAAGAATTCACTTGTGAATGCTTATGTTTCACGTTGCCCAAAATATGTAACAGATCATAATCTTCTCACCTTTAGAGTTGAATATGTATATGGATAATGATAAGCAAAGTAGCAGACATCATCTTTATGCTGAAAAGTCACTGTGAATGTAATTGTGTAATACGATTTTCCTTTCTGACCTCCAGCAGCAATTGAACTTCTTGAAAAGTGATTCCTAAGTGTAAAACAAAGATAATAAACACATTAGAATGTTCTTTGTTAATATCATAATGTGTGTTCAGGAATAACCAATAAGACCCAGGAAAATTTTTAGTGATTGTCTCTCTCATCTGCTCACATCCAGCTTACATACACTGGTTCCCACCATCGGTAAAGATACTTCTTTATAGCAGTGATACACAATCATTCATATTGGAAAAAGGCAAGTAAACAAACCAAACAACAAGAACAACAAAGAGGAAGCAAACAACTGTTGTCCAAGAAACGTAATGTGTGGATATGCTTTATCACCTTATTCTGTGTTCCAGGACTGCTCTACAGTGATTGCACCACAGAATACAGGAGCCTAATTGCAAGCACCACATGATCAGTATTACTGGAAGTCACTATTAGGATTTCAAGAAAGCATGCATATATATGTTCCCTTAAAAGCTTCTCTGGAACAGTACGCAATTTCTGACAGAAGTACAGACGATGAACAGCATAAATGTTAGTAATGTGCTAAAAAAGTAAGAATCTATATATCTTAGCCACTTCTGCTACTCTTGGTGGTAACCCAGGAAGAAAACTCTGTTTAAAACTGAACTACTAAAATATAATTATCAAACTCAAAAGCAAATATTTCTCCTCAAAAATTGTACCTCATACTAACCTTCAGTGTAAGATTTGCTGTATGTTTGACTGGTGTACTTACTTATAGTAACAGATATCTGTCCCAACACGAGTCCAAGATGGTCGAGAATTTAATGCTTCTTGAACAGAATACATGAGGGGCTGCATACCTTAAATAAAAAATGCATCTCACTTTAACACTTAATATTAACCATCAAGATCTTAGCAGTAATGGACAACATCAACACTTACATGAAAGTGTATGAACTATCTATACTCATTAACTTGCCATCATAGAGTGTATTTTCATGAATGTCTGAGTATCGTACACTCTTTCAACCAGGGGACAGAAGATTCTTCCCTATCTCCCCTCATCATGTCCAAATTTTCAGAAAATAACAAATTAAAGAATAAAAAGAATCACACCTACAGAAGACCAAAAAAAAAATGTTTAAATGAAAGATGTAGTTAGCATGAATGGTAATCTACAAGAAGTCTTGGGTCCTCCTACACCCAACTCACCATTACGAAACGGATTCAAAGAGAATATTAAAAATTTGATATTACTACACATTCGGCTGGATAGCTGGGAAAAAAACTGATGTCTAAGGACAACTTTTTTCTAAAACAGTAACTCTTTAAAACATATTTTTGGAGACTATACTTACATCGAATTCTTAATATTTAGTTGGAGTAGAAAATAATACATACTAATTGAACATTGTTTACTAGTTAAATCAGCCAAATATGTTCAAATTAGCCAAATATATTCAGTGATTCAGTCAGTATCCTTAAAAAAAACAGAAGTAACCATCAGGTAAGCAAATGCAAAAATGAAGACCTAAACTGACCAAGATTAATAAATATTTAAAAGCATCTTATTACCAGTGAAACTACCTGATATTCTTGGATTTTATCAATGTGAATTGTACAATTATGAGAAAATAAGAGTATGCTGTTACTCTGTCCTAAGAGTTTGAGCTTGAGGCAGGAGAGGCGAGCTTCTCCTCCCTCCTTCCTAAAGAAAAAATTTCAGAAAATCCAGCAAGAAAAAACAAAACAAAACAAACTTCACAAAATAAATGGTTTTAAGCTGAATGACACACACACCCCGCCCGCTTCCCAACAAGTGGAAAATAGGCATATTCAGTAAGCCAGTACTTTTGGATGAGGTACATGCAGCAAACACTACTTGCAGGAGACTGCAAGGGTCACCTACAAAGGCCAGCCTTTCAAAGGAGACTTACTTTTCCTTCTCACATAACGTGCTTCTCTTCCCACCAATAAGACAAAACTATTTGAGAATGTCTCCACTCACTTTCACATCTGAAAATACACCTCTATTCAGAAAGCAATTAATGACACCTGTCATTCTTCTTCCACATATATGCATCAACAGGCTTTGATGCTGTCCCCCTGACAGTGGCCTTAGAACAAACTTTAGCTGCTGCCACCAGTAAATTTCTTCTGCTTTGGCCTGACTTACAACAAAATATCATTAAAATCTGGCAGCCAATGTTGTAAGACATTTTTCTTCTTTTTAACTGAAACTTGTCAAAACATTTTCTAGTAATACTATTAAAAAAGAATCTGATCTGAGAACATGAATATTTTACTGATCCTGAGGCAAAGGGAAGGAAACAGCTGAGCTGTTTAGCACAGGTATTTTTCTACATATTTCTTCTCAAAGTATGGGAAATGTATCTTACCGTAGTTAAATTGACTGTTTGACTTTTCACAGTTAATGATGTTAAACCGGTAACTGATGCCAGTTTTCATTCCACTGACTTCAAAGTAAAACCATTGATGATAATGATTGCTATTTATATCCGAGTTCAGAATTAGATCATACTCATTTCTAAAGATAAACAAAAACATATCAATGAGTCTTTTAAAAGCAGAAATAAAGGCCTTATGTGTGAAAAGAAGAGCTGAATTATCTTACTTTCTGATCTGAATAACTTTGCGCAGGTTTCCAGATTCAAATTTGGAATTAAACTTCAAAACATCTGCTTCCTCTGGTACTGAACAGCTATGAGGAGAAAAAGGGATCAAAATGAAAAAAACAAACTTAACTAGAACAAACACATTAAGTTTATTTTAGCCCTTGCTTGGTAATTTAGAAATTATCTTGAAGCTTCCTCTAAATACAGCCTGGACAGAAGAAACAGTTACATCAGATGAAACTATCATTGAAGTCTGTCAAAATAGTACTGCTTTAAGTATTATAACACAAATCATATCACAGAGTAAGCAGAACAGGCTTAGAAAATGCGCTGAATATTTTTTTCAGAAGGGTAAAAACTTACCTGAAATTATCAAGGTCATATACAACCCTGTCTATAATGTCATTTTGATGAATCAGTCTTTCAATATCTTGAGAGATTTTTGTCCTAAAATAAAAAGCAGAGTTCCCATTTAAAATGTTGCATACTGTTTTCAATCACAAAAGAGGAATTACCTCATACAAGAAAGATGACATGAAGACATTGGGACAGATTTTCAGAGAGATCTCAGCCTCAACCCCACTTATGTGCACAAGCTGTAAGTGTACTTAAGTTTGAACACCTGCATTCACAGCTGACTGAGTCCAACATTTTTATGTGGGGGAACTGAGTTTTCATGCACACAACCCACTGGGTTTTATCGTATGGAAAAAAATGCAACATTTCATACTTTGTACTAGAAGCAGGAATCACTCAAACATTACTTATGTTAATACTTAAATCCAGGACAGCACTTGGTAACATTAGTAACTTACGCGAGTCCTACCATAACTAAAATTAAAGGGTTTTAGAAAGTAGGCCGTGCAGTGAGTGTGTTAGTGCACTAGCTTTTCACCTCTGGAGATCTAGGTTCATTTATCGACTAGGTAACAAATAAGAATGAATTTGGTGATGTCAGTCAAATGCCAGGTGAATGTTTATCCAGATCATAAAACCATTGCACAACTGGCAGTATCTAGGTCCTGGTTTGGAAAAGTAAGAAATTGCTGCAGTTCAAGAATGAAATATAGTAGCAGAGCTGTGTTGAAAAGCTTGCACAGCACCTGCAATAAGAAGAAAAGGAAGCAGATTAACAATGAAAATAAAGGAACAGAGCGGCAAAGTACGTTCAGGCTGGAAATTCTCCATTTAATTAAAATAAATATTGTTAACAAATGAGAAAAAGAAGGTAAGTGCACAACTCTAGTGCCTTGTATTAAACCAAAACTAACTGGAAGAGTAAACAAGTCAGGACTCCAATGTACTGACAGAATTGAAAAGACGCTGACACACCACGATCTATCTGATCAGGTTCAGCTCAGGGCAGAAGTACAGATTTTTGATCTTGCACTTGATCTCACACAACTCCTTAGATCTCAGTATGCCTCAGGTCTAAAGGGTCATAAAACTTCCTGTCATCACAGGAGTTTTGCCAAGAGAAAATCCATTAACGAATATGAGGCATTCAAATACCAGAGCAATAACCAATGTAGACAAAAAGAAAGAAGAAATAGTTTCAAGATGCACAAAAAAGGAAAGGTAGCACCAGACATTTTCAGGTCCCAAAATAAAAAAAAAAAAGGAGGGTGGAGGGAGGGAGAAAGAGAATCTATTTTAAGATAATCAAAGGAAAAAATACAAAACCAACACTGTTGATGTGCAGCTCTGTGCTTATAGATTAGTCCTTTGTAGATCCTGATATACCTCATGATCACTTCTTAAGTGTCAGATGATCAGAAAATACTAAAGTGACTAGAAAATACGAAAGCGTGCAGCAAAAACACAACCTAAATTTTTAAGGAAAGGAAAAAACTAGGAATTTAAACTCAAATATACAGAGTATTGAATTATATAATAATTCTTTCCCTAAAAGGTAGAATGATATAAGCCACTTCAGTTATTCTCAATGACAACAGTAATTCAGTGAAACATTTGGAGAAAATTCCATGTTACTAAATGCAAACAAAAAAACAAAAACACACTCCAAAGCACGAACTCAAAAGCACTGCATCTCTGAGCATATTGCTAGACTAAACCTCCTCCCAAAATTCCACGCATTTGTCTAATAAAAGTAAAGAGAAAAAAAAACACTCTCACCTCGGCTCCCTCCTAACTTTTTCTTAAATTGTAATTTGGATGGATGGATGAAGGGAATCATTTGTTTTTTAAGAAAGACTTAGCTGATGAGCAGGTTTCAGTATAGGTTGGGAAATTACATATTAGAGAGCAGTGTAGGGGAAAGGGACCTGGGGGTCCTGGTGGACAACAGGATGACCATGAGCCAGCACTGTGCCCTTGTGGCCAGGAAGGCCAATGGTATCCTCGGGTGTATTACAAGGGGGGTGGTCAGTAGATAGAGAGAGGTTCTCCTTCCCCTCTACTCTGCCCTGGTGAGACCCCATGTGGAATATTGTGTCCAGTTCTGGGCCCCTCAGTTCAAGAAGGGCAGGGAACTGCTGGAGAGGGTCCAGCGTAGGGCAACAAAGATGATTAAGGGAGTGGAGCATCTCCCTTATGAGTAAAGGCTGAGGGAGCTGGGTCTCTTTAGTTTGGAGAAGAGGAGACTGAGGGGCAATCTCATTAATGCTTACAGATATATAAAGGGTGAGTGCCATGAGAATGGAGCCAGGCTCTTCTCAGTGGCAAACAATGAAAGGACAAGGAGTAATGAGATCAAGCTGGAACACAAGAGGTTCCACTTAAATTTGAGAAGAAACTTCTCATTGAGGGTGACAGAGCACTGGAACAGGCTGCCCAGGGAGGTTGTGGAGTCTCCTTCCCTGGAGACATTCAAACCCCACCTGGACACATTTCTGTGCGACCTCACCTAGGCGTTCCTGCTCCAGCAGGGGGATTGGACTAGATGATCTTTCGAGGTCCCTTCCAATCCCAAACATACTGTGATACTGTGATTAAGGAGAGCATAAATCCCACTGAATGCCAGAAAAGTGTGAACAGAGCCTTAGAAAACTTAAAAGCTTCTCCATGTCCCCCTACCAAACTCATTTTCACCACCCACCTGTAAACTATAAATTTCTAAAAAGATTAAGCACTCTTTAAACAGGTTTCCTTTTCAGAAATTTCTTACATTGCGGTAACAAGACTGAGTCATTTGTAGAAAACCGAATTCTTAGAACAGTGTGCCTTTAAAAGGTGATGCAGGATTTTTGATTGAAGTTTTTAGCATTATTACCTGATATTTCATTATTGTTTCACACAAGACCTAAAAAAGTTACTTTCAATATAGAAAAGACAACAAAAATAAAAAATTTACAAGTTACACTTAAATATACTCTAGAATTACCTTCGCAGTTTAGAAATCAGCTTTATGTATAGCCACACAAGTACTGTTTGTTGGTTAAAAGTCAGAGTTAATAAAGTGCTTTATATACACAAGAATAATGAGCACTGGAATTACAAATTTTATCTGACTTCACTGAATCTTACTCAGAATTAATTCAGAATAACTAAGTACTACAAAAATATACATGAAGATTTGCAAGATTTTCTTAAAATGCAGTTCTTAGGTGATTTCTGACTCAAGACTATCTCCCTTCTGATTCAGCTGAATGTATTTAAGAAATAAGCTTATAGGCAAGATTCTTCTTCAACACTGAATGGTGCTTTCTAGTAACAGTATATTCAATACATCACTAGTGTTTCAACACTTGATCATTTCAGTAGAAAGAACACTTTTTTACAAAAGTGGTGAAACAGCAAAAGGATTTTTAATTATACCACGTAAAGACACTTAATGTCTTTATTATTTTAATAGCTAAATGTAAACATGAAGAATCTCATGAAACTGGTTGAAGTATGAAGCTGAAAGCATTTAGCCTAATAATTAAGCTAGTGGTAAATATTATACCTACTATTATGTGTTCTGCTAACATGTTCATTTGTCTTTATAAGTAACTTGCTATCCATATGAGTCAGCTTGTCATACCACCTCTGCAAATTATTCTGAAAAGTCACATCACCCTTCCTCATCTTCCAACATGTCACAGTGAAGAAACAAAGAGGTGTGTTGATGTACTGTTTTTTGTTGGTTTGTTTTGTTTTTCATTCAGTGTTTATTGCACATCATTCGCCAGGACCTAATACACAAACTGAATCCTCAGCATTTGTTACCTCTAAATTCCGTTACACTGCAAACACTAAAACAAACACTTAAGTGTATTAATTTTTTTTCATTTTTCACAGTACATTTTCCTGAAAGATAGCTTTGTTAGAACAGCAATGAGAAGAGCTGAAGTATCTTTAAACCACTAACTGTCCAATCTTTGCTAAGACTTGAAGAGAGCATTCAGGCTGGTGGGTTTTGTGTGTTTGTTGTTGTTGTTGTTTTCAGTTTGGTTTTGTTGTTTTTTTTTTCTTTTCTTTTTCTGTGTGTATTGTTGGTGGTGGTGGGTTTTTTTGTTTGGTTTGGGGTTTTTGTTTGGTTTTGTTTGGTTTTGTGGGGTTTTTTTTGTTTTTTCGTTGTTGTTTTTTGTTTTGTTTTTTTTTTCCAAACTAAAGAATTGAGATGGGAGATGGTGGGAAGGCAGAAAGGGAGACTATAAATTAAACAGTATTTAGAAGCTGAATTACAGAATTCGCAATTACAGAATCAGATTGTGTTCTTGTTTATGGCTCTGCATCGATCAATGCTGCTCCACCTACCTTCAAACTGCTTCAGACTATTCAATGAAATAGTTTTAGACACCGAAGTAAATATTGTATATGTGACTGTTAATCTTACCCTAAAGACTGTTTCTCAAAGGAACAAAAACAACAACAAAAAAGGAGTATGGTAACTCACCTCTGCACTCCATATGGCCTCTCCAGAATAGGCTCCTTAAATGGGGGTGGAATATGGCCAAAATAATCTGGATAGGCCACTTCTGAATATTCAGGAATAGACTTTGTGTTTTTTACCATTTCAATATAAAGATCACAGTCATGAACTGGTGATACATCAGAAACCTCAAGCATGACTTGTTCCCCAGATGAACTAGATCTGGAATCCTCCTCCTCTGAATCCACTCCAGCACAGCAGAGTTTTCCCAGCTGGACAGATGATCCTTCAAAGAGGCTACTTCCACAAGGCGAAACATGTTCACAAGGTTTACTACAAGCAAGTGTGGTAAGGCTAGCTTTGCTTTCCTTCTTTATCACAAAACTTGTACTATAATACTGATCATTTTTTGCATTGTTCTGCAGACTGATTCTGTCCAAGCCTTTCACAATTTCTTGGCTTAGACACTGGCATGATGGAAGGAGGTTTCTTTCATCATCTTGCTGATGTAAACTACTGTCTTTGATCCTATCTTTCTTTGGTAGTTCCAGAAAGGCTGGCCTTCTATTGTATTCCTCTGTCAATAAAGGATTGCTTTCCTTCAAAGCAACTCCTTTGATTGACTGCTTTGCTTCAGCAGGGTGCTCCTCTCCTGCGGTAGGAACAACAATAGGCCCACTCATATTTGCATCAGGTACAAAAGGCTTTGGTTCCTTGGAAACTAAGTCACATTCCTTAAAAAATAAAAGAGAAAAAAAATAAAAAGCTTTATTTGAAAAAGTAGTAAACAGTTCCTAAAGTTTTGTTCATATTAGAAACCCTTCTCTTTCATTTTTTCTGAGGTATGTTTTGCAAAAATCAAAAATAAGTATAATTTAAAAAACACCAGTTATTATGTTTTAAACTTACCTAAATCTAGCAATAAAGTTTCAGCTTTTCCAAGAAAAAGGTGTCAAAGCAATAAACAAGTAGATCATCAATAACAATTTATCATGTAATTCAACAGCTATTTTAATGAACTACTTTAAAGAACTGCACAGCATTTAAGAAAATATCTCATGCAATGAATCTTTGTCAAAAGTCTCGTGTCCTTTCTTACCATTTTGCTTTCTGCAGTGCACAGTAATCACAGAATCACAGAATTATTTAGGTTGGAAAAGTTCTTTATGATCATTGAGTCCAGCCATTAACCTCACACTACAAAGTGCACCTCTAAACCACGTCACATCTTTTAAACACCTCCACAGATGGTGACTCCAACACTGCCTTGGGCAGCCTGTTCCAATGCCTGACAATGACTTTGGTGAAGAGATTTTTCCTAATATCCAAACTAAACCTTCCCAGCAAAATTTGCGGCCATTTTTTCTCACCCTTTCACTTGCTACTTGGGAGAAGAGACCAGCACCCTCCATGCTACAACTTCCTTTCAGGCACCTGCAGACAGCAACAAGGTCTCCTCTCAGCCTCCTTTTCTTCAGGTTAAATAGCCCCAGTTCCCCCAGCTGTGCCTCATCAGACTTGTGCTTCAGACCTCTCACCAGTTTCAGTGCCATTCTCTGAACTCTCTCCAGCATCTCAATGTCTTTCTTTTAGTGAGGGGCCCAAACCTGAGCACAGGATTTGTGGTGTGGCCTCATCAGCAGCAAGTACAGGGGGACGATCACTTCCCCAGTCCTGCTGGCCACACTAGTTTCAATACAAGCTGGGGTGCTGTTGATTTTCTTGGCCATCTGGGCACACTGCTGGCTCATTTTCAGCTACCTGTTGACCAACATACCCATGTCCTCCTCTGCCAGGCACCTGTCCAGCCACTCTTGCCCAAGCCTATAGCGCTACTTGGGGTTGTTGTGACACAAGTGCAGGACTTAGCACTCGGCCTTGTTGAACCTCATAAAACTGGCCTCAGTCCATTGATCCAGTCTGTCCAGATCCCTCTGTATGGCCTTCCTACCCTCCAGGAGATCAACACTCCCACCCAACTTGGTGTCGCCTGCAAGCTTACTGAAGGTGCACTCAATCCCCTCATTCAGATCATTGATAAAGAGATTAAACAGAACTGGCCCTAATACTGAGCCCTGGGGAACACCACTCGTGACCAGCGGCCAACTGGATTTAACTCCATTCCCCACAACTCTTTGAGCCCAGCCATTCAGCCAGTTTTTTACCCAGAGAAGAGTGCACTCATCCTGGCCATGAGCTGCCAGTTTCTCCAGGAGAATGCTGTGAGATACAGTGTCAAAGGCTTTACTGAAGTCTAGGTAGGCAACATCCACGGCCTTTCCCATATCCACTAAGTGGGTCACCTTGTCATAGAAGGAGATCAGGTTGGTCAAGCGGACATCAGAAAACAATTTAATTTTCCTTTATATCTTCACACAGTCCCCTTCTCTGATTAAAGGAACCCATAACATTTAACTAAACAGCTCACTATATAGCACTCTCATATGTAGCTCTAGAACTACAGACTCTCACTTTTTGGCTAGAGCAACTACCCACCCAAAAAAGATTGTCAAAGTGTATTCCAGAGTTAACCCATCACGATGAGTAATGCCCTGGGAATGATATACTTTACCTGAAAGTTTTCTGAAAGTTCTGGGAAAAATTGCTCATACATTTTCAGTTCTTCTATGGGTCTTCCCAATTCTTGTCTAGGTTTCAGTTTATCGATATCAGTCTCAATATCATCATTCTGAAAGAACAAATTAAGTTTCCATCCAGAATAAATGAACTTCTGAAATAATTGCATTCACCTTTTACTTCTGACATGGTGATGCTTTAAGAGCTGAATATCACTATTTAAAAAATTACCTAAACTGCATCTTTCACCATGAAGGTTTAAGCAGCTCAGTTTCATTAGCATGCCAATGCCTCCATTTCACCAGAAATATTAAAAACATCTCAATTTTCTTCCTTTCATCCAAGTGTATGATGCAAAGACATCAGACATCAGACTGCACTTAACATATGTCTTTGCATAATCCAACTGTTGTAACCTGGAACACTGAGATTTCATCTGACTGTAATGACAAAGGAATAACTGTTTCTATGGAAGATATTCCCCTCATCAGGGCTCATGAGAGCCTTGAATAATATTTATCATTCCAGTCCAGAGACAGGCAATTCAGTTCACTCCTGAATATATGTAACATAAAAATACAGAATACGGCAGTCCTGACTGGCAGCTGGAGTGCAGAACAAGACCTTCTCAAAGTGATACAACCATGAAAGGTCTTATCTGTACCTCTACAGTTCGCTGAATTTCAAAGCTACCTTACTGAAACACTGACCTAGTCCAGAGTGATGGAAAATGTCAGAGTAGTTCCTACATACTGAGCAGCTTAGGTGGGAATAGCAAGCTGAGAGAAACACACATCAGCAACAGAACATAGCTAAAAGAGTATGCTGTTCTGTTCCACCATACTCCAGACACACCACGTGTGAAGCAAACAGATTTTGATAAAACTCTTGAAGAAACCTGAATAATAAAGGTTGATATTTTCAAGAAGTATCCACCTTAAGTTTCATTAGTTTTTTTTTGTTTTAGAAATTGCCCTGAAAACCTCCTCAAGGTCCTTCTAACACTTAAAACATATGGCTGTATATATGACTCAAGCAATTTAAATAAAATAAAAAACTGTTATGCCCAAGTTTTGTGTATTAGTTTTGTCTCATACCAACCTTAAAATGTTGGTCCTTGTCATCATCATTTTCGGTTTCAATTTCTGATTCTGTTTCAGCATCGTCGTTATCATCGCTTTCATCTACTACATCATCCACTATGGTACAAAAGAGTTTTGTAAGGCACATTATATATTTACTGCAATACATATCCTCAAAAAAATTTTCTGTGTTCTGGGTTTATTTTCTTTTTTAGTTACCATGTGAGAAAACTGTATAAAGCAACTAGTAAACATTAATTACTATTACCAGATCTACAAAACAAAGTGCTTGTTTGACAATACTGCAGACTCAATTTATTACATTTCCACTCAGTTTTAAGTCAAAACAAAGATTTCTACTTTAAACAAAAGAAAAACCAAAAAACAAACACCTCCCCCTGCCCCCATAAAGACACATACGAACAAAAACATCAGCAAGACAGATGGCCATTAAAAATACTTCAAAATGTGGATGTGCCAAGAACATCTCAGCACGGCTTGAGGGCCACAAAAAATGAGATGACTAATACATTTTCCCAAAATGATAATGACTGTGTAAAAAAAAAAAAAAAAACAAAAAACCCAACCAAACGCTCAAGTCTCAGCAGCATTTAGTCATAGGAGCTATCGCTCCAGTACCACATAAGAGTGGGACAGAGCACCTTCTCCAACGTTTTTGGCTTGCTTAAATAGGGCCTAACAATTTTAAAAACAAAAACAAAAAACAAAAACAAACAAAAAAACCAATCTGAAACATGTCACTGGAGATTCAACCTGTTAGAAAAATACTCAAGAGTGGGCACTGCAACTGCCTAGCATGGACAGGTTGGGAACTTCAGATTATCCCCAAAGCATAAAGCAAGATGTTATTTTTCAGACATGTGGAACTATTTGGATACTAATGATTAATTTCTACTAGAGTTAGAGACAGTACACTGAAGGATCTAGGACTTCCTCCTTTTTTCAAAAAAAGAAAAACAAGAGGAAGCAAACTGTTACACGTGACAAATGAGAATTGGCTATCTCCCTAATATGTGGAAGTGGGCATTAACTGGTTATTCTGACACAGATTCTGCTTATTAGTGAAAATTTTTATCTTTTTCTGGATATCTCATGTAGTCTGAGTATCAGGGTTTTTTGTTATGTGTTCTAAAAGAGTGTTTTCCATGCAGGAAATCTGCCGATATTCACTTACAGATTACCCAAAATACTGTATTAAGTAGAGGTTTAATTTCTGTGGATTTTGGAACACACTTCTGAATCTATTTTCTATTTTGAAGACAAAATGAACTCTAAACACCTGCAGCTTGAATCTGACCCATATGAACCCCCATCACACAATGGTCTTCTTCAGATTAAGATCACATTTTGTTTCAGGAGATATATTATAGAGTCTGACTTTGCCTCTGCATTTTAGAGCAACTTTCTAACAGCAGCTTCATCAGTTGCTTACCCAAGTACCAAGCTGTTTCACCGTATCTGCAAATGCATTAACCATTAATTACCCAAAAAAAGAAAGGTTTTCACAATAGGATGAATTTATTTTCTACAAAGCACCATAAAAATGCTCTGCAGACAAGTGCTGCCTAAGAGACCACGACAGTCCAAGAAGACAGCTCTACTTTTCTCACCATGCAAATGAAGGAATAACCACAACAATTTTTAAAAAAACCAATGCTTCAAATGGCACATGTTAATCTGAATTCACTACATCCAGTTTACCAGAGTGACACAGAAATCAAGGAATATATGCTCCTGTAAAACAGGATGTACCTATATTACATTTCACATAGGAGAACATATATGGTGAGTTAAAAAGAGAGACCATTAAAGTTTGTAGACTAACATGTACAGTCTGTGCTCTACACTTCAGAGTTTGATAAACACCATGTTTTAGTTCCCTTTTTATATTTCATACCTTGGAAACATAACTATTTATGTGTAGACAAAATTTTCATCAGTTAAAACCTAACATTAGAAATTAGTGTTCCACACTAACAGTCACAGACCCTGTGCTAGCTAAAAAGAGTCTCAGAATCCAAGTTTTAGTGGAGAACACAAAAAATTGCTATTGATTTCACCTCACATAAAGCAATGTTAGACATACTCAAAGACAAAACATTACAAAATTAAGATACCATCAGGAGGCAAATTGTACAGCTGAGCCACAGGACCACTGGTAGGAATAACCGGGAGTTGGAAATGGAAAGCACTTTTAATCGTTGGTAAAGGAAGACGATTTTTAGGAAAACATTTTCTCATTATTAGGCTGGATGTGTTGACAAGAGGATCAAGAGTTCTTACTGCAAGGCACTCCTATTAACAGGAAAATAATTAAGACAACAGAAAAGTATCTCTCAAACTAATAAACAAATGACATTTCTTTTAGAGATTTCTAGAATTCACTAATAGCAAAGTATTTTGTTTACAATAAATTTTACTAGTATCTCCTTTGAAGACCCAAAGAATTTACACCAACTCAAATTCACTTTTTTTAAAAACCCAAGCTTCTAAATAAAAAGACTCCCCTTCAGTTTTTCTAAATTATGTTCGACAGTCCCTCCCAGAGACAGTCACAGCAAAATAAGAGCAAATGTGAATTTAATTCTGTATTCTTTCATTCTGCTTTAGTCCAGTACAGAAAATAATCCTTACCCCTATAATCAGGAATGACCATGAATATCATAAAATAACAAATTTGAGGTCAGGATGTGTTTTTAAAGCCAAAGAGGCAAAAACAACAAAAACACAACTGAGATAAACTTACTTGTGAAGTGTTGTAAAGAATTTTCATCCCATTGGCATCAATGAATGCTTTTCTTCCCAGTTTGATACTTGTAACGCTTTTAATGCACTGTAAAACTCCTTTACGTATCAGCATGTATCTGTGTCGACTATCATGATGGTGCCAATCAATATAAATCGTTAAAAGCACCTGCACATATCCTTTGTCTACTGCTCTCCTGGCATTTGTTTCTTTATAAAAGAAGTTAGGAAAGAAAATTAAAAATTGCCCACAGACTTCACTACTGTTTTCAAATAAATGTTAAAATTATTATTTTTACTCAAGTAACTGAATTGTTTCATTTTAAGTAGCATTTTAGTCATGCTTAGCAGAATTTTACATTAACCTAAACAGAAATGACTGAATAACTGAGGCCAGCAGTCCACACTTCATTCTTCAGACCAACACTGCATGTTATTTTCATGGTTTGCCAGAACAGTGCGTATTACACTTAAAGTCAATTGTAAGATACCATCAGCTAGCAAATCTAAAAAAAAAAAAAAAAAAGCATACCTATCTCCATGCACACACACCGTGTGTAGAAACAAGATTTGAAACAAACTTCTTACCTACCACTTGTAATCCATACAGTTTTGCAGCAACTATGACTCAAATTTGATAACTCAAAATACCTCTACCCTAAATACTGGGCAATCAGTATGACAACTGGACTCTACACACCAGAGATCAGTGTTTTTACAAAAAGATTTATTTATATTAAGTGTAGGAAGCTACAATGCCGAAACTCCTCACAACTGGGTAAGACATCTCAAAACAAACACACAAGAACTCCTGTTTTAAAGACACACTTTTTCAACATTGAATTTCTTTCCCCAACATTAAAGTTGCCAATTTACAGAATACTGACAATAATTTGGAAATATTTCTTTCCTTAAATTTCCTGAGGAGAAATTCCAAAATCAGTAAACACACAAATCTGTAAGACTACAGCATCACACTGATGAAACATAAAAAAACTCAGCATCCTGCAATAATCGGTACAAAGTTTCCTGTCATTCGTCTGAAATGGCTTTCTGCAAATCTAATCATGCCTCGGTTCTCCTCCAACTCCACTAAAACTACTAGGAATGCTGTATCTTTTATTTAACTGTTTGGAGAGAATGGGTTTTTAATTGCCTTATCAGTTACAATACTGGTGCAAAATCTACAGAGATTACATTTGTCAGAACCCACTGCTGCGAGCCAAGATAGCCAATGTCTGGGAACAAAGCATCATTTTGTTACCTTTGGTTCCATTTCATGAGCATAACTGACAGATTTGTCATTAGGTCTCAAGACCTAGTTACTCAGAAATGTACAGAAACCCTGTATTTTACCCTGCAGATATTTTCAGATGCATATATAAAGAAGATGCACTGGAGTTAAGCTATCGCTATCCATTACTGAAGGGCTGAGGTAACTGTGAAAAGTTATTTCTCCGCCTTGCATCCGGATCAGTTCTGCAGAAGCAGTACAGCCTTTCTGCTGCATAACTGAAGAGACAGTAACTAATTATTAAACATATATGTATATACCACACAAATCTTAAAGCACCAGAGACTGCAGATAAAACTGTAGCCTTATTTCTAAATTTCCGAGCCTTGATTTTGTTTTGGTCACAGACTTCATATTAGTTTTATTCTGTGTATATGTATACACGCAAATATATATCTCAACTAAACAAACAGTTTCTTGTAGTCAAACACTTACTTGATTTTAGCAATGCAGCAAGTGTGTCTAAAGCAACCCTGTCAACATAACAAGAAAAGTCAAAACAACAACCAACCAGTAAGCTTAATCTACAACACT
Source organism: Patagioenas fasciata (assembly GCF_037038585.1). NCBI lineage: Eukaryota > Metazoa > Chordata > Aves > Columbiformes > Columbidae > Patagioenas > Patagioenas fasciata. The sequence goes on from NC_092560.1 coordinate 30,987,964, forward strand.
GTGAAGCTATACAAAATATTTACTGCTAACAGATTTATTTGGCGTCTATTCTCATGTTTCCCTAGGTGCACTGTATCAGACTTTACTTTTAAAATTTGATTTTACTAAAATAGCATGCATCTCCACTATATTTGAAGTTGGACAGTGAAATTTAAAAATATCAATGCAATGGCTTGACAAACTTTCAGCCTTTTCAAAAAATACACCATAATTGACAATGTTTATGAACCATACTCAATGGATGAGACACTTCTGAAACTCCTGTTTTTATATTAGCAGTAGAACAAGTACTTCCACAAAGCAAAAGACACCATTTTAGAAAACTGTAGGTCAAAACTGGCAGCATATGACTATATTGAGGATTAATATTAATCAATCTGTACTATAATACAGGATTGGCAGTGTAGGATTTTTCTTGTACACAAAGATCTTGCCTCAGTTAACTCAATATGTACAACTAGAAAATGTATGTACTTATTTTTACCATGTTTGTAAAGATAGACTTCACACATCTGATCTTAGACCATAAACAAGGATATCACGATTACTCACATCATGGAATAGATAGTTCATATGTCTAATTTTAGCTGGGGCTTAAACAGGCAGGGCATTTTTTTTTTTTAAAGATACTCCAGTGACCACAAATACTAGATTTAGATAATATGACACTATTTTTTGTTCCAAAGTTAGAATGTGAACAACATGAGATTATTATTTTGCTAACCAGATGAAAAATTCAGTTTTCCGCAGGTATGTACTTCCAGAAGATGGTATTGTATAAAGGGCTACCTCCAGTTATCTATTTTTATCCTAAATCCACTTTAAAAAAAAAGAGAGGTGGAATATTACAGACAAAAAAATAACATTTATATTCTTTTAACAGTACTATAACTAGACATTATAATATTTTGTGTTACTCAACTGGGTAAATTTAAACCATCAGATTTGTAGTTCTCCTTCTCACCTCCTTTCACTTCAGCTTTCCAGTTACGAGTTGCATTTGGTTTATCTGATATTAATTTTTAATTTACATTTAAGTTTTGAGATGCATCTATGGTTTTTCCATATATTATATTAAAGAGACCTTACTTACTTCATAAGGCTTGTGTTCTTTTTACTAAAAGGGCCAATGATCTTAAACATCAGTTCTACTACTCCATGCTTTCCCAAGGACACTGCATTTACAGCTGAAAGAGTTAAAAGCAATCCGTTTTAAGATAATGTAATAAGAAAAGCAGCAGAAGAAAAAAAGATCAATATACTCAAACTAAAATCCATGAGAGTTAATTTTGAAGTACAAACCATATTAGACATGTTTGTGCTTTAACACATATAATGACAAGCAGATGCTGCTCTGCACATAATCAGTGTGATAATCCAATTCTGATAAAACTTGGAAAAGACAAAAAAAGCCCAAACCTTTACAAATAAAATAATGTACTGCTTCCAATGCTTGCTTCTGCACTTTTTGTTGGTAAGATAAACTAGAAAAATAATTTCCTTCTAAAAAAATATCACTTTTTATCAAGAAGCAGGGTTTCTAAAGCTTCAAGTCTAACAAGTTCTATGACTTGCTATTGTCCTTCATTACCAGGATAAACAGGCACATCCACCAAGATTTGAAAGCCAAGTGTTCACTGTAAAATTTAGAAATGCCACTGGTATAAGCTGTCCTGAGCTACATTACACATATATGTCCTCAGAAAATAAAAAAAAAATTTACTTGAAAGGGAGCAAATTAAAAGAAACGACGTTAAGACCTACATTTAAGAAAAGCATTCTAGATGTAACTATAGTTGAAGTAAAATGCTCATTGCAAATACAAACTGCTGAAACAGGCACAGAAATTCAATTCCTGACTTGAGTTTAGCTGTATGCAGTCCTAACAAAGAAGGAAGAGAACAACTAATAATTTAACACAATGTTTCTATAGACATATCAACAACAAAAGGGGGGCTAAGGAGAACCTCCATCCTTTAGTGGATGCATGGGGAAACATAGTGACAGAGGACAACAAAAAGGCTGAGGTACTAAATAACTTCTTTGCCTCAGTCTTCAACAGTCAGAACAGTTGTGATACACGTCCCTGAGCCAGAAGACAGGGACAGGGAGTAGAATGAAGCCCAAATAATCCAAGGGAAAATGGTCAGCAACGTGCTACACCACTCAGACAGAGACAAGTCAATGGGATCCATCCAAAGGTACTAAGGGAGCTGGCAGAGGTGCTCACTGAGCCACTTTACATCATTTATCAGCAGTCACGCTTAACCAGGGAGGTCTCAGTTGACTGGAGGTTGGCAAACGTGATGCCCATTTACAGGAAGGGCTGAAAGGAGGATCCAGGGAACTACAGACCTGTCAGTCTGACCTCTGTGCTAAGGAAGGTCATGGAACAGATCATTCTGAGTGACATCACATGGCACATACAAGACAACCAAGCAATCAGTCCCAGTCAGCATGGGTTTATGAAAGGCAGGTCCTGCTTGATCAACCTGATCTCCTCCTATGACAAGGCAACCCACTTAGTGGATGAGGGAAGGGCTGTAGATCTTGCCTACCTAGACTTCAGTAAAGCCTTTGACACTGTATCCCACAGCATTCTCCTGGAGAAGCTGGCAGCTCACAGCCAGGATGGGTGTACTCTTTACTGGTTAAAAAACTGGCTGGATGGCTGGGCCCAAAAAGTTGTGGTAGAATGGAGCCAAATCCAGCTGGAGGCCCGTCATGAGTCGTGTTCCCCAGGGCTCAGTATTAGGGCCAGTTCTGTTTAACCTCTTTATCAATGATCTGGATGAGGGGATCAAGTGTACCCTCAGTAACTTTGCAGGCAACGCCAAGTTGGGTGGGAGCTGGAGGGTAGGAAGGCCATACAGAGGGATCTGGACAAACTGGATGGATGGACTGAGGCCAATTGTATGAGGTTCAACAAGGTCAAGTTAAAACAAATCCTGCACTTGTGTCACAACAACCCCAGGTAGCGCTACAGGCTTGGGGAAGAGTGACTGGAAAGCTGCCTGGTGGAAAAGGGCATGGGGGTTTTGGTTGACAAGTGGCTGAAAATGAGCCAGCAGTGTGCCCAGGTGGCCAAAAAGGCCGACAGCACCCCAGCTTGTATTGGAACTAGTGTGGCCAACAGGACTGGGGAAGTGATCACCCCCCTGTACTCAGCACTGGCGAGGCCCCACCTCAAAGCTTCCACATTTTAAAAGTATTGAGACTTTATGAATTACATGTGCTCATGCGAATGTCCTAGAAACATAACCTTATCAATCAGCAAATCAGTTCTCTTGGAGGAATGTAGTTATGTTTTCCATTTCTTCCACTTACTTAAGAGGCTTAATGGCCATTTTGAGCTCTAAGGATAAACTTAAAGACCACCTGGCAGACAGCAGAGGCACTACAAGAACCACACTATTTTCATCAACTTCCTACTGCCTGCCCAGACAAGGAATTAGGCTCTTGCAGAAGACTATTAGTCCAGAAGCAGGGCACTTCAACACAAAAAAACAAGGGAAAGGTAAAATAAAGAAATAAAATAATTTCTCTGTGAACCAAGTTTTGAATTAACAACCAAGAACAAAATAAGAAAAAGTAAAAAAACCATGAATAATAAAGAGAACAATTATTTAATCTGAAGTGCTTTTGCAAGCACAACACTAGCATTTTTTAATCTTAAAGCATCAGCATTTATGCAAATTAAGATTACTCAAAATGTCGCACATCCAATAGCACTGCTCAAAACAATCTCAAATATATATAAATGTACACACACACTGAACAAAAACCAAAGATACACAAGAAGTACAAACATGCTTCGCAGCTTTCATTAGAATTCAAATAATTTTATATAAAAAGCAAATACTCAGATAAAAATAATTACTTCAAACATCAAACATTAAACAAGCACTTAGATCCATTTTTAATCATATCTAGGTAAAAATTTTAATATCACATGGGAAAGAAAATAATTATCTGCCGTACTTACAGTTAGTTGAGTAAACTCTTAATACTTGAAGACATGGTAATACCAGCCTGTGGTTCTGCAAATTCTGCTTCACTAAATTCAGTGGTATGTTTAGGACACCATTAATTCTTGCTTTCATGCCAATCTTTTTGTCTGACATGAAAGAAATGCAAAATCAATCACATTAATTTTGAAATCATTATCAAAATATAAAAAATAAATGAACTGTGAATTCTTTCTACTGATAATGTCAGCTCTGTGTATCTACTTTTCATAATTTTTTCCTCCCCTCTATTTTACTTCTCTTTTTATTCTCCTCTACCAATTTTGAATATATGGATGTTTACAAAATAGAATTTTTTTCTTAAGTTTCAAGTATAAAACTGTGAAGTGTTAAGCAATACTACTTAAGTATATTATCATCACCTTTTGGACCAATTTTTGCAAGAAGGGTATGAAGAAGCACCATTAATTCTTCGTTTAGTGGAGAGTCTTTGCTAGCAGTCAACAGCAGCTGCAATAAGATCTGTGTCCCTCCTTTAGTGACCAAGACGCTTGCTCTCCAACCACCACCTAGAAATTAAAACTCAACCGATTTCTCCAAAGCTAAAGAACAACTAAGTACCTAAGCTATAGTTATCATAAAGGAAGTCTTTAGAACAGCAATATTTTCTTCATATGTGACTGTACTATACAAGAAAATGCTGGACTTAGACTCATAGCAACATAAATTATTTGCATATAATCATTTGAAAGGTGACCTCAGTCTTCACGATCTTTTCATTCTGCATATAAATCAGCTTTAGCAAACGTCAGAAACAAGCAAACAAACAAAAAAACCCACCACCAAACACATGCACACACACCAAAAAAATCCCCAAAGACTGCAGAAGAAAACAGGAATACAATCACAAATTGCTTCTTAATAAAAACTTACCAACTGAGACTACCTCAATGAGAATATTCAATATATTTAGAATAGTTTGAGGATCTTTTGTATTCTGCAATAGAAACCACAGAGATTTCTTTGCTAAATGTAGAAGTTAAATACAGTGGTTTAAATACTTAAAGCTCAGACAAATTACCACCACAAAATTAAACAGAACTTAAGATATAGCCACCCAGCTAACCATCCCAGTATGAAGCCTGAATGAACCACAAAACCAATTAAAATCAAGTTTGTAGCACAGCATATTAATTAGAACTGACAGTCGCCAAATAATTTCTTAAAATATTTAAAAATAAAGGGAGAGAAATTCTTAAAGACCATATCAAATCATTACAGTACTACGAAAGTTTTGGAAACTAGCTAGGATAACAACATATTTAATAATATGGAGCCCTAAGATAAAAGGAAAATTTGCTATATACCCATAACCACACAAATTAAAAGGTGTTACCTCTAGGGTTGACAGGATAACGTCTATTCCAGTGGAGCCCTTAGAAGTCATCTCCTTCCTGGTTTTTTCTGCCAGCAGGAAAAAGATCATTTTTATTTTAATATATTAGCTTGAAGGAAAAAAATGTGTTCATATACAGATTGATCAGAAAATCTACACTGCAAATAATAAAACCTATTAAAAACTGCATATATATACATAAAACTAAAATAAATAAAATACTTAAGTGATTTTAAAACTCATTTTTGCTTTCACTTGTTCAACAATCTTGTCATGCCCTAGAAAAAAAAAAAATCTGTAAAGAAAAAAATCTCCAAGAAAGCTCTCTTCCAGTTACTTCTACCACTCATAGATATGTGAATACACACATATATATATACACTGTGAACTATTACTTAAATTGTAGCTGATGATACAAAATTTACTCAGTGTAACCAATACCATCCCAGATAGCACTGAACATGGCCCTAAACAGGTGTTATCAACAATCAGTGACAAAAACAGATGGAAAATCAAGTTCACCAAACAGAAACAAAAAATTAAAAGTCTAGCAAGGAAAAAATACAAGGCTCACCAGGAAAACTACTGAAACCACAAATGTAGACATTTACCTTGACTCTGAACCAGATGAAGGATCTTTGAGGTAACATATCTGGCATTGCCTGCTTCTCCTGATACAGTGTCCAAATTGATCTTCTCCAGCTGTGACAGCAAAGATGTAGTCCGAGAACTGGCAGAAATACTACAAGAAAGATTTTTTACATTAGTTTTTCCATCTAGATCAGAGGAAAAAACAACTAACAACAGAAATCCCATGTCAGTAAGGGGAGTGGCTAATGTGCCTTCATATTTTATTTCGATTGGAAAAAAGTCTGAATTTTCCTTAATTCTGGCAAATTTACTGATTTTGCAAAGCCTGCATTGCAGCAGACTAATTATATAGAACATCCGCAAGAGTAACTGTGAACAGAGAAATCAGTTGCAGCAAATAAAATCCAGATACAAGTACAAATGTTATTTACCTATGTCAATTACCGTAACTTACATTTAGTATAGTTTATCTTAAGTATCAGGATACTGTATCAAACCTGTCATTCTGGCCACAAGACTGCTTGTCTTACAGGCTGGTTTTTTGAAGTGAAAGAAAATATTATCATTCATAAAGTGAGCAAACCAGCAACCACCAGCTGAAGAAAAAGAACACCATTTTGAAGAAAAAAAATTGTAAGATGTCCAAAGCTATAATGAGAGTCTGGATTCATTCTGCAAACAAGGTTACTTTGGCCTGACATAAAATTGCCTTGAAAATGTATTTTAATGTAAGAAACAATTTCAAACCTCATTTTCATTATACATAGGTAGATTGCACAGAAAGAATAAATGTAAATATTTACAGTATTCAAAATAAAGTCAATCTAAAAATTGTTTTGTTTGGTCTCCAGTTTTAGATTATAACAATTATTCAGAATAGTCTTGAGATTCACATTCCCACATGAAAGTAAATTTTAGACAAATGTTTAATATTTGAATTATAGTAATGTAATTACCTAGAGGAAATAATGGTTTCCAAGGATTAAACTATCTTGACTTTTCACTTTTGTAACATTAGAGTCCCAAAATAATCAACAATAATTCATATTAAACACATACTGTTCTGACTATCTGCAATAAAACTTAAGTATATAACATCAGTTTTATAAATACCGTCAGTTTTGTTTATAACAATGAGGAATTATTACTCCTTAATATATATTTTACATTTGTGTAAAGGTATCACACCTAGAGTTAACTCTACTAAAATAATTAGTTTAGATGTGGACAAAAATGTTAAAATCAAGGAAAAAAAGTAGATGATGGCAAAGGATGTACCGCTGTGAAAGTAAATCGGTATAACAGCTGCTGAGGAAACTGCTTCCACCACTTTTATTTTTCCACACTGACATCTAAATAAGAAGCAGAAGCAAAAAATAGTTTGGGATTACAGATACTTACAAGATGTTAACATGAGTAATAAGAAATGGTTATACTTACTATAGAACTTAAAATAATTTTATATTGTGAAGTATATCACCTTCACTGTTATTTGATAGGTTTTGATTTTAAAGCATCTTTCGATGTAAAATAGATCTGTTCTGGTTGCTGAAATACTTTTGTAAAAGTAAAGCATCATCCCTACAAACCCTTCTCATTGTCCATATGTTAGTAAAGCTTCGAACACATACGTTGTATTCTAATGCCACTGTCTGGCTCATGGGACCTGTTACTCTCTCATACATGAAAAATCAGATGAATTTTCAAGAAAAACTCAAACCACCTTTGACTGTTGGCAGCCTCACCCATTCGGTTTGTTCTTCCACGATCCTCTGTGCAAAGAAGATAAAATCGTTGACCTGCAGCTACTCAGTTTCTGCTCCTTGACTCCCACGGACACAACCACTAGGTTTGCCATCTCCGTCTTTCACTACTTAACCCAAACCTCATGAGTTCTGAAGACAACCAATAATTACTATTCTGGAATGGATTTAGACTTCCTTTGAACATTCTAAAGTGAAGTTTACGTGGCTTATTTGATGCCAAATACTGTATGTCTCTGTAGGCATGAAACTCGTTCTCCATCCTAAACTCAAACGCCGTAGCTCAAAATGCCCCTCACACCACCATCTCACTTGCAGAAAGGAAGCTTGCCCTTCCTCTCAACTGTTGCCAAAGCATATAGCACAACTCTAGCTAACCAGAGAGCTTTGTGGATTTCCTTCTTCTCTGATTAGGAAAGCTATGAGTAGATATAGAGGAAGCAACTGCCCAGACAGTGAGGAACATGGGACTTCAGGCATTCACACTTGAAACAGAACTCCCTCAACAAGAAAGTATCTTCTCAAAGAAAATTTCCTCACTACAGGGACATTTCTTCCAGTCCCATCAGCTCCAAAAAGGTTTAGGCATTCTTACTCTGGTTATGAAGAAATGCTAGATTCACAGCTCTCCATTACTCACTGTACACTACCTCCACTACACAAACGCTATAACACATCATTACACCTTTCTAAGTGTCTGCTCACAATAGTAACTCTACTATGGCTGTTACGGCGGCTCATAGAAACTCAGTTACCTTAGAACAGTTTTCAGCTATTCGTCTTGCAAGAATCCTTCCAAAAGGTAACAGTCAAATGAAGTAATCAGAAGCCATCTGTTTCCCAACTGCACTTCCTTCCTTTTAAACTGCTGTTTGTAGTCGGTCAGCACACCAACATACCAGGAAGCATCTTCTTCTCCCACAGCAAACCAGCCTCCTGTATTTCAATATGCCACAGACAGCCTTTAAAAAACTACTTTAAAGGAGGTGGGCTTCTTGGGAGTTTGTTTTCTTTTTATTCCAATGCAAACCATTTCAATTTTTTTTTTCCCTCAACCAGTTCCACAGTTACCAAATAATCTTTAGAGAGCTGATACTTCGATTAGTCCAGAGCTATCTCTGTACATTAAATTCACCATAATTTATTCATGACTTAAGGAACAACTGTTTTGAATTGCAGGGATGGAAACTTTCATTTTAATTCAATAACCGAAGAAGAATAAACAGCACTTAAGCAAGCACTCTGCAAATATCTAATATTCTTTGTGATAGTGTACTTTACATACTATGATTAGTAGTATTTCCAAGAATAAACATTGCTGATGAAGAGTTTGACTTTGCTTATCATAATGCCCACGGAATTAACATGCCCTAAGTAGAAAAATGTAACAGTATATTTACTACTTCTTTTGATCCATCTCTCAAACAGGAACAACCAATCTCTGATATCAAGCTGTTCCACTGTTAATGTTGGCAAAAGCAAAGATGATTCTACATGCAAGTATGTAAATTCAAATTTTAAATCCATACCAAGACATAAAATGAATCTGCAGTAGAGCATGTCCTTCATGCAAATTCATCCACCCATTTAGAAAATAACTGGTATTTCAAAAAACCAAGACTGCAGCCAAAATTCCCTATTTTGCTACCTTTGGATTGCTTTTTTTAAAATCTGATCAGATGGTTTGATTTAAGAAGGTAGTGTAACGTGTGCTGGCTTAAGAAAACAGTAAGACTCAATTTCAGTTTTCAATAGACTTTCAATAGTTTCCTGATGCTTAACAGACACATTGCCTTCCATAGCTAATCTCATAACTTTTTCAAAAGTTTGCTAAAACAAGGTATCATTAAAATAACAAAGCAACTTTTCAACTCTTGAAATCTTCCGTAATCTCACTCTTTTTTTGTCCTAGCTGTGTGTTGGATTGTGGGATTGTTGGACAATGATATAAATCTTACGACAAAATCATGTGTTCTTACACAGTATTATATACTTGCCCTTTAATTCCTTCAGTAGAAATCATTTTATGTTTTGCCAATATTTGTATAAAGTTATTAACTGATAATGGTTTCAATTAAATTCAATGTATGTTTTATCTTTGAACATGTCGAACTAAATTCTTTCCGTTTAAAAAGTTATTTATTAAATTGGAAGCTACTTTATACTAATCAATATTGACTCCTTCAGTGTTCCAAGACATCAACTAACACATTCTTACTGGGGACCCACACATTATATTTTATTTATCTTATTATTAAGATGAAGACTGTTTCTTCACAAATCTCATATAGCTTGATGTTGAGAAGTCACTATAGGTTTAAATTTACCTTTTTTCAGATGATGTTTTTAGTTTGTTCATATCGGAAATCTGATTCTTCAAATCACCATCTCTGATAACCTGGAAGATATTAAGTAACTACAAATTATCAACATCTTTTGTTCTTTAATGATGACATACTACTACTATATTTCATGTGTCTACACTAGAAATACTAAATACGTTAACTCACATTGGTTATACTTCTTGACACTGTCACAAGCTGTTCTCTCTTCAGTCTATTTGACCTAGTTTTTAAAATAAATTCTTGCAATATAAGGATGAAGTATGATTCTGCTTTATAATTCAGTCCTACCAGACTCAGATAGTCTAATTCTCATAAAACAGAAATTTATATCAGTTGCTTAACAGACAATATTTTCATGGCTGTGACAAAATCTAAATGAACAAAGCTTTTGCTGAAGTTAGCAAATACACTTCTTCAAACTTACTTGACAGTGTTGTGAGATGCCACAACATACTTATGTCTGACTGCCGTTTCATAATTAGGATAACTAGGACTAGAGGCACAGTGAGAAAGATGGAGTGTTTGGTGTTCTTATTTAAGCAAGACCTGAATACATTTCTTGGACACAAACCATATCGTGCTAAGGACTCAATTTTCCTATCCTTTTAAGGAGTAGTGTCCTCAGGGTACACTGCTTCCTCAAACAGTGCCTCCAAGCAATTAGGGTTGCAGTCTACAGGACCATTAACTGAACCTCAGCACTTCCATTTGAGATCTCGTATGAATGACAAATACTCCCACTGTAAAAAAACAAAACCAAAAACAAACAAAAGCAGTGTTCTCAAATGGCACAGTGGTTAGTTTCGAGGCAGAACATGGAGGAAAGGGAAAAAACAATGTTCAAAGATATGAGTGGTGAGAATGAAAACAAAGCACTTGTTCTCTTGGTATATACAGTCAAGAAATTCAGTCAAATACACACACAGACCACCCCTCCCCCCAAGAGAAATCTGTAATACTTCTCAAAAATCCTTATTGTCAGTATATAAAATAATCAGGGGTTTATTACTGGTAAATTCCACTCTGCCATTGCTAAAAGCCTAAAGCAGATGAAGTATGAAGCAAGCTTACTTCCAGACTTACCTGAAAGCAGAACCTTTTCCCAGCAGCCAGGAAGTAAATGCTCAGCTTTTCCCAAGAATTCCAGCTTGACTCAAGTTAACAGGTGTCCTAGATATGTCCAAGTACCCTTCAAGTGTAAACTATCTCGACTTCCTTTAAAGACAATGAATAGTTACAAGAGAATAGCTGTGTCCACAACAATGCAGGCAATTTCACAAATTATAAATCTGGATTATTCAAACCAGGTTGCAGGTCTTACTGGGGGCAAAATTTTAGATTTAAGCAGCCAAGTGCCATTTTGCTTGCAGCGCTGACCCGCTGTCAGTGAGATGATGAACAGTCTGCTAGTGCCAACAGTGTGTACAGGTTATAGTGTACTGAACTGCCGTACAAGCAGAGCCAGCTACAGAGCTGAACTATCTTGAACTGCAAGGTCTTACTTTCTTTTTCTCTAAACTCACCACAAAGTATTTCAGTAAGCATCAAATGCTCTAGGTCAACGAGAAAAGACAAGCAAATAAGAAAAAGCAGAAGAACATCTGCAAAAAAACCCAGAAGGACCAGGGAGAAAAAGAGATAGAAATGCATATATATAAGCAATCCAGAGCGCTGTGGTGGAACATTTATGCATACTAAAGTAATAAAATCTCTCTTTAATATTTTATTAGGTGATGCAAAAGTGACTTCCAAACTATTTTAAAAGCTTCTAATATTATCCTTATTTTGAACAAAGGATTAATAGAAAGGTAAAGGCAGAAGGTGCGTGAATCTCAATTCAAACATACTTTTAAAACACATTTAATGCCTCTTGCCTGCCAGTGGTAGTAGAGCCGAGGGTAAATTAGCATCAGCTTTTCTACATTTGAAAGACAAAAAATGACATTAAAAGAAAAGAGCCTCAGGTTGGAGGGGAACAGAGGAGAGCAGGGAGTGTAGACTAGTTAAACTTCAAGCTGATGTATGCAGGATTCTGTGCAATCTCTCCCTGCCTTTTCACATTGTCTGTGCAACGTTATACCCTTCATCCTCCTACCTGCACAGGGGAAACAGGCAGCTCCTTCACAGGAAATTTCTCCAGACAGGCATGGTTCCAAACCACAAAGCTGCACTCACTGCAATAATGCTACCAAAACTAAGATAAATTAAATGGACTTAAGGAAGTTATACATAATTTTCACCTTTTCACTTCAGAGAAACAAAGACATGCCTTATGTTACAAGTATTTTCCTCCCTTCTTTGTGAATTCTTTGTCACTAAGCCACTGACTCACCTTCTCTGCTGATTCATCTTTTCAGCCCTATGAAACTCCGCCATCCACTGGCAAAGCTCTTGGGAAAGGGCAGGGGATACCCCCCAATATTGACCTTTCATGTAAGTTTTGGCATGTGCTGAAATGTAATGGAGTAACACAGAACCCAGACTCCTACTTCCTCAATAAATACTCTAACCACAAAGCTACTGCACAAAAAGGCAAGCACTATCACAAAAAATTATTTTGCTCAAGACAATGGTTGAAGAAACAAACTGGTACCATTTCGTTAAGACATCACATTCAAGCATGTCTATTAGGCATTACTGGGAGTGCCTGTTAGGCTACAGAGGACTCGTAAGAACATCATCTTCCTAAATATGAAGCCAATTTACATGCATTAGAAGAACAACAAGATGCTCAGCCTCCCCAAGCCAGCAATGGTTCTGGTCAGATATTGTAACAGGTTTCAGAGGACATTTTACTGACACAAGATGGATATCCACCTACATGGAGGGGGGGGGGCAGGAAAGGGGAGTTAGTAATTATGTTACTGTGCTCTTAATTATCAACACTACTACTATTCTACTCACACAGGTGACTGGACCTCAGGGCCTGTGCAAGAAAACATGACAGGATTATGACCAAGGTCACAGAATCCAGATGTCGCTATCCTGTTACATAAACAACCTCAACTCTAGTTCTCTTCATGTGAGCGAAGACACTTCTAGATTTGGGCTTCTCTTTACTGAATGCCAGGTTTGAGGTTTCCTCCCTTACTGCAACCCCTGAAGATCACACATCAAGTACTCATGATGTTTCTTGTCCAAGGTGTTCACTAGGGACACCAAACAAAACCCTCTTTCTTCCTTGATCTCACCTATCTGTATCTGATTCACAGTCAAAACTGGCTCCTGATTCTTCCAGAAAGCAGTGTCTCAGTCTCATTTTAGGCATGCATTTACTTACTGGTTTGGGGAAAGAGAAACTTGAAATGCAATTTGTCTCAGAAAAATAAGAAAATAAATGAAAATCCCCTTCTCTAAAATCAGGCCAGTGCCTGTCCCACTTCCCTTGTTTTGTCTTCTCTCCTAGAGAAATCTTTTTTTTATTTTCACACAAATATTGGGAACTTCATACCATAGTAGAAAGCCACCTAATTATCAAATTTACTCCCCATCATCTACCTAATAATGGAAAGAAGGAATTAAAAAAACTCAAATGCTACTAACCAAATACTTTGCATGCACTGCCACGTAGTTCTCTCTGCATCCTCTTTAAGATTCTGGTATTTAAACTGATGCATGTATTTTCGAGGAAAGTGAGCATACCCCTTACTTACTGCAAACCATCCAGGTGGCATTTCTACATGCTCTGAACAACCATCTTTAAAAAAAACTGAAGAAACCCAATTAAACTCTGCACAGTAGTGCATGGCTCTACTGCACCAAAACCTGCAGTTAAGTGTATTCACTGTAAATTGTTTTCCCTTTTATTTCCCATTAATATCTAACGGACAGCAAAGACAGTAGGCATAAAACCAAACTCCAATCCCTACTCTATGAAAAAAGGCACAGTCACCATTACAACATGTCAGTCCTGAACAGTTTCATTGCCATTTTTATAACATCACATCCAAAAGAAATTCTCATATGTTAAACACACAGTAACGTCACAGCTGAGTCTCAAAACTTTTAACCAACAGCAGCTCTGCTTTCATGGTTGCACTTTTTTTTCTTTTTGTTTTTCATTGGAACAGGAAGTTTCTAATATATAGATTTAAAACATATATCTACATTTGGGAATTACACTGGATTGTCTTGCCATCAAGCCCATTTTCATGCAATGGAAAATCTCCCCAAAAAGTATGTTCTCAAACAACCGCCATGAAAGACAAATCTACCAGTACCTGGCCAGCTAGTGGCAGGCAAAGGGGGCAGCACCAGTCAGACAGGACAAAATGACTCTGCAACAAAACCAGCCATGTTCAGTAACAACATGTATATAGCATGCCTGAGAAAGCCTGAGGCTGAAAAAACTCCAGTGTTCATGGTAAAATCCTGCAATTAGAACCCTCTCAGGGAAAATAAAGGTAATCTGTCTGCTACTGAAGCTGGGAGACATTCTCAGTTTAAATAAACAAAATTCACATGCTTCAACTGACAAAAACGCTTCAACATGGAACATGTCTGTCTTGGAAGCGTAAGTGTGACTAAAAAATTTAAAGTATTTTTGTATTTTATTTTCTTAAACCTTTCCCAATCCCCAAGCCCCGTTCTCTTCCCCCCCCCCAAAAAAAAACAACCAACCAAACAAAAAAGTTTAAAAAAAAAAAAAAGCCAAAAAACACAAAAAGCCAGAGACCTCTGAAATCTCTGAAATTTTCCCTGGTTAATATCAGGACATTCCTACTTTCCTGCAAAATGAAGACAGATCTTTTTATCAAATGAATAGTATACTTTATATATAAAGAAAGGCCTATTTTTCAAGTCTGTTCACTATATATTAAAATATTTTATGATCATAAATGAATTGCAAAAATCACATAAAGATATATTCCTGAAGAGACAAAACAAAGTTTCAGTTTTATTGTGTATATCTACCATAGTAAGTCTGCAAAACCTGTAAGATTGTTCATCTATATATATTTCCACATTTTGCTTTGTATCCAAAGCTAGATGCATCCCAAGGTGTTTTCAAAGCCAGAGCACAGACTTCACTTAACTCATCATGATACTATTGATTTGAAAGGTTAAAAAAAGTAACCAGGAACAAGTAAAAAGGAAGGAATCCAACATTCAGATGACAGAATTGTGTCAAAAAGCAATGAATTTAAAAAAACAAAACAGAGAAATGAGTATGAACTGGAAAAAAAAAAAGTAATAATTTAAAAATTCATCAAAACCTTCCACTGGATCAGGAGACTGCATTCTTGGGCATGCTACCTCTTACAGAAGTACATGTGGGTCCCCCCAGTCCCAGTGCAGATTCAACCAGAAGCAAACTGGCCTGTAAGAGGATATAATTTCACACACCCCGAAGTCTCAGAAGCTGTCCATAGGTCAAAATACTCTTTTTCAAGACACTGAAAAAGTCTGTTTAAACACGATCATATAAAAAAGACCACAACATTCTTTGGGCTCTAGGCAATTGTAATCCCAAAATACTACTTGTGGTTTACTTTTTAAACATACAAGTAAATTGTTTGCAGGAACAGACTATTTACCTAAGTAAACAGGTCCTGTATTCAAAATCTAGGATGTGCAGCAACATGTGACAGCAAGAGTCACCGTCCCAGTACCAAACAGCAAATTACCCAGAATTCTTGTAGAGAGCAGGTCAACACCATGACAACCAGCATCCTAAATATCCCTGCACAATATGGAAAACTGCAGTACGTTACTTGAGATTACACAAGAAACATTCACCAGGACGGCACAGTGCTCTTCCTTTGGCAGTAGTAAGAATCAGTCACTGCTACTAACACAGTCGTGCTGCCTCCATCTCATCTTCTTGTACCATAAGTAGGACAATCACCTTAACCAAAACATGAGACCTAATGTTATATTAAAACTCCACAGACCACTTCAAGATGCCAGTTATTTGTACAAAATGCTTCATATCCTGAAAGCTCAATCCACAGTAAAACACATAAAGATTTTGGGTATCTATAATCCAAATTTAAAACTCGAGTGATTTAAAACCTGGGGAAATCCTCCAAGCTTCACAATTAAATTTCAAGTTGGCAAATCCTACATTGTACTCAACCACAATCTAGTAAACAGAACACATATACATAAAGAGTTATAACTAATGTGGGAGTGAAAATCTGTTTTCTGAAGTTGCCTCTTCCTAGCCCAGTTCCTGAACCTTCTTCTGAAAGCACTGGGAAGCAAAAACATAGACTTCCCACCCCATCCCAAATCTGACTTAATGGGCATCTCATAGGACCTAAAGTCCCAGCCAACAGCCCAGAGAGAGAATTTTCAGTACTGGTTGTTTCTTAAATTAAATTGTAAATTAGGACAGAATGGTTTGAAGTACACACTAAACAGTTACCTCTTTCTAATACTTCAACATGCAGCAATACAAAAAGCTTTTAGTGTCATAAAAAAAAAAAAATAACATACCTACAATACATTAGAAGTGCTTCTTCTATGAGAAAAAGTTTCTTCAAGATACTACAAAAACTACAGATACTTGTCTTCCAGATGGAATTGTAAGACTTAATGTGCAAATGGCAGAAGATAACTGTTTATTCTATGACTAAAGCTAAGCAACTCCTCTGAGCAGAAAAAAAAAAAAAAAAAATCTAAGTTTTTGCAGGAAAAGAATCTGATTTTCAAACTCAAAATAAACCAAAAAGGCTAACAACCTTTGCTAGCCAAATAAAAAACACTTTTGAGAACAAGGTACTGCCTTTTCCTTGTACCTTTTGCTATAAATATGTATAGTAGGAAACAAATAAGTCAGTTGATTAGTTTACCCACTGCTGCATTATAGTACAGTACTGACTTTTTGATGTGACTAGATAAACTGCAGTAAACTCCAGACATTCAAAATGACATACATAAAGCTTTGCAGCAGGCTGAAGCACCAAAGCCCTGTACAGCAGCTTGCCAACTATGTAATACAGCTGATTACCAGTACACTGTTATGGAATAGACTGCCTTAGATTACTGAATTACTGGGTATACTGCTTCTTATAGAAGTTGATTAGAAAAGGCTTACATAGAATGCATTCAGCGTAAGTAAGTTTGCTTACTGTAACTTTTGAAGGCTGTGAACCCTTAAACTTTCTTCTTTCCTAAGTAAAAAAGTCTTCAAGCTAGAAGACAAGGGGAGCTACGACCCTGGAGATAATCAAAGGAATAGAATGGTGTCTAACAAAGGAATATTTTGGCTGTATGTACAAAATAGCAACTGGAGGTCAGACCTGTAATTGACAGCCTGCCTGACAAAAAATATGAGACCAAATGAAGAATGGGAAACTCCCAAACGCTAATTTTCCAGTTGGTTTGGAGAGACATGCACAGAGTGGGGGCTTGGATTGTGGGGGTATCATTGTCCAAGATTTTCCTGGTGAGGGTCCCTCTTCAGGAGTTCCCCAAGTCAAGCAGCTCTATGCTGTATCTTGCAAATAAACTAAACCAGGGAAAAGAAACTTCCCTAATGCCACTAACCAGAAAAAGAAATTCTGATACATGTAGCCAAAAAAAAAATCTGTAAATATTTAATAGGGATTCCCTTAAAAAAAAAAAAAAAAAAAAAAAATTCATTGGGAAAAGAGCAAAATAAGAAAATGACACTTTATTTCTTGCCTGAAAAGAAGCTCATAGAAAGTTACTAGCATAGCAAGCGTAAGGTTACTCCTCAAGACATGACAAACTTGCCATCACTAGGCTCACAGACTATCACATTCAAAACTTGCATGATTTAAGCTGACATAAATAATACAAAAGTCAGCTATTTCTTGCTCAGCTAGCATAACCCTTTTCATCAGGCAGAAGGTGAATGGCAGAGGGAGGAAGTGGCAGGGCAATACAAATAGCCAGGAGGGAAAGGACAATCATAGCAGAAACAAAGCATTTCTCTACTCCAAATACTGAACAAGAACTGGAAACCCAGTAACTTTCCCCAGCTCTTGGAAATGGTTCAGCGATGCGGTGCTAAATGTCAGAGGCACTTTCCAGCACCTAACCCAGTGCCTCTCCTTTGGCTTACATTGCCTTACACTGTCTTGATGGCTAAGGTCAGTCTGTAAAGAAACCAACCCAAATATCTAAACTTGCTTATAGTTCACCAGATGAGTTAGAGCAAACTCTCAAGCCTGGTTCTAATCCAGAAGAAAAATAGAGGAGTAGAGGAAAAACTGTGGCTCCATGTTGCAGATTTATCCCTTCAAATATGCTTCCAGCCCTTCAACCTCTGTAGTATGCGAAACCACAACCATCTTACAATCCATAAAACTTGCAGCAACAAATTCCCCTTCCAAAACCTTTATTTGTACCATTTAGCTTATGAATTATACGTGAAACAATTAGAACAGTATTACCTTCGTCCAGTATGCAAAACCCTGGGCATTTTGCTTCTCATAAATTGTAAGGTTTTTTTAAAGACATGCTGAAAATCAGTATATGCCTTTTAACACATGAAGCTTTTAGGATGACAGTTTCAGAACTGTCACCTCTGCAGCTGTTGCAAAAGAATGGAAGGATGTTTGAGTGCTTTCCTCCTCCCCCCCTACTTCATCTTTCTACATTTAACTGTTACAAAACTGTATTTCCAAATGTGAACTGTGCTGAATTGTCCATGTATCCAGGGCACACACTGAACAGTTCATAATCTTCTTGATGCTTAGCACAGGATATTTGACAGTTAAGCTGTGGATAGTGGCAGGGCTTGAAAACATACCTAGAGACACAGTGCCATTACAAATCTCTCCTAAGCCATCATCAAAGCAGCTGCCTTGCTCAGCGCTCTCACACTCACTCCAAAAATCCTCACTTGCCCTCTGAGTCCTTTAAGTTAGAGTTTAAACGCTTCAGTTACTGCAGTTCTATTCCAAAGCCAGGGTGACCTGAGCAGCATTCAGTTTTTTCGGACATAAGCAATTCATATCACAGTAGCAATCTCCTAAGAGCAAGCAGCTTGCAGATACTGGAATTCAAGGAGGAGTTTCAACTAACACATCAAGAGCCAAAAAACAGGTGGTTCCCAGCTATGTCCTGCAGAGTATCACCATGAATTTTAAATACTGTGAAGTCTCTAATCATAAGATACATTGCTGACAAGTTGTTGAGTGACAAGCTGAATGTGTTCCCTAGACTAAAACCTAAACATGAGGTGAAACAGCAAGCTCCTTCTGTAAGCCAAGAGAACTTCAGACAGCATTCTCCCGAGTCTTTCCTCTCTAATGTAGCTTCTCACACATAATTTCAGGCAAGTTGCTCCCAGCAGAAGTAAGCTAACTAATATAAATCAGCTGCTTGTCTACTACCAAGAGAACTGAATATTTTTCAAGTTCAAAAGCTTCCATTTGGAAGACAATTTGTGAATTTCTTGACTATGAAAACTTAAGTATGAGCACTGCCATCTCCAAAACCTGAACCGAAAGCTACACCTGGAATCAAGTAGCACTTTACACAAAACACAGATCAGGTATCACTTCACACACTAAGATTACTCCTTGGTTTGCAATACTTGCCTTCCTTAAAAAAAAAAATTTAAAAAAAAGTAAAAAAAATTACAGGAGAAACCTATTTTTATGAAGCTTTCAAAAGCAGTAATGTACTTCCCTTAATTTAGGCTGGCATAAAAAAATACCACAATAGTGAACTAAGACGTCAGAAACTAACAATAAAAATTGTTCTGCTGAACTAGGGGCATGTGATAAAATTATCTTGACATTGAATAGGAAGGTCTCCAGAAAAAGATATTATCTTGCCACTCCTCAGCCCCCAAAATAAAAAGATACTCCAGCACAGACTTGCACTCACAATGCACATCATGAGGTACAGTCTCCAGAAAAACTTAGGTCACAAGTATGATTTCATTCAAGGATTACCCAGAAGGTGGGGCTATGCCATCAGCAGCATCCTGTCACCCATCATTATATGCAGCAGTGAAATACACACTGAAAGCTACCTGAAAAACAAGGAAATATAACCTATAAATGCAGTTCACACATGCATTTCTCTAAAAGAACATCATCAGTGGAAATACACCCGTTGGAAAGCTAATTTCCTCATGACAGAAAAAATAAACACAGAAAAATCAACATTCATAGCACAAAGCAATACAGAAGTTTCATACTGTTTTCAGACCATACAGCTACATAGAAGAACCTCATCTCTGCCCATAATATACCACAGAAAACTTACAGCTGTAACTGTACATAATAAAAGCTCATCCAAGTCAGGATCCCTGAATATCTGACAAAGCTCAATGTCTGAAAGCAGTTTATGCTTAAGAAAAACACTATCCCACCCTATTCCTCAAATTCTCTGTCAAGCATTTGAACTGACACCTACAGAAATATTTGCTATACTGAATTTCCACAGCTGTAAGAGAGGACAGGAAAAAAACCAAAATGTTAAGCACTTCTACCAAAGGAGCTTTAAGCTAAACAGATGTTGAGCTGGCTATGTCGCATGGCACACGAAGAAAGTGTAATTCCAGACGCCGTGTTTTCCGCGCAGTACCTACACGAGGTTACACCGCCCGGGAGAGGAGGGGGCCACACAGCCACGGCGTTACGAGGCCAGCGAGACAGGGCGCCACCCACAGCCTTTCCGCTTCGCCAAGCATAAAAGTTTCTCTGTAATGCCACCTCGCACAGCGTGGAAGCGCGTCCGAACGCACCACGGACCGCATCGTACAGCGCGGACGAACAAACACCCTTCGGCCACCGGCAGGCTCAGTGCCACTAAAACACCGGCTCACCCGACCCCCCGGTCAGGCCCCGAAACCAGGCACCGCTCCTACCGTAGGGCCTGCAAGCACCTCCGCAGGTGCGAACACGCAGGGCGCGGCTCTCGGAGGGACCTGCCGTGCCCGTGTGACCTCACGTACACGCGCCGCTCCCCGCCAGGGCTGGGCCCGCCGCCCGGCACGGGAAATAAGCGGCACGGGGCTGGCCGCCGGACTGCGGGGCCCCGCCCCGGCCCACCCCGCTCTGCCTCGCCTCAGCCCCGGCCCCTCCCCGCGGGCGCCTCGCGTGGCCCTGTCCCCGCTGCGGCCCGGCCCACTGCGATGCCCCTCGCGGGGCTTCACCTTGGCGGCAGCCGCCGTCCCTGCGGGACCGGCGAGGCGGCAGGACCGGTGCCCCTCGCCCCGCGGCGCTCAGGCGGGGGCGCCGTGCCGCGCCGGGGCGGCGGCTCCGCGCTGCGCCTTCGCGCTCGTCATGCGAGCGGCGGCAGGAACCTGCCCGCACCGCACCGCAGCGCGTCACGGCCCCCGCCCCGCCGCGGCCTCGCGCAGGCGCCCGGCGCCGCCCGGCCTGTGCGGCAGCGCTACGCCGCCGGCCAGCGCAGGTCGGGGAGCGGAGCCGGCGGCGGCGGAGGAGGCTGGGAGGGGAAGCTGGACAGGCCCTCGTTCGGCCACGGGCTGCCTTCCTGCGGCCCGCATCGCATCTGGTGCTACGGCTGGCCTTCCCTGCGGCCACCGAGGTGCCTGGCAAAACTTAAAAGAAACAGCCCTTGAGTGAAGCCTGGTAAATTGAAATTCAGTTCACATATAATTTCTGCCCATGATAAAGGCACAGGTCCCTGACAGAAATACACAACGTTCCTTTCCCGATAACATTGTGTAACAATGGACTTACCCATTCTAGTTCTTATTCAGTAAAAAGCAGATTTAAGATCCTTTAAATTGTACAGACTTTTATTCACCTTTCCTTTCAAAATACACTTGGCTACGGCACCTGCAACTACTGTCTTACACACAATTTCTGGTATCACAAAGATACTAGAAAGTTTTCTACTGCCTAGGAAGTAACCGCATTTTGGGTAAGTTGGCAACTTTTCCTTAGGGCTGATTCAACTCAAGAATGGTTTACAGTTACTGCTCGTTACTCCTTTAACTCAGATGGTGCTACAATGTTATAAAGTCCTGCTTATCGTCCACACAACGGTCCACAGATGATCTGCACAGTGAACACACACATCAGTACCTTCCCAACACAGAACAAAGCTGCTTTCCTGGCAGAAACCACACAAGTTAGGTGCAGGGAACCACTTTTGCATAGCTGTGACAGGCAGGAGATACCAGTCCTCCCATCTGGGTCTGGTGTAGCCAAATTGCATCAGTCATTTCTACCCATTAAATCAGGAAAGTCAACTAGAGTTATGGTGGAGCTAATTCAAGTTTAAAGTGGTATAACAGAGTTCTTAGTCCATTATCATATGCACAAATGCTTGATTATGTTTTCTGAAGTCTCCTTCCCAACATATTAACATGAATGGATAGAAATAATTAAGCCATATAACCAGTCATCCTGATTTTATTACTCATTTGGTCTTTCTCCAGTGAATAATGCAACATTAATTATGCTTCCTAGAACTTGTAAACCTATGGGTTACAATCAGAAAATACAAGTATATTTGGAATGAGAACCCTCCCTCTCCTACCTTAGGTTACTTCAGTTTTCTACCATGAATTAGAAGAATGCAGGTAAACAGAACACAGGAATTTATCAGCACACTGGCAACAGGTAGGAACAGTCTCACTTGTTTCATAACAGTGGTTACATTGGACAAGAATTAAGAAAGAATATTTTAAAACAGCAAACAGTACAGCTA
This sequence comes from Patagioenas fasciata, assembly GCF_037038585.1. Classification (NCBI taxonomy): domain Eukaryota; kingdom Metazoa; phylum Chordata; class Aves; order Columbiformes; family Columbidae; genus Patagioenas; species Patagioenas fasciata. The sequence goes on from NC_092560.1 coordinate 31,010,639, forward strand.
CAAGTTTTCCGTGTAGTTCTATTAATGGAACTGTTTTAAATGCATAACTTCGTCTAAGGCAAAGCAAAAGATGTGGAATAAATTCAAGTATGACTCAGACAAAGACAAAAATAGTGTCAAGCAGGCTCTGGCAAGTAAAGAGCAAATAAGGAGGGTGTAGATAAAAATCTCTGTTTTTTTAAATCTGAAGTCCAAGTCACTTTACTTAAGTTAGTTAAGAAAATAATGTTTTAAAACAGCTCTGTATGTGTCCTGGCACATGAAAGAAAAAATAGGTACAAATGTGAGAATTCTCTACTGAATAAAGAACATACAGCAGTAGACCAAATTATTTTAAGACTGGCAAGAAGTGTAATTTAATTTAAGAAAGAACAAGTGATAGTAAGGTGCTTAATACAAATACTTGTACTGGTTACTGAAACCCATTAACTTTTCTCACTGTTAGTGTAAACAGAATGCAGAAGAAGTTTTCTTTTGGGGGGGAGATGAGAGCTGCAATAATCTTAATTACTTCACCCAAAAGATTGTTCTATGCAGAACTCCTATTTTTACTAGCAAATATCTGCTTGTGGGAAGTTAAAGTTCATTGATTGATTGAACCTAGGAGTTTGTTGTTTGTTTGTTTTTGTTGTTGTTGTTTGTTTATGTTGGTTTTTTTTTTTTGTTTGGGTTTGTTTTTTGGGTTTTTTTTTTTGGTAGATAAAGTGATTCCAACTTTAGGATTTATTTCTACAGAGAAGAAGTTTATCTTTAGAAAACCTGACTCTGGTGTACAAATGCAGTAGCAGGCCACTGCTGTTCTTATTTATGTAATAATTCTCTCAAATTCTGATGTGGTTTACTTACTGCAGAAATCTGCCCTACCTTTGTTTGGTTTTGAACACATTACTGTGTGCAAAAGTGAATAGTTTATCCATTGAATCTTTTCTAAAGATATACTTAAAAGTAACATTGAACAGAATGCAACTCTAAACACTTATGTGATGCTACGAAGTTAATATAATGGTTCATTTTTCTTTTGATTTCACAAAATTTCACTATTTCAAGTATAAGCTTTGACAGGCACACAAGACTACAGTAAACAATTAACATTTTATTTAGCCTGAGAAAATAACTAATCTGTGGTGTTCTGCAAATAGGATGAAGGCAAATTATATTGCCGTTAAATGCAAACTTGACAGGGAGCCAGGCACCCTTCCCTGCAAATAGCAGCAACACTAATACTGTCTTGTGGAGCAGAACAGGTTCCACAAAAAACTGAGTCTCCGATTTTGGTATTTGTAAAGAATTCAGTCATAGAAATATACTTCTTAACAGGACAATCCAAGCACTTAGAAAAAAAGTTAGAAATCTATGTCAATCTACGCACAATGTGGAAAGGCAAGGACCTCAGAGGTGCCCATCATAAGTTAAAAACGCAGCTTTTATGCTTACACAAATCATATTGCATTAAATATGCTGATGTTTACACAGACAAACAAGTTTTCAAAGACAGGGTCCCCACTCCCAACGGCATGTTTATAGTCTGTTAACTATGCAAGCTGTACAGTGTGACTTTCAGGATGGGGCCATACAGCTAAAAAAAATCACAGATAATTTTAAAAGTTAATGGTTATTCCCTCTGGGAGCAGGAAAAGCAAGGAGAAAAGAAAAAGTTATTCAATATATTTTAATAGGTAGCAATGTATAAACATTATTAGATCTTTTCGTTTTCCTTTGTAAATATCACCTGGCTAGTTGTTGTTCCCTATTAAATCTTAACCTGTAGTAGTCAAATCTGCCTTGTCTCTTTCTATACTTCTATGCACTGAACATATCCAGTCAGTTCCAGACAATGAACACTGCTATCAGCCCTCCTTAATTCTGAAAAAAAAAAATTCCCTCATTTGAAAGCAAACACTTGTCTCTACATACACACTGGAGAATTTATTTTTGGATTTTATCTCTAGATACGCAATTCTTCCTTGACTATTACAACACTTGGTACTTTTCCAACATAGCCTCTGTTCTTCTTCACCTTTGAGTAGATCTTTTGTGCTCTATTATGTCTGTATTTCAATGCATACAAAAGCATTTCAGTTTAACTTCACATCTGTGGTTCATTCAGCTACTTCTGCTTTTGTACGACGAATGAAATAACCCATCAATATTCTTTGTACAGAGTAATTCAGATGTATAGATTTGTATCCTGGTGGATATTTTAATCTAAGTGTTCTGGGGACTGGGGGTGGGAATGAGTGGGTGTTGTTTTTCAGTGCAAGAAGGGGACAAATTTCTAAAGCGATGTACCATGTTTCAAAGGCTCACACCAAGTCCACCACTTTTTTCCATATACCTACTGACAATCATGTTTAATTTATATATGCAGGATATTAACACAAGAATAAACCAAACACCATAACCAAGAGTGAGTTTCATGTGCTTCAGTAAACAAGAACCTCCATACTCACAGTTAAAAACAAAACAAAAATGCCTATCATTTAATTTGTGCACTAAGGGAAATATGTTGCTATTTCTTCATGTCCTGACTATGATCATAGGTATTTTCAGCTATATCAGTGCACCAGATTTTGACAGTTTATATTATGACAAAGCTGTCAGCTAAGTATTATAAAGCTGCAAACTGGGGCAGTTTTTCAGGTTGTTTTGTTTTTAGATAGGCCCTTAATCTGGAATAGCTTGTGGTAAATTCCTCCATATACAGAGATCCTATCCTCTTCCTTCATCATTATCACCTGGCTACTCACTGTTCCCAATTAAATCTTAACCCATACTAGTTAAATCTGCCTTGCCTGTTTCTGTACTCCTATGCACAGGCACGTTAAGGAACAGCAAGAATTAAAATAGACTTTGGCTCAGCTGAAGGTCACCTTCATTCTATTTATGAAAGTATTTGAATACCTTTACATCTCCATTTTCTTTTCCTCCCTGTACCTATTACTTCCCTTAATAAGGGCACGCAAAGAAACAGTAAGCTCCTGAAAAATCAGATGTACTTTAAGCAAGGCAAAAGGTAAAGAATGATCTTCAAAATTACTACAAGATACCTGCTTCTTGGAGTGAAAGCTAACCAAGCGACATCTCTTCCCACAATGAACTTAAGACACTTCTTGAGGGAGAGGAGGGTTCTCTGTGTTATTCAGAAAATGACAAATGATATAATTTTGTACAAACAGGTCAATGTGTAACTTTACATGGTTAAGATTCTTGGTCATTAGAGGAAGAAAGGATACTTACCTCCTAAATCTACTTCAATTTATTTAGCATGTTTTAAGAATAGCATCCAGAGCATACATTATAAACATAATTTATTGGTAAATTATATTTTTCCGTTTGATTTAATTAACCTTTGTGCACATAGTACTTCAAAGACTGTAGATGCCTTTTTGCTTACATTGGTTAAGATGCATTTTACAGGATTTTTTTTTTCTTAAGCAAACAGTAGAGGACAAGTTTGCTCATTTCTCCTCTCCAGTATACTTAACAAATTCATAATGCTTTAGTATGGGTTCCTGCAGTGTAAAAATATACTCTGTATTACAAAATCATACAAAATAAATCACTACCTTCAGAATTAATGTAACATCACTTTGGAAAAACAAAAATAGTAGGCAGTCAACTGACTACATCCTAAACTGGTACATGGTTAGCTGACACTTTTTTAAACAAAGCAGCCTATTTAAGTCAAGTATATGATGAAGTGTTCTTACTGTATTACAGGAATTCCACAATTAACACTGAAGCAAGTTTCTAGTAATTCTTACATTTAATCTATTCCCATTTCACCAAGAAGGAAGCACACAACATGTTCTAGACACAACTACCAAGAATTATCTGGAAGTTTCTTTTCTTTCCTGTTTCCTTAGCCTTGAGGACTACCCCACATGTGTGGGACCCACAAATGTGTGCATGACTAAGAAAAAGAGGGATACTTTTGTATTAAACACCAATGCATTTTAAATACTAATAACTTTTATAATCTGTCCCCCCAGAAAAATAACTGTGTGTCCAGAACTTAAAAATAAGTAAAAAGCCACTTCATTTCTCTGGATGTTCCCATGCAAGTGTCACATGGACCAGAAGTTAGATCAGCTCTTCACAGCACTGTCAGTGCACTTCATTGTATCGTGTCAGGATAAAGTGCTTTGATGTTCTCAAAACAAAACATCGCAGCTTAAGGGTTACTGCACTGAACATGTGCTAACTTTTTTAATTGCTATGCTTATTTCACACACACACGTAATCAACCTGCTGTTCATTTTTGATGTCTGGTATTTTTGCTAAGAGAAATGGTAACTGCTTACAGTTAGTTATGATGCATCCTTTGGTCTACTGAGAACTGGACTGAGATCGTCACGATTACTTCACAAAAACCAGCTCATAAGTGCTACTATTCAGCCTGCACAGAAACACAAATAGGTATTTGCTAACAGAGGCATTTGTAACAAACTTCAACCATACTACCTTTTCAGAAACTGATTTCCATTCAACATTGGAGTGTTTTATTAAATTCATAGTTAAATGATTATTAGAGATTATTATATGGGCTACAGCCCTTCCCTCTTGAAATTAACAATTTAATTCCCTAGAAAATCGTCAGTCTTTCTACAGAGCAGAGTGCTGGTCCAGGTATCACTGTTTTCTGTATTAAAGGAGATACACTCAGCTTTCATTTACAGATGTTTTAACCATTATCAGGTTCAATAATAATGATCTGCTCTTTGCTACCATAACCTTAAGATCCTTATAAGATATCTATTATGTACGGCTGCATATCACCCCAGGAATTATGTGTAAGTACAGTGTAGCTGTGAACCACCAGACATTTTAATAGGTATTGAACTAAAGACAATTCTTCCAGATGAAGTAGGTGCTGCCATCAGTTTAACAGAAGCTGACACCGAGTTTTCTCCTGTTGCTTTCTTCCATGTACAAATGCTCCGTACTTTGAGTACGTTGAATGGAAAGGGTGATGGGTGAAGTTAGCATTTTAAGATCTAACTACTTCCTCCTAACCTTGGAGGCAAAATCTACTTAAGCTAGCTTCTGCTTTGTTAGTAAAGCACATAAACTGCTGTCCTTTACGCTGGTGATCTTTGGCAGAAACACCTGAAGCATTCTGTTTGTGCATTTTGAAAAAAAAAATAATGATCAAACCCACTGTCAATGGCTCTAAAGATATAGCTCCTTTATCCATTTTATGCCAGCTTGTTCCCCCGTCCCCGCTGCCCTGCTCCCCAAACGGAATAACCATCACACCTGAGTAAGCTCTGCAGAGAAACACTGTTATGTAATCTCTAACAGATACGTTTAATTAAAATGGAGAGGGCGAAAGGAACGGAAGGAAACGGCTGACATTAAAAACCAAACAAAATAATAATGATATTAATATTAACCCCCACACTTCAAGTCTGCTTTCAATACGACAACTCAAATTCGGCAAACTGCCAGAACGACCGGCCCGGCTGCACCACGGTGGCCTCTCCACCCACGACCGCCAAACCCCGCAGCCAGCCCTGCACCTCCACCAAGCGGACCGGCACCGGGGTGCGACCAGCCGGCGGGCACCGCCAGGGACCGGACTGAGGGTGGGCACCAGCCGCCCGCAGAGGCGGAGTCCGGCCACCGCAAGCAGTGGTCCGCGACGCCGTACGGGACAGACCTAGAGACGGGGACTCTGCCGTCGCTAAGCGGCTGAGTCCCGCCCGCCTGCGGGGCCACAAGCCGCCAGGCCTCAGGCCGTTCATCAAGACTCCTTCCTCCCAGCCCAAGCCGGGCGCAGTCCTGCTCCTGCTCTGCGAGGACACTCCCACCGTTCTCCCCGGGGACTTCCCCCCGCCCCCCCACGCCTCTCCGACACAACAGGGCGGCTCAGGGCACCCTCACCGGCACCGAGCTCAGCCCGCTCCTCCCGCCTGCTGTAGCGGCCGCCGAACGCGGCTGCCGCCACGCGCCCTCCTGCCCTTGGTTGCCCCGCGCCCCAGCCCCCGCCGCGCGCCGCCGGTGGTGACAGGCGCGTGCACGTACCAGCGGAGGGGGCGGGGCGCGGAGGGGCCCTGCGGCGCGTGTGCGCCTGCGCCGTGACTCCGGGCCCGGGTTCGCGGGTTGGCGGTGGGGGCTCAGGCAGGCGTGGAGTGCAGGTGGGAGCGGGCCGGAGGCGCGGGACGCGGTAGGTAAGGCCCCCGGCCCCGCACGGGGAGGGTGCGGGGAACGGGGCGACGAGCGGCCGCCTCCAGCCTCCCGTCTCGCCGAGGCGCCAGAGTCAGCCCCGCAGAGGGAGAGAGGGAGAGAGGGAGGGAGGGACGGCGGGGCGAAGAGAGACCTCGGGGGCGGACGCGGCGCCGGTGCCCCGCGGTGGTGCAGGCAGTGAGTCGGGTGCCGCGCTGGCCCTTCCCCTGCGCCGAGGCGAAGAAGCCGCCCAGCCTGTCAGCGGGCAGCCGCTCGCCACGCCCGGTGGCCGCCGTGGCCAGGCTGTAGCTGACCCCGTGCCTTAGCATGGCCCTGTGGGCAGCGGGGCTGCCTGGGCCGGGGTGGCGCCGGGTTTGGCGACAGGTGACTTGCGGGAAGAGGAGAGCTCGGGAGAGTCTGTCAGTGCTGGCGTTAATGGCTGAAATTCAAACGTGATTTCCGTTTATTAGCTCCCCACGTATTTCGTCACCACAGCCCGCTGAGCTTCGCAGCACCTGCGGCCGCTTGCGAACCGGTGAGGTGCTGGCAGGGTGCGAAGGGACTCCTGGGGCAGCGTCCAAAACCCCTTCCATCCCCCACACCCCTTTGTTTTCCTTAATTGCCGGTGCCGGGAAGGTCTCGTGTCACGGGGGCCTTTGTCTGAAGCTTCCGTGGCGGCTTCGATGAAGCTGTTGAGAGCTCGCCGGGCTCGTAGGTGTCTCTTGCAAGATCCCCGACGAGATGGGAGGAGGTTGAGCATTGCTGTTGTCTCACAGGCAGACTGACTGGAAAAACATAAAATTCTTCAGGGCAGCCCCATGCATCGTGAGGTTGTAAAAGCAGAAAAACAGTTTGAAATAACTAGCTGGTGAAGTTTAAAAATTATATTCCGGTCTGATGTTGATTGATGGTGCTGAGTTAACCTCCATCATTTTCTGCTGAAAAAGTCAGAGGAAGCATGCCCATTTTCACAAATTTGTTTGGATACACATTGCATAAATAACAAATTTGTTTGTGGCCTGTTTTTCAGTTCCCTCTTTTTAGTTCCTTTCACAGGGTGGTGGGGGAACATGCATTTCTAATACTGTGAAATAACAACAAACAAAATTGTGGTATGTATGTCTGTTGTAAGAGAGGGTTTTGTAGCGTTGTTTACCATTGTATTCTAAATTTGACAGCATGCACTTTATTATGGCTCAATACTGCTAAAGTTTTGATGACCTTAGTTTTCAGGTTTCATAGCCCACAACCTAGTTGTAGAGAAACTGTGAATAAGAAAACATTTTTTTAAAATAATTATTATTAATAAAGTTTTTGGGGCTGTTTTTATGTAATGGTAGTTGTTTAAATGAAATCAGATTAGTTAGTCTCTCTCACCTGATTCTTGAAAAGAAAAAAAATTACTCTCATGAAGGACTTTCTCTAATTTGTGCGTAATATGCGGTGTCTCTGCAGATTTAAAGGTGTGGTATCATGGTTATGAAAGCTTCAGCTGAAGATGATGATGCAGGGTGGGAACTCGGTATGCCTAACAAGATGGAAAAGAATCATACAAGCTGGGTAGATATAACCCAGGATTTTGAAGAAGCTTGCAGAGGTGAGTTGTGCTGCTTGTGTTCTGAGAAAACTTAGAATCATTTGGAGGACTAAGCGTAGTTCTTTGGGGTGTTCCAAGCAGTAGTTTGGCCCAGGTTCAATCACCAGATGAATGGACTACATCAATATTGTGTTTCCCTGTGTTTAACTTGGAAACATCAGAAGAACCTCACCTTGCTTCGTCTTTCAGATTACATTATTATTTTTTTTAAAGTAAAGTTTTTTTTGTCTTATGCAGTTTTGAACCTGCTTTATGTCTTTGCAAAGACATTTTCCTGTCTCTTCTGTCAAATGTCAACCTGATTTATCCATGCAGAATCAACACTGTTTTTTTCCTGTATGTTTTTGGATCTATAGGGTCCAATGATGTCCTCATTTAATTGGTCAGTGCATTGTTTTTCATCTTTGAAACAAGGCTGAACTGCTGAGGACATGCAGTGCATCCCAATCACAGGGAAGCAGTTGCTTCCATTTAGACAGTGCCTTTGTTGTTATTAGATATTAGTGCTGGTTTACTGTGACAGCAGCCTTACTTTTTCAACTGATTTTATGATGACACTAGGGAAAAATAAACCTAAAACTGCAAATTACTACACAGACTATTACATCATAAGAAACACGGTTTAGTTATGCTACCAAATAATTAATGTATATTAGTGATATACTATTTGTACCCATCAAATATGTCTGAAGGCTTCAGCAAGTGTTTCAGTAAGCATGCCTGCGAAAAGTTAGATAGCTGCCTAAAGCAGCACAGAAAACTGCTGTCCTGTGTTCTAGGCTATTCAGATACTCTTATTTGGTAATGTGAAAATAACAGACAGGAATGAGGAAAGACTGTGGACAACCAGACTTTTTTTTCAGTCTTGCAATCATGAAAGTGCTTAGTAAGTGAAAGCAAATGAAGATGGAGTAGAAGTATCTGCCCTGTTTCCCACACCTTGTTTTCTCTTAGCATAAGACAGTTTGTTGAGTGACAGGACTATCCTGGAAAAGTTGTACTAGAAAAGTGATTGTAATTATTTGTTCTGATCTATTCCTTTGTAGAACTGAAGTTAGGAGAATTGCTTCATGACAAGCTGTAAGTATGCCTCTGGGATAGTTCTGGTTTTTAGGTGAGATTAGTGCAAATATATTAATGTTTACTATTAAGTCATGCAGTATCATGTATACTTTTTTAACTTTAAACAGAATAGTTGAAGTATTAAGAATGTAATTTGTACTCAGCAATATGTATATCATGCACCTATATGAATTCTGCACATTTCTCATGGTGCATGTATAACATTACATTTTTGGTTAATCGGTGTAGAAGTTTATAGCACGTCTTACGATCAGTGGTGTTGACCCTACTGAACTATTTTATGTGGACATTTTTTTATAAAAACATTCCAGAAAGACAGTAAACTATTAGATTTTGTTGCCTTAAGTGTCAATAACATGTTTAGGATAACCAATTCATGTACTTTATTGTAACTCTTAAATGACATGCTAAAACAGAAACTGAGAACTTTACAGATTAAGAAAAAATATATTTCAAAAAAACCCATGTGCTAAGATCTTACTGAATTCATTAAAAAATTATGTGAGATTTAAATATTTTAAAGATAAAAGTAAATTGTTTAGCCACATGAGTTTCTTCACTTGCATAAAAAATAAGTGCTTATTTAAGGCTAATAGCTCAGAGAACAGAAGCACACTGTTAAATGCAAACCTGCTTAAAAACGTGTGGAAGGATGTCACCAAGCAGTTACTAGAATCAAAGCACGTTTTTTGAGGTATAATTTTATACATGAGAGCATTTCAGAGCAAATATGCTTTTCAAAATCAGAATGTACTGCGCACATCCAATTCCCACAAAAATCCATATATGCAGATTGAGTCCTGAAAACCAAGTTTTTGGATCTAATCACTTTATGCTATTAGATAATGTTAGCTATTATGTCAGTGTTAACTCTTGCAAATCATGCAATTGTTTTTGCAGAGCACTGGCTAAATCCTGAACCAGGCCTTGCACATTAGCTGAGACTGTTCTTTGGAGGTGCTGTTTTACTCAGTTTTGCTCATAAACACTATAATTCAATTTCAATGGTATTACACTTATTTAGCACTCTAATAACATATAATACAGGTTCAGATATCAGTTAAAGATATTATTTGAATACAATAACATAAGAATAATGAGGATCCACAACATGAATGTAGTCAATCACAAGAAACAAAACTAGAGGCCTCTTACTTCATGGTACTCACAAGAAATAATCACTTGCCTGGGTTAGGTGAAGATTCATTCAAGGATACATCCACTAAATAACCACTCACCCAAATGAGGAGGTAAGGTGCTCTCTATCCTAGGAAGTCTCCTTAGATGGTGTTCCTGTCTAAGGAAAGGGCTCCAATTTACAGACCTGCAGCTCCGAGAGGACCACTCAAAGGGCGTCTTCACCAGGAACCCCGTTTTATAGTCTGGTCAGGTGTGGCTGTGGGCATTACAACATAGTCCAGAATCTTTGGAGCTTCTCTGGGCACCTCTGTTGTTGAGGACCCTGTCAGCTGACTGAGGGTCTCACCCCTCCTGTCCCACCAGCTGGTAGAGGTGAACTCATCCTGCCCTGAGGCAGGGGAGGATGTGACTGACAGCACCTTGGTACCACCCTAGTGTGTACATGGGGACAGGCACAGTGGGCCACAAAAGGTGCTAAAGAGCCGTCAGCCTCCTCATTGAAGGCTCCAAATCCCAGGGGAATGTGCAACTGCCACACAATCCAACCTGTGACCGCAGCCATCTGACAGTCTACTTTGGAGTGGTGGTGCAGTCACCTCTTGCCTCCAAAGTCAAAAGGGGGCATTCTGTTGGTGAGTTTGAATGCCCACTGTGGATCATCATACCTTATGTGTCATTTTCCTATTACACATTATCATTACAAATCAACCTACAATAGAATAGAATAATGCAAATTCTAACAATCACTGTTATTAACAAATACTGGAGAAAGTGGGTTAGCTGTACTAGTAAGGAAAACAAATGCACTGAAAGTTTTTTCACCAGTTAGTCCCCAGTCCAAATAGTGTAAATCTGTATCATTCTGATATGCCAGTGCCTCTTCCTTTGGTCTCTTCTGTTTCTTTGTTGCCCTCTGCTGCAGGGACAGATGCTGTATCTCTGGCATTAGGTCCTGCATCGTGTTTGTCCAACTCATAGTCATGTTTAACACATTTTGCAGGAAGCCATTTCAGTCCTGTTGAATGAAGAACATGCACGTATCCCTTTCCCCAGGTGATTAACTCTACAGGCCCTTGCCACTGACTGTTGTAAAGGGGATCCTGATACAAAACCTTTGGTCTCCGAGATAATGAATCTGGAACACGGAAGTGTTTGTCCACTGCTGTGATAGAGGAAGGAGGCATAACATGATTCAAAAAGTTCGAAGTATATATTGCATTGTCTAATTGTTCCTGAGGCGTCATATTCCCCCTTTTTTGTTTTAATAACATCTGTTCCAGTGTGGAATGGGCCTGTTCAATAATAGCGTGTCCAGGGGGAGAATGTGGAATATCTGTGACATGCAAAGTACCCCGTTGCTATAAAAAAATATTGTGTGGATCTAGCAGTGTATCCAGGACCATTGTCAGTTTAAATCTGATGGGTCATGGCCTATTAAGACCTGAATCCACTCTTTGTGTTTTTTGCTCAGAGTAACAATCAATTCTAGAAGCTGAGTAATAGTTTTATGGAAAGAATTGGAGGAAAAAAAAATCCATTCCAAGTATATCAGTCTGTTAGCATTCTCTTCATACTGTCCTACAACAGCCACAGATTGTTTTTCTGTTGTAACTATAGACAAATATGCAAGTCCAATCAAATGTGGTCAGCCTGTAAAGTTGTCAGAAAGCTGTTCATCAAAGTCTCTAACTCCATTTTGGCTTTTGTATTTATTGGGTATTGTTTTTCCTTACCAGATTGAAGTCCTGTTTGAGTTCTATCAATGTAGTGTTGGCTTTACTGATATTTTGTCTGCCCATACTATTGGAAATACAGCATCCAAAATTTCCTTGGAGTTTTCCTGCTTGCAGCAAGCAGATCTGCACCATCCAAGCATCTTCTTATGGGACATGCAACTGAACAGAATTCTCAGAAAACATTATTTAAGCTTAGAATTTACTTAACAAATCTTGACCCAAGAGAGGTATAGGGCTTTCTGGCAAATACAAGAATTCATCTGTTAAAACTTTGTTCTGAATTTGGCATTCCGTTGGTTTCAAAAAATAGTCTTTCTGTCTTTCTTTCCCACATTCTCAAAAACTATCATGGTGAATTTACTAAGAAGTCTCTTACAACTAGTTACCCCAGAATAAGTCTATTAACAAATATTTGGTTTAATTTCCCAGTTTCATTAGAACGACGTATCTGCTGGAGATGCCTTTAAATTTCACCCTCAGACTGCTCCACTCAGTATTACAACATCGTTGCAGTGGCAGGGAGAGAAAACCCCCCTTTCACCACTTCAAGAGCCGGCAGCCAGGGTTTTGTTTTTTGTTTTGTTTTGTGTTTTTTTTTTTTTTCTTTCTCTTGCTGCAGTTTAAATACAGGCAAGACCATGCAGGTGGCATTAATTGCTGGTGCTAAGGGAGAGCTGCCTGCTGAGTTTATCTTGCAGCTTGACACAGGCCTGAAATTTATGTTCAAGCACTACAGCACAGGCCTGGGATATTTTGCTTTTTTTATTTTTCCATTTCACTCCAGCCATAATACACTCTATATGCAAGTCTGATCAACTGAACAATAGTTACATTCCTCAGCCCCATTTACTGTTTGCAATGTCTCACAGATATCAATAAACAGCATATTAACCATCAATCCATTATTTTCATTTTCCTAGATCTAAATCAATTCATATTCTAGCAACTTTTAAACACAACCTCTTCCAAGTTCACATCCACCATAGCATTTAGTTTTATTTCCTATACCTCCAACTAGCACATAAATTCAACGCGAATCAGAGTTTAACAACTTAAATTCTTTTCTGGTCTCAAAATCATGAGATAACGATAAGAGCAATTACTCTAATGTGTAAGGATACATCCTAAAGGGGAGCAAGGTGGTATTTTAGTGGCAGAACCGGTTCCCATTTTGTGATTATCTCCCCAAACAAAATTCTTTTGGTACCAAATATAAATATGCAAATTAAAATACTGCGCTCAGATATGCAAACCAAACACCAACTTCAAATATACAGATGGATCACAGTTACACTGATTCAAGACAATATCTCGATTTTTGCATTGCACCTTTGAACCGCTTACTGCTCAGCCAGGTGGAGGCACCGCTGGGTCTCCCTGACAAAACAGGTCAGTGCACGCTGGAGCCCAATTGGCACCTGCTCCCCGCTGCCCTAGCCAGCTGGACTGGGCAAAGCTTTTATTCGTGCCTTGTCTGGGATGATACTACAGTTATCCCAAAATCAGGATTCTTTATCAGGTGCACGTACAAAAGAGCCATATTTTGTATACCGAGATGCGACACAGCCTATCACAGAGTTGCGCAAGTCTGGATGTTGGAATAAAGCTAGCATGCTAGAAAGAAAAGTAACAGCTGTCACACACAAAATCTTGTCATCACATTTATGCAGTAAAGAACTGAAGTACTCACCGTCTTCTGTATAATCACAAAATGTACATTTTGAGTCAATGGATTCTCATGATTTAGCAGTCTGTGAACTTACTGTTCCATGTAACAGGCAAAGACTTACTAAAATGTAATATGTTTAAACAGGTATCTACAAAGAAAACAGGTTAATAAGGAAAAGTATCTCGCAGAGTTCACCAAGTTTTCTATGACCTGTGTGTTATCAGTTAATTCTCTCCCAGCTTGTTGAAGTTCAGACCATTCCACCTGTAACACTGTCTGAAATGATTCAATGATCTCTTGTAGAGTTTTATTTTTGTCCTACTCTTCTCGCTTTAAAACAATTTTAATTGCAACAAACTGTTATACTTCAGGGGTCTATTCTCCGGACACTTTTCCCAATCATCTAACTGACACAGCAGCCACCATTGATTATAATATTTCATAAGATTTTCCTTCCTCACATTTCCAAGTGCTTTCCTATTCATGAAGGGGTTACTGTGTGCTGTATAAGCATCATGAAAATCTGAAAAAGGAGGTGCTGAGGGCAGTTTTAGACTCCTGATCCAGCTCCTCACAAATTTCTGCCTTATCTTTACACAGCTGGGATGGCATTAATGATGAATATAAAACTGACTATTTTTTGGGATCTACAGAGCCTTACTCAAAAGGATTTGTGCTGTCAAGACTCAAATCATTATCAACCTGCTCATTTGTGTTTTTCTGTCCATTCTCCCCTGTTTGCCCTTGCATTATTTGTTCTGCTGACCGCAACTGCGATAGTGCAGAGTACACAAATCTCAAAGTTACGTGCAAACCATCGGGAACTGTAAAACCATCACCTCACTCAGAAACCAAACTATATAATCTGTCCAAGGCCCTTTAGTTGGAACTGCTGTTCCCACAATGTGCTACATACAATATTTTTTTTACGTAATAAAGGCTTGTGCAGCAATTCTGATTAATATCTTATGTACCAAAGATGAGGCACTATATCCGTTCTTCTGTAGGTCAGTCTGCATTTGGTGTGGTTCTCTTGAAAGCTTTCGTGCCTTAACTATGAGTGACCCATTTTCACATGCAGTATTTTTTTTTATCAGTTTTCTTAACATGCTCATTTTGAACAAAGTTGCTATATTCAGTGTGTGTTATTGTCAGTCTGTGTCATACATATTGTCATTCATTTGTGGGGGACATATCTTGGGGTTTTGAATGTGGTGTAGAAAGAACAGCTGGTTCAGTTAATATCAATTTGTGATCTTTAAAAAGATTTTGTGTCATTATGTGTAGAAACAAGTGTTCATAGATTGGGATATTTATGGGATATTTAGCTCAGTAGTATTCTTCAACTTCAAAAAAAAGGCGAATAGCTTTACTTCTACACATAGATTTTCTTAACTTGTTGAGAGATGCTCAAACTCCTGAAAGCCGTGATCTCTGAGGATCAGTAGTGATGTTAACGTACTGTACCTTTTTGTCTGTGGTCAGAATACAGTGTACTCAGTTTATCATCATGTGTACTTTTACGTTGGCTTGTTAAGACGATTTTGTATAAAAAATTTACATTTAGAACTTTTTTTAATTGGTGTTCTTAGATTTGGTCTTTTTGAAGCCATGTCTGCCATTGAAATGATGGATCCCAAGATGGATGCTGGTATGATTGGAAACCAAGTTAATAGGAAAGTTCTTAACTTTGAGCAAGCTATTAAGGTTCGTATGACTTTCCTGGTTTTGCCTCCACTGTCTGTAAAAGTATGAAATAGTTTTATCAAATTGCAGTTAAGCACAACTCAGTGTAACTAATGTTTTCAGTCTTTACTTAAAATTGATTTTTTTTATTTTTGATAGTTAAGTAAGAAATAGCTTGCGATGTTTACCTTTTCGTTACTTACATTATCACAGTGACACTAATTCTTCCAGTGAAAAGTACTGTGAAACTTTTGGGTATTGATTCCCTATATAAATACATTTTTAGAAATGTTTTTTCAAGTCACCATGTGCTTCCTCAAAGCACATTATATTAAGATGTTTTGGTTAGTCCCTCTATAAGCTGAATGGAAGCAAGCTTCCTAACAAAAGATGAAAGTAACACTTCATGAGATTATCCATTCATTAGCCTTGAACAGAAGCTGACTAATTTAACAACGTTGAGAGTACAGATTAACTTTTGGTGCATGGTCAAGTTAAATTGGTGGAGACAGGTTGAAAGACTTTCTGTTATTTTGGAAAAAATAATGCACTCACAGAGGAAAGAATATTTTTTATTATAGACCAATGTTTTGAATGGACTAAGAGAATTATGTGTAAAATATTGGCTAAGTCATGTAGAATGTATGCAGAATTGCATACATTGGACAAATAAAATGAAAGAAGTAGGGCTGCTGCCTTTTTGGTCCTGACCTTGGAGGCAGTAAAACTTTACAAGTATCTGCAGTGTAAAAAGCAGTCTTCAAAGAATGGGTCCTGCATATTATTCCTTGTTCAGTTTTTATTATGATTATACATACTGTTTTGTGATTTAAACATTGACAGTTAACTCTTATTGGCTACTCATAAATCAGAAATTTTATTTTAGCTTTCTCTTTGAGCAGCTTTTCAGAATTTGAGGCACATAATGAAGCTGATCAGTAAAGCTAATGGTATACATGTATTCTGAAGTCTTAACCAAATTGTAGTTTCCTTTTCGGCCTTACAAATAATACGTGTTTTGCTTATAGGCTTCCATAGCTTTTAAGTTTCTTTTCTTTGTTTCTTAAGGATGGCACGATTAAAATAAAGGATCTCACTTCACCTGAGCTGGTAGGAATAATGGATACATGCTTTTGTTGTTTGGTAAGGATTTCTTTGCTCTTAATATTAGATTTTTTTTTGCTTTCAAAGTATAATCTCTTCTATCCAGTAAAAAGAAAAAAAAACCAACCAAACAACCAAAAAAAAAAAACAAAAACAGAAAAAAAACCCAACACGCACCAAAAAAAATCAAAAACAAAACCAGAAAAAACAACCAGTAGAACTCAAGAAAAGAAGATTCACCAAGCACAAAATACATACTTATATTTTAATGTCCATGTAGGTATTTGCATTGGCTCTTATAAGAGGTATAGTTTTGATTCTGGGATTTTTTATTATAAGAAATCATTATGGAGGAGAGCCGGTAGCATTTTGAATAACGTAAGAAGGTTTTATAGTTTGTGGTTTTTAAATGTATGGTATCTGGTTGCCTGCTGTGTATTGGTGTTTGTGTTGGCCAGTGAGCTTGCAGTAACCTACAGTACTTGTTGCTCATTTCTCTACAGTCAATATTAACTGAGCTTACAGGAGAATTTTGAAGAAATAAAAAAAAAAATACCTAAATCGATGTAGAAGGGAAATAAGTGAATTATCAGTTATTTGTTAATTGTGATTTTTTTCTATTTGTGTCTTAATTTCATCAGTAAACTACACAAATTATTTTCAGTTACTCTTTAAAATGACATCAATAAAATTAGTTTGCTTTTTAAAACAACAGGTAATATTAATTTGGTCAAAAAAAATGTAAGGGTCACTGTGTACTTGATATACGTAATTCATATTCTTCCCTTCCCACCCAAATACTGACTTTTTTTTTTAAAGTGAGAGCAGCCATTAAAAATCTGATACTACTGTGTTTGATGCTATTTCGAGACAAAAATAATGTTTTAAATTTCTGAAACTTTTCCTGTAGCTTAAAGCATCATAAAAGCAGTAGATAGAAGGATCGTGAAAAGCAGCTCTAAGTTGTAGAAAAAAACATGCACAGTATTGTTGAGTTGTTTCATAGCAAATTGCATTTTTCATTTGGTATTTATATAGAGGAACCTTTTGAATCTGATGGTCTCTTAGGTTAATGTCTTGTCTAAGTCACAGAGATTAGACCTGAACACCAGAATTTGATAGTGTTCTAGGGTTTAGTACCTTACTGCCTGCGACAGCCAGCAGACGGATAAAGGTTAAAGACTGAGAGAAATTCTCCTTCCCTTTTTTGCTTGATGGAAGGTTGCTGTGATAGGGACTTCCTTAATGACTCACTGAAGCACAGTAAGATGAAAAAAGAATGTAGATATAAAAATGAGGACTTGGATGTCATGAGTAAAAATTTAATGTTCTTTTCCCTAGATAACATGGTTAGAGGGACATTCCTTGGCACAGACAGTATTTACTTGCCTTTATATTCATAATCCAGACTTCATAGAAGATCCTGCTATGAAGGCTTTTGCTCTAGGAATCCTGAAAATCTGTGATATTGCCAGAGAAAAAGTTAACAAAGCTGCTGTTTTTGAGGAGGTATGTGTTTCAGTATCTTCTATGTAACATTATACGTAGGCTCCATAATGCAAATAAAACAGTGTATTAGAGAGATTTATTACTGTTTGACTCAAGGATACTATAGGAGCAGCAGTTAATCCTTCTAAAAGTATTAGACTTGATCTCTTTAAAATGTTTTCTTCAATGAAGGTGTTGCATGCTCTTTTCTGTTTTTTGCTTGAATATTGGAGTTACGTAAATATTTTACTCAAGAAGCAATGCAAGTCTTGTGGCAAATGAAATCAGTTTTACTTGAGGTTTTCTTCCTGTTCTTTTTTTTTTTTTTTTTTTCTACTTGAGATAACCATAATAGTCTTTTATCTGAAATGTCTGTCCAGCAGTGGAATCAGAGTCTGGTTTTCTGTGCCGAAGCAATTTTTATTTCCTCAGAGGTTGGACTAGTCCCTTCATATTGACTATATCTGAAATTGATTAAATAGTACTTGGCATTCATAGTTCTGGTAACATTTTGATAGGGTGACACTTGATGAAAATATGAAGGGCATACTGGTATTAAGGATTTATGCAGAAAATAATTACACCAAGCTGGATTTGGGCTGGAAAGTCACCCAAACCAAGGTGTATTCAGTTATGCAGAATGGAACCAAACTTTTATACCTGATATAGTTAAACAAAACCGCCCCAAAACAAAACAAAGAAAACCACACGCACACACACACACCCCCCACAAAAACAAACAACAAACCAACGCAAAACAGACAAAAAGAAAACCCTGGAGCCCAACTCGAAAATGTAACTACTGCTCTTTATATTTTACAACATACTGTTTTGATTTTTATTTTTTAGGAAGATTTTCAGTCAATGACTTATGGATTTAAAATGGCAAACAGTGTGACAGATCTCAGAGTTACAGGTAGAGTTTGTGCTTTCTGTGTGTCTGTCTAGCCAGTGTCTTTCTCTCAACCAAACCTAATGAATTGTTAGGAATCTCAGATGTTAAGGTTTTTTAATTAGTCCTGTGAAAATTGATGGCTTGGTAAAAAGATCAAATTATTTTTCCTTGAAGAAAAGGTTCAGCTGTTTATTTGTGAAATGCCTGAGCAAGGGAAGTGCATTTAGCTGTGCCAGCCAAGTGGCCGCATATGAGCTCATCCAGGACTGAAACAGATAAAAACCATTGAAAAGTGCATTGCTTGAATTCTGCTTCTCTGCCTTGGAGCTTGTTGTGATCTAAACAGATTGCTTTTGAGGAAAAAGCAATCTAGTAGTTCTAAAGCTATGGCTACGTATGTTGTTAGGTATATACATAAGTATATAAGTATATATTTTAATACACTTTTTGATACATACTTGAGCTTTCCCTTGATTTATTTTTACAAAATTTGTGAACACTTTAGCTTTGGGTCAGTCAGTCTATACCCTGATTTATCTATTTTTGCAAGACATCTCCACCATCCATCACAAGAATATTTTTTGTCTAATCTTTGGCTGATGGGTATGTAAAACACTTCAAAACTTGATTTTTCCTGCAAGACTTTTTTTCCTCTGAGTGGTGTATGCGTACCTAGGAATGCTTCTGTCACGGAGGCACCCCGAGGCTAATTTAAGGGACAACAGGGTCCAAAACAACTTTTATTAAACTGGTGAGGAACAGGGTTTTAGCACTCCGAAAGTGACTTAAATATAGGTTCGGGTATCAGTTGAGGAAAATTATTAAGGGGCAGCAACTAATACAACAGGCGGTCCACAGAGTGCATGCATGCGGCTTCACCCAAAACAATGCCGGAACCACCCCCGAGTCCCAGAGGAGTACACATTTGCCTGAACCCGGTGCGGGATTATTCTTAAAGAGATACAGGTAAAGCGTACGCTCGTGATTCCGCAAGCGTAAATTTATAATGCACTCGCAATTCTGTGTGGGTTAATTTACTTACACATGCGAATGTGCACGGAATACTACACGTGCTTATGTGGAAGCACGGGAGGAAAATACACTCGCGATTGTGCGAAGATAAATTTATAATACACTCGCAATTGTGCGAGGAAATAATTTAAAGTACGCGTGCAAATGTGCACGGAATAAAGTTACACTCGCGATTGTGCGAGGAAATAATTTAAAGTACACGTGCAAATGTGCACGGAATATAAATACACTCGCGATTGTGCGAGGAAATAATTTTATACGTGCTTGTATTAAGCATGGGAAGTTACACGTGCATATGTGCGCGGAAAGGATAAATATACTCGCAATCCTGCGAGGGGTTTTACTCACACCCGTGGCGGCAAGGCAAGCGGGGTCTCCATCCCGGGGACGAGAGACCGGCGACAATGGGCCCAGTCTCGACGAGAGAGTCCCGTTTTATACTGGCTGATCAGACCTGACTGTAGGCATTCTAGAAGCTTCTCTGCACCCCCACACCGTGTGTGAGGTGCCCCTGAAGCCTCCAAACATCCCCCACACTGGTCACAGGTGCCCAGCAGCTCACTGGTGCCTCAGCACTCCCTTCTCCTAATGGCCCTGGCCAGGGTGCTCTGGCCCAAACAAAAGAAGCTGTTAGCCTCAAGTAGCAGAGAGAGGGAGATGTGCCTACTCCCTCCATACTGAAGGAGGTGGGGGGAGAGAGGGGGGTTTGCACTCTGCCACAGCTTCTCAGCTTATAATTGTGCTGTGACTTTCCTAGGTATGCTAAAAGATGTAGAAGATGATCTCCAAAGACGAGTGAAGGTATTTTTCTCATGTTTTTCCTGTAAATTATACTTCAAATGTACTTTACATAGGCTTGGGGGAAGTAGTTGAGTTATGAAGAATGGAGCAGCTTTGTCTTTTAATGGTGGTGGTTTTTTTTGAGAACTGCCATTATGGTTTGTGTAACATGCTGGTAGTTTGCCTTCTAGCTAAAGATGCTGGAAGTCTTCAGACCTTTCCAAATTCTTTGATAGTTGCTTCACTAGTAGTAGGTGGAAGCATGGTGTAGAAGGTGGGCACAAAAAGTATAGATTTTATTTCTGGCTTTTGTGCAGATATACTACGGGATGTTAAAGAAGTCACTTAATCTTCCTTTACTACGGTTTGCAATATAAAATGTTTGTACAATTTCCTTACCTATTTGCAGAGTGGGCTGAGGTAGGAGTCATTGCTATAGGAGAGTGTTGGATCATTCAAGTACCTAGATTATATATTAAGAGGGTTTGAAATAGAGAACTGATTCTTTAGGGTTATTTAATGGGTGGATGTTCTGGAGAGGGTGAAGGGATTTTATCAGTAGCTTCCATTTGCGATTTTTAAGAAATTATTTGAAATGCCTTTACTTTCCAGAGCACCCGAAGTCGACAAGGAGAAGAGAGAGATCCAGAAGTTGAACTCGAAGTAATTAATTGTTTACTTTTTTCTGGATTTTGTGAATGAGTACATCAATACTTTAATCAGTAGTTATCAGCTCGTGAGACGTGTGTCATCAATGTTGCCACTACTGTCATATCTGAGCTACTCTAAACATGACCCTGAGCATATACCAGGCTAGCAGGTAGACTTTTGTGCTGCCATTCTGGATTGTTGTGATCGTTCTAGATGGATCCCAACCTCAGAATAGTGGTGCTACTGCAGTTCTGCCATTCATGCGCCTACCTCTCAAGAAAAAGCCATTAGCAAAGTAGGTGGTCTTATCTATCTTCTGCTTTCGTCCCTCAGTTTCCTTCCCAGCAGCTTTTAGTGCTGCTGGCAGCCTCCCTGTCCAGGGAGAAAGTAGGAAGAGAAGGGGAAAGCAGTGTAGCTCCTTCCAGAAAAAGTGATAATTGAAGTAGTTGATGTGGTTGGTTTAGAAGAGTGTGAGTTTCCTTTACTGGGAAAGGTTATTTTCTTCAGAAATTATTTGTAACATAGATCTTAAAAAAAAAAAGAAAAAAAAGTTGGTTTAATAATTTCTAGTTGTTCACTTAAGCTGAGGTTTCAATGATATTTGCATAGGAGATAGCTATACAGTCAGTGATTGTGCTTTACCCAAAGTATTATCTTATTTTTTGTGTTAGTGCTTCTCTGACAGCAGTACAGATTTCTTCTACGAATTTGATAACTTTCTACAAAATCATACTAGACACTGTATTTTTAAGGCTAGGGACCATGCCTCAATAAATCATTTTTTTAATAAGTTTCAGGATTTAATGTGTATTTATTATTAATATGCAGTATATTTTTATGACAGCATCAACAGTGTTTAGCTGTGTTCAGCAGAGTCAAGTTTACCCGGGTACTGCTGACTGTTCTGATAGCATTTACCAAAAAAGAGGTACGTTCATTTGGTGTTTCTGTGTTCGCGTTGTGATCCTGTGAATTACTCGTTTTTCATTCTCTAAGGTGAAGCAGTGTCGAGGGTTAAGATTGTGGGGTGACAATCAAACCCTGGCAGATGTATTGTTAACCTCCTCTCCCCCCCACTTCCCCCTTTTGCCCCTCCCTCTCCCCCCTTCCCACTCAGGACAGGCCATCGGGAGGGAAAGAAGGACAGAGAGAAGAGAGTTGGAAAAGTTAAAGATGTTTTACTAATGCTACTAATAAGAATAGAGAAAATAATACAAAATATACAAAACCAATCTTGTAAGTCTCAGCAACTGCAGAGCCAGCACCCAAAGTCCTGGATTAGATTCTGTAGCCAACCGGAGCTGGATTCAGTCTCTCACTAGGCCTCCGTTCACAGGGACGACCAGCAAGGTCCTCTCCTAATGTCAGCCATGAGGAAAAAAGGAAAAGGGGTGAGATCCTCGTGATCTCCCACTTTTATATGAAGTATTCACGTGAATGGCATGTTATACACTATTGGTCAGTCTCTCGGTCATCAGTTTCTCGTTGCCCCTCTCGCGAGATGTCCATCTGTGCTTATCAATAAGTTTGCATTCCATTGCTAGGTTTAACCAAAACATGTGTTGGGTTCTCCAGGAAAATGCAGCTAACATGAAGGCTTTAGCTGACAGGTAAAAATTCACTAAAAGAGAAACTTGTTTTTTAACAAAACCAGGACATTCCACCCCTTATAATATGCCATTCACTGAATACTTAAACCTTATCAATACAATCTATCAATACAATCTAATTAATCACTACTACTATATATATATATATATATATATATATATATATATATATATATATATATATGTACACATATATATATATATGTACATATATACACAGGAGTAATTAATCAGTGGACCATCCTTTGAAAAGTTCATTAAGTTCATTTTGTCACAACAGTCTCCCAGGGCAGGAAAAATCGTACAAGTGCATCTCGTGACCACTGTTTGTGGGTTAAGGACACCAACTTCGAAGAAGGTGTCGGGCGACACTTCAAGAAGCTAGCTCTGGTTTCATCATCACTATCTTGATCTGAAAAACACTTATTAAACACTGTTAGTACGGCAATTCACATCATACAGTTCAGCATTGCATATTTTCACCTAAAATCAAATCCCCTTGAGGTACATACCGAACTTCTCCATCCGTAAGCATCACCCACCAGGTGCTGCCAGGTCCCTGGGCAAAAACAGTCCCACGAATAGGTTTGCCTTTGCCTGAGGCAGGAGTAACCCAGACTGCCTTTCCTAACATATTTTTCATGTGTACTACAGGGACTTTATCTCCTTCTACAGTCCGTAGAATTTCTGATTGGGCAGCCCCGGCTCGATTGGTTGATCCCCTAGTGTTGACCAACCAAGTGGCTTTTGCTAAATGTGAATCCCAGTTTTTAAAGGTTCCACCACCAAGTGCCTTTAGTGTAGTTTTTAACAAACCATTGTACCTTTCAATTTTCCCAGAGGCTGGTGCATGATATGGAATATGATATACCCACTCAATACCATGTTCTTTGGCCCAATTGTCTATAATACTGTTTTTGAAATGAGTACCATTGTCTGATTCAATTCTTTCTGGCGTACCGTGCCGCCAAAGGACTTGCTTCTCAAGGCCCAAGATAGTATTTCGGGCTGTAGCATGAGGTACGGCATATGTTTCCAACCATCCAGTGGTTGATTCCACCATTGTAAGTACATAACGCTTACCTTGACGTGTTTGTGGAAGTGTAATATAATCAATCTGCCAAGCTTCTCCATACTTATAGTTTAACCATCGTCCCCCATACCATACAGGTTTTAACCGTTTTGCTTGTTTGATTTCGGTGCAAGTTTCACATTCATGAATAACCTGTGAAATAGTGTCCATAGTTAAATCCACCCCTCGATCACGAGCCCATTTGTATGTTGCATCTCTACCTTGATGCCCTGAAGCATCATGGGCCCACCGAGCTAGGAAAAGTTCACCTTTATGTTGCCAGTCCAAGTCCACCTCAGCTACTTTAATCTTAGCAGCTTGATCTGTTTGTTGGTTGTTTAGATGTTCCTCGGTGGCTCGACTTTTAGACACATGAGCATCTACATGACGAACTTTCACAGGCAGGCTCTCTAGCCGAGCAGCAATGTCTTGCCACAGTGTGGCAGCCCAAATGGGTTTACCTCTGCGTTGCCAGTTGCTTTTCTTCCATTGCTGTAGCCACCCCCACAAGACATTTGCTACCATCCATGAGTCAGTATAGAGATAAAGTATTGGCCACTTCTTGCGTTCAGCAATGTCCAAAGCCAGCTGGATAGCTTTCACTTCTGCAAACTGACTGGATTCACCTTGTCCTTCAGTGGCTTCTGTAACTTGTCGTGTGGGACTCCACACAGCAGCTTTCCACCTTCGATGTTTTCCTACAAGACGACAGGATCCATCTGTGAACAGTGCATACTGCTTATCAGTCTCTGAAAGCGTATTATATGGTGGTGCTTCTTCAGCACGTTTTACTTCCTCCTCATCTGGAGACATCCCAAAGTCTTTGCTTTCTGGCTGGTCTGTAATAACTTCTAATATCCCTGGACGGTTGGGACTTCCAATTCGAGCTCGTTGCGTGATCAGTGCAATCCATTTACTCCATGTAACTTCGGTTGCATGATGTGGAGAGGGAACTGTCCCTTTGAACATCCAGCTCAGCACCGGCAGTTGAGGTGCCAGGAGGAGCTGTGCTTTAGCGCCGATCACTTCTGAAGCAGCTCGAACTCCTTCATATGCTGCTAGTATCTCCTTTTCAGTTGCAGTATAGTTGGCCTCAGATCCTTTGTATCCTCGACTCCAAAAACCTAAGGGTCGACCTCGGGTTTCTCCTGGTGCTTTCTGCCAGAGGCTCCAGGTAAGTCCATTATCTCCGGCTGCGGTGTAGAGCACATTTTTAACATCTAGTCCAGTTCGGACTAGTCCAAGGGCCACCGCATGAGTTATCTCACGCTTAATTTGTTCAAAAGCTTGTTGTTGTTCAGGGCCCCACTCAAATTGGTTCTTTTTACGAGTCACTCGATAGAGAGGGCTGTAGTCAGGAACATGCATTCTCCAAAAACCTACGACGCCCAAGAAAGTCTGTGTCTCCTTTTTATTAGTAGGTGGAGACATTGCTGCAATTTTGTTGATCACATGCATTGGGATCTGACGACGGCCATCTTGCCATTTTATTCCTAAAAACTGGATCTCTCGTGCAGGTCCCTTGACCTTGCTTCGTTTTATGGCAAAACCAACATCCAAAAGAATATGAATTATTCTCTCACCTTTCTCGAAGACTTCTTTTGCTGTGTCACCCCATACGATGATGTCATCAATATATTGCAAGTGTTCTGTAGCTTCACCTTGCTCCAACGTGGTCTGGATCAGTCCATGGCAGATGGTAGGACTGTGTTTCCACCCCTGGGCCAAGCGATTCCATGAATACTGGATGCCCCTCCAGGTGAAAGCAAACTGCGGCCTGCACTCTGCTGCTACAGGAATAGAGAAAAATGCATTAGCAATGTCAATTGTAGCATACCACTTGGCTGCCTTTGACTCCAGTTCAAATTGCAGTTCTAGCATGTCAGGCACAGCAGCACTCAGTGGTGGTGTAACTTCATTCAGGCCACGATAGTCTACAGTTAGTCTCCACTCGTCACTAGACTTACGCACTGGCCAGATTGGGCTGTTAAAAGGTGAGCGAGTCTTACTGATCACACCCTGGCTTTCCAATTGACGGATCAGCTTCTGGATAGGAATCAAAGAGTCTCGATTGGTGCGATATTGCCGGCGATGCACCGTCATGGTAGCAATTGGCACCTGCTGATTGTCAACCATCAGCAGTCCTACAACAGAAGGGTCATCTGAAAGACCAGGCAAATCAGACAGCTGTTCAATTTTCTCAGTGTCCACAGCTGCTATACCAAATGCCCACCTATACCCTTTTGGGTCCTTAAAATACCCTCTCCTGAGGTAGTCTATACCAAGGATGCACGGAGCATCTGGACCAGTCACAATGGGATGCTTTTGCCAGTTTTTTCCAGTTAGGCTCATTTCAACCTCTACAACAGTCAGCTCCTGGGATCCCCCAGTCACTCCAACAATATTGATGGATTGCGTTCCTTTATAATTAGAAGGAATTATTGTGCACTGAGCACCAGTGTCCACTAAAGCTTTGTACTCCTGGGGTTGTGTTGTACCAGGCCATAGTATTTGTACAGTCCAATAAACTCTGTTATCCCTTTCCTCCACCTGGTTGGAGGCAGGGCACCTCTAATTCCTGTTTTGCACAGTCTCTGGGTGTGAATTAGAGGTTCCTTCAAGAGCATCAGAATCTCTTCTGCTCCTTTTGTAAGCTGGAGCAGCCACCTTCCTAGGAGTTTTTCCTTTTATCTCACGTACTCGTTCTTGAAGTTCTGAGGTAGGCCTTCCATGCCACTTATTCATGTTTTCTCCCTGCTCATGTAGGAAGAACCACAGTGAACCTCTTTTTGTGGGCTGTCTCTGCCCTCTCTCTCGAGATTGGAAACGCCTTCTCCTAACAGCTGAAACATAGGTTTGTGCAGGTCGTGAACGGTACAAGTCTTCTCTGAGCTCTTTGATTTCTTGCAACAGCTTTTCAAACCAGTCATCAGATTTTTCACACAGTTTCTCCACAACGGAGACACAAGCCTGTAGAGAACCAGCAAGGCTGTCCTCAAAGTACCGGAGCTGCTCAATCACTTCATTAATTTCTTGTACACCTCTAGCTGACCAGACCATTCCTGCCAATGACTTATCATATGCAGGTGGTGCACTTTGTACAAATCTGCGCCACATAGATTTTGTACAATTGATTCTATCTGGGTCTGTCCCCTCTTGGCTGTTTGGTCCTAGATAGATGATCTCTCGCACAGCTAATTCTCTCAGGAACTGGATACCTCTCTCCATAGTATTCCATTTCCCTCACTTGGACATACAATCTTCCTTGTAGGGAAATCTGACTTTCATAGCTGCCAGGAGTCGGGTCCAGAGAGTAGCGGCATTAGACTCTCTTGAAATTGCCCTATCAATGGTGGAATCTTTTGACAGAGATCCCAGCTGCCTGGCTTCACCACCTTCTAATTCAATTGTTTCTGCCCCATTGTCCCAGCATCGCAGCAGCCAGGTTAAAATATTCTCGCCTTCACGACGACTGAAGTCTTTTCGCAGATCTCTCAGCTCACCTGGAGAAAAGGACCGAGTGGTGGTCACTTCATCTCCACCCTGTCCTGATGATGGCTCTTGGGTTGATGTTGGCCCTGTGCCATCACCTGCTGCACGGGTAGTCTTTCTAGTGACTTTCTTACAACCAGCAACTGATGCTGATATGGGTTCACCATCATTTGATTCATTTTCAGAGTCTGAATGACTGTCACAGTGATTGCTGTGGTTACAGCAGCAACAGTGCCCAGTGTGTGAAGACGGGGGGGCTGCCTTGTTAGCCTTTGAGGCTGGAGAAGTAACGTTATCTGCAGCGACCTTGGCAGAGGAGCTCTGCGGAGGAGCTGTAGCTTCAGCCTGTGAAGCCGCGGTTGGGGGGGCAGTAGCTGCAGCAGCAGCTTTGGCTGTTTTGCCTTTTCTCGAGCGTCTCGGAGTGCTTTTTGCTAAAGCTTCCGAAGACGCACCGCAAATCTCAGGACTAAAAAGAGACGCAAACCTCCTATTGAACCTCATTTCTCTTAACAGTAACACAAACTGACACACGTTCAGCAAACCAGATAACACCATCACAGTTCTATCAAAGCTCCAAGGATATTCAAAGTTCTCTAAAACATTTGCAAACTGTCCTAGCGAAAACACAAAAGTATTGTTAGTCAGCCTTTCTAAATATTCGCTTGACCAATTAGCAAATATAGAGCCATTCTGCTCTTTAATCTCTCCTGGAGGTTTTTCAAGGTAAAGCAGAAGCGAGTAGAAATTCATTAGCGGCTGCAGTGTAATGAAATAAACCAGTGCCATACCACACAGAATCATCATGACCGCTATCCAGTTTCTTGTTGTTATATAATGAATACTTCGATTTAGAAAGAAACACCAACACAGATATGGGATCAGCGAGCACAATGTAGAAAATAACTGATACAACTTTTGCCAAAACATCTTTAAATCAATGTAATTCACTTTGCCTTAATACCACTAAATAATATCCAAATCAAACAGACGCGCCAGTATCACAACTCTATGAGTTGGCACCGTGCCAAGAAAATTGAAAGGTACGTCAGAGCGGTAGAAAAGCCAAAAATCTCCAAATTTACCCCTTTCTCTTGCCCCACGTTGGGCGCCAATTATCTGTCGAGGGTTAAGATTGCGGGGTGACAATCAAACCCTGGCAGATGTATTGTTAACCTCCTCTCCCCGCCACTTCCCCCTTTTGCCCCTCCCTCTCCCCCCTTCCCACTCAGGACAGGCAATCGGGAGGGAAAGAAGGACAGAGAGAAGAGAGTTGGAAAAGTTAAAGATGTTTTACTAATGCTACTAATAAGAATAGAGAAAATAATACAAAATATACAAAACCAATCTTGTAAGTCTCAGCAACTGCAGAGCCAGCACCCAAAGTCCTGGATTAGATTCTGTAGCCAACCGGAGCTGGATTCAGTCTCTCACTAGGCCTCCGTTCACAGGGACAACCAGCAAGGTCCTCTCCTAATGTCAGCCATGAGGAAAAAAGGAAAAGGGCCGAGATCCTCGTGATCTCCCACTTTTATATGAAGCGTTCACGTGAATGGAATGTTATACACCATTGGTCAGTCTCTTGGTCATCAGTTTCTCGTTGCCCCTCTCGCGAGATGTCCATCCGTGCTTATCAATAAGTTTGCATTCCATTGCTAGGTTTAACCAAAACATGTGTTGGGTTCTCCAGGAAAATGCAGCTAACATGAAGGCTTTAGCTGACAGGCAAAAGTTCACTAAAAGAGAAACTTGTTTTTTAACAAAACCAGGAAAAGCAGTTATTCTGTAGCTTCTGTAGATTTGAATTGATGTTGCTGCAGATAAAGTGTTGGATAAAGCCTTACAGTGGCCACCATTCAGTTTTTGTTCATTTTTAAAGAAAACACAGGAAAGGCTACTAGCTGACATTACTGTGACCTTGCAGGGAGACAGAATATTTATTCTAGAACACTTAAAGAAAAATATTTATGAGTTTTGGATTACTCTGTTCACACCCATGAGCAGAACTTTTTTTCCTTGAATTCTGTCCCCTTCTGTGGAGTTACCTGACAATGGGCAGTGTTTTTTCTGTCTCTAGAGAGTTGATAGCTCTTCCTTTTGTGTGATATTGCATTTTTATCTACACTGTTTTCATCTGAGAAGGGGAATATATTGGCTTTCCATGCAATTTGCCTGTTTTTTTTAAATAAAAGATTTCCTCATTGTTGAGTGGGAAAGGAACTGCCTGTTCTCGGGTAAGGAGAAAGAATCATCTGAGGTAAAGCTGCTTTTTCTCAAGAGCTTTGTCTTTATACAAAGATAAATATCTGTCTCTTGGTTATTGTTATTTCCATTTACATAAATAAATAAACATTTCTCTTGCTTAAGTGGCATGGAGTCTTTCCCACATATTTTGCTGTCAGAGCAGCTGTATACAGCTGCTTGATTAAATTGAAAGTGACGTGCACATATCATTGATAGACATCAGTCTTGAGGAAAAAGTGATTGGATGGTTGATAGCAATTGCATTCTGAGTATAGCCATTAGTTGTATCAGAAGACAAACTGACATGTAAGTGATCTACACTGACGTACAACCAAATTCTTTGTGAACTGCAATGAGTTAATAATCTGTGCAAAATCAGATTATCTTAGTGTCGCTAAAGTCAGATTACTTAAAGTATAAGTTATTTACATCATGGACTACTTTGATTTGAATTAGATCTGCTTAGCAACTTATTCTTTTAGTAGGTTTGTGGATGCTATAATACATTAATGTGTATTACTCAGAGCTACAGATCTTGTTCAGCTTCTATTAGATCTTCAGAGGTTTTAAACATCTTCTTTTCTAAAAGGAGTCAAGTTTAATTTGACTTGAGATTTCAAATATTTCAAGTTCCATCAGGGACTGTTAGTCCACTGTTTTTTAAGATTTTAGATTTTATGGAGAGCTGTTTTAAATGGTACCCAGTTTGCTACCAGATCTGGAGTCACAAGACATAAGAAAATTCAACATGTCAGCAGATCATGAATCAAGATTTCTAACGGACATCTGGTGCCTTCTAATGTTATATAGTGATTTCATTTTAGTCAATAGGTTGTGTTTTGTCTATATTGTCAATAATAGGATTTTTTTCTTTGCAGTTGGAGTTCTGCCTCATTCGGCAGAAGAGTTTTGTGGCCTTTTTTGCCCACCCCGCCCTCAGTCCTCCAAAAGCAGAAGTAGAGGACTTTTGTGTAGTTTATACTCAACTTTCAGTCATAATTATTGTTAAGGCTTATCTCATAGAACAAACAGTGTACTACTACTAAATATATGTATAGGTATGTAAAATATAAAGAACAATTTATTGCTCAAAAATCAGTTTAGTTGGGGTTTTTTTCAGAACTGGTTGTGTACAAGCATTAGAATCTTGATATTCTTTTTTTCTGATACTAGCATTAGTTCTGTGATCAAAATATGTTGAGTCATAATGTGAATAACTTGTTACCTGCCTTTCAGACAAGTGCAGTTGCAGAAGCTCAGAAACTAATGACTCAGGCAGCTGACTTGCTTTCTGCCATTCACAATTCATTGCATCATGGTATCCAGGCACAGAATGACACCACTAAAGGAGGTATCACATTTTAAGATTTTACCATTTTTTTCCTTTCTTAAATATGCCATGTTGATAAACTTTAGTATCTGCATATATTTTAAAAATAATTATTATTTACTTTGAACCTGTTAGGGGTTTGCATTGTTTGATCTTAATTTTATTTCGCTAAATGATGGTTCTCTGGAAAACAACAGTGTTGCTTCAATGCCAGAGATAGCGTGAACTTTTAATGAAGTGTATTGCACTTCAAATCAGTGTATATGCCTTTTTAAAATAAGAAAGACCACCTCACTGTCTGTACAGGTATATGCTGAGGTGTTGAGGGTTGGGTTTTTTTAAATAGCAATCATTGTCGCAGTTGGGTAGTTGGTGTCTCTGGAAGTTAAATGTTAGTTTAAAAGTTCATTTTGGCTAATTGAATAATTTGTATTATACTTTAAAGCTTGAAGTGAGTTCTGAAAACTCAGCTTATATGCAGCTTTTCTCTCTCCCCTCCTCCATTACTAGATCATCCTATTATGATGGGCTTTGAGCCTCTTGTTAATCAGAGGTTGCTGCCACCAACTTTTCCTCGATACGCAAAAATAATTAAAAGGGAAGAAATGGTCAATTATTTTTCCAAACTAATAGACCGAATAAAAACTGTATGTGAAGTAGTCAACTTGACTAATTTGCACTGTATACTGGTAAGCATAAGTATTTCTTATTTATAGCCAAAAATACAGTCTTAAAATGTAACTTGCAAAAAATCATTCCATTTACGCATACTGAGCTGCGCATATAAATTTTTTGGTGTTTCTCATTGTTATGTACAGTTTCACAATTTGGTGTTTTTCCTGATACTTAATAGTTTTCTTTTTTTGACAAAGACCTTTTCTCCTCTCAGATCTCCCATTTTTCCCCATAACCTGTTAAATAATTATACATGTTAATGGCAGAGTTCAATCAAGTTCATTTCCTTGTAACTGTCTTTGAAGAGCTGCATCTACAGTAGCAGAACTTCATTCCTTGCTATATTAATGATTTTTTCAGCTTCAGTAAGCTGTATTTTGCATATGTACCTATAACACGAGAGAACACTTAATACATTTTGTTTAAGCATGTAATTCCCCAAATAGCTATAAAGTAAGCACCTGCTTATGTTATTTCCTGAATAAGTGTTTTTCTCAGTTACTGCCTACAATTATTAGAAGATACTTAAATGCTTGAAAAAACTTGTTACCATGTATGTGTTCACTGACTGAGTAAAGAGTCACATATATGTCAGTTTGAAGATCAAGCAGAAGATCTTTTGTCTTCCTATTCCTGCTAAATTGATTAAACTAGTGTTTGCATGAAGCATCTGGCAACAGTACATTGTGGTTTTGTTACATACCTGGTTCAGTTATGTTGTGATCTTAACAGTTTAATAGTATCCTTTTTTCTATGCTATCATCCTTCTAATTATTGCATCTGAAGAAGAAAATTCAGAAACTTTTTGTTCTGTTCAATTAAATGTAATTTCAGGAAAAAATAGAATTTAGCTTCATAATGTGTTCTATTTTGTTCAGATTATTCATGCTTTCTTACAAGTTGTATAAGCTATGCTATGTGTATGTATGTGTGTTTATGTGTAAGAATTACAGGCGTATTTACAAAATTGCGTATATGTGTATATATAAAAATGCAAGTGTGTGTGTGTAAATATATATTAAAAAATTGGCATATTAACCTGAATTGTCTTTTTTTTCCTAAATGTAAATTAGGATTTTTTCTGTGAGTTTAGTGAGCAATCACCATGTGTTCTTTCAAGATCACTGTTACAGGCAAGTCCCAATCTATGTCTTTGAATAAAATACTTCTGCATTCATTCTAAATATGGATTCATAATCTTGTTTCAAATATTTAAATTATTTGTGTATCACTTATTAAGTGGTAACGAATTTTCTGGAGATACTTAACTATTAGGCATATGGAGGCTTATATTCTGATCTAATTTTTTAATACATTTTAAAATAATGTTGCTTAGATCATGTTAGTACATGCCAATTAAAACAGGAAGTGTTAAAATATTTTTTCTGCCATAGAACTGGGCCTGTACATGCATTTTTGTTCTCTCTATGCTGCTTCAGTTTGGGGCTATTGTTTGTATTCATTGTCCCTGTTTGGACTGAAATTCAGGTATAGACTGCCTCTATTGCTACAGCAGTAAAACTGATGGTTAGGGCAGAACAGTGCTTCTCACTGCTTCACTTAATCTTGAAAGTATAGAATATAACTATTGGCAAGTAATATGTTTTCACAGTGTGTGTGTGTGTGTGTGTGTGTTCTGACTTTCTACTACATGTGTTTGTGCAATCCCTGTGGATGCCTGACAGCAGAATTTTTTCCTGCGCCTGGTGGGGAACCATGTAGGAAAGGGACACACGACTTGTGGAAGAGAGTGAAATGAACATCAGAAGCAACTAATGAAAGCTGTAGAATCTATAGGGGTAGAAAAAAGCCTGCATTAGTCTGAAGAATTACCTTTATTTGCCTTCAGGGAAACCACATAACCTATTTTATACTGATTTCAGAAGCATCTATCTGATTAATCACCTTTAAAAGTCCAAGAAATAAAATGATTTTGCATGCATTGTCTTACACAAGTAATAGGACAATAATGGCAATACCGGAGAAGTGACAGATCCTGACATGCCTCTATTTCTGAGTCTGTAGCATTGTAGCTAGCTGAAACATTTTAATTCTTTAAGCAATCTTACAAGTTTCTGATATAAAATATGTACTGTAAGAGCTTTCTATTAATAATTTCTAAAGCATTGCTTTTAACTTAAAACATGTTTCTAAAAAACACATTTTCACTTTCAGACAACTTTTCTGGTAGATAACAAGAAGGTGTTTGGCACTCATCTCATGCAAGACATGGTAAAAGATGCTTTAAGGTCTTTTGTCAGTCCTCCAGTACTTTCCCCAAAGTAAGTGGATCTGAGTTTACTTGCATGTGTTTACATGTCTGATGTAAAAATACTTCTGCTTAAAAAAATAAGGACAAACCTATAAAGAATATATACATTTTGTACTTACGAGTGCTTAAGTATGAAGGAGTGACTCACTGTTGCTGCACTCACGTTTCTTTTTTAATTTTGCGGTACATAGACTGGTGGCATTTATAAGCATATGTATGTATGTGGATATTTTCCTTTTAGGTGTTGTCTTTACAATAGTCACCAGGCAAAGGACTACATTGATTCCTTTGTGACACATTGCGTTCGGGTAAGTGTTCATTCCAATTACAGCATCTCTGTGTGTATATGAGCACTTCCAAGATTTCCTTGCTTTTGAAAATGAGACCACAATTTTTAGATACATGACATGAAGGCAAAATTGCAGAAGTTGACCCTCTTTAAATGGTAACACTTTTTAAAAAGCCAGTATAGTCATTGCTGTTTGTTTTCTGTATTATGCTTCCAGATATCTCACTAACATTTCACTTTATTAGAAATCTGCACCTACTACCTCTTTAAAGGGTAGCTTCATGTCACAGGAAAATGCATGCACTAGTAAAACCAAAAATATTTTTACGTTCTCTCCAGTTTGAAGTTTTAAAATTGTTTTAAAAGTTTCAGTTATTGAATGCAGCACAATGAAAATATAAGAAAATCATAAAATAATAGAATGATTTAGGTTAGAAAAGACACATAAATAAGATCTTTGAGTCCAACTATTAAACTAACACTGCCAAGTCCACCACTAAACTACGTCCCTAAGCACCACATCTATGCATTTTTTAAACACCTGCAGGGATGGTGACTCCACCACTTTCTTGGGCAGCCTTTTCCAATGCCTGACAACCCTTTCTGTGAAGAAATTTTTTCTGATATCCAATCTAAACCTCCCCTGCTGCAACTTGAGGCCATTTCCTCTCATCCTGTCACTTGCTACTTGGGAGAAGAGACCAGCACCCTCCATGCTACAACCTCCCTTCAGGTAGTTGCAGACAGTGATGAGGTCTCCCCTCAGCCTCCTTTTCTCCAGGCTCAAAGTCTTTTCTGTAGTGAGGAGCCCAAAACTGAACACAGGATTCAACGTGCAGCCTCACCAGTGCCAGGTACAGGAGGACAATCCCTTCCCTAGCCCTACTGGCCACACTAGTTCTGATACAAGCAGGGGTGCTGTTGATCTTCTTGGCCACATGGGCACATGGATTTAGGCATAAGAAATATCTCTCTTACCCCGAACATTCTGTTCTGATCAGATTCCTAAAGATGCTTGCTCAATTTCAGGTTGACTTGTGTGGAGAGAAATAGGCTCTTGCATCTTGATGGGCAGTGGGCACAGGCTGAAGCATAGAAGGTTCCCTCTGAATATGAGGAGAAACTTCTTTACTTTGAGGGTGATAGAGCACTGCAACAGGCTGCCCAGACAGGTTGTGGAGTCTCCTCTGGAGACATTCATAACCCACCTGTACACATTCCTGTGTGATCTGCTCTAGGTGAATCTGCTGTAGCAGGTGGGTTGGAATAGATGATCTCCAGAGGTCCCTTCCAACCCAAACATTCTCTGATTCTGTGATCACTCAGAGAGCTTGCTTGCCTGCTAGCTCGCACTCCCTAAGGAGCTGTAAGGAACCCACCTCCTCATATAGATATATTAAACAAGTGCCTAAATCAACATCATAGTACTTCTGTAGCTTTAAACTTGTGTTGAAAATTTCAAACTACACTCTTGTTTCTTTCAGCCATTCTGTAGTCTGATTCAAATCCATGGACACAACAGAGCTCGTCAGAGGGATAAACTGGGTCACATTCTTGAGGAATTTGCTACCCTCCAGGATGAGGTAATGTCCTAGGCAGCAGGCCAGGAAACTTTTCTTTCCAGGTATATTCCTACTGGAGTGGAGCATGTGGTATTAGATCCTAGATCAATGAAGCGGCTCCTTTGTCCTAAAATTTTTAGGACAAGGATTCCTCAAATGCAGACCAGGAAGTCTATAGTATGCATCCAAAGACTTCCTGTTAGATCTATTGAACTAAAAGTTGTTGCATTTTTGAAGATTAACTTTGTCCAGTAAGTAGACTTCAAGTAACCCTGCTATGATGTCTGTAATTTACTGGCAATTGCCCTGCTTTTAGTCTCTGTCCTGCTTGTAACTGTCAGTCTGCAAGATGTAACCAGGGAGAGTTGGATGAGCCATGTTTACCAGACACCTTTGAAAATTCAGTCTTACAGCTATGTAAGATGTAAACTGCAAAATTTAATAACGAATTTTAAAATATATGTAAATTAAATCAACTGATTTTGAACATTTCTGAAGAATGGGAAGTGAAAGATTACAGGGAACGGTATATTTCTACTTGCTGGAAATGTATTTCTGCAGCACTGAGAGGCATGAAATAACACAATATTTTCCAATATGTGCATGCTGAGGAGAACAGGCAAGGAACTTGGAGCTGGGGGGGAGATTTTGTGGTCCAGGTTCTCTTAAGATGGTTTTGTTGGGAGTTTGTTGCAATACTGCAGCTGAGACACACTGGTTTCACTTTGTAACAGGTTGTATGGGTTGGTTTGTTCGGGACTACTGATAATATTCCAACTGTGAGAGACTTCATGTCTTCTTTACAATTACTTTTTAAGATGGAACTGGCTTTAGCAATATTTTGGTTTCCCTGGTGGGCCACAGTGTGTTTCTTGCCTGTTAAGTTCATAAATTAAAAAAAAAAAAAAATATTGCCAATATAGCAAAACTAATAACAGGTTGTAATGGGTTCTGAGTTTCAGTGTTCATGTGACTGCTAACAATCTGTATAGAAATACTCTTAAAATTTTAAGTTTAAAAAAACCTGATGTTATTGCTGTATTACTGCATAGAGTATTTGTGGATTTTCTGTGCAGCAGAGTTTACTTACGTGAGTAACTTTCCGGTTTTCTGACAGTTCTAGACTACAGAAGTGGCAATATCTGTAAAGACATATTTCTGTCTTTTAATCTGGAGCATGGTTTCACTGACCCAATTTGTATTCAGTTTTTAAGGGTTTTTGTTCTGGCAGAACTTGGATGCTGTTTCCGTCAAATGTTCTTCCTCCCCTGTTACTGTCCTTTCTTTTTCAATAGGCAGAGAAAGTGGACGCAGCACTGCATAGTATGTTACTGAAGCAGGAACCACAAAGGCAACATTTGGCTTGCTTGGGCACCTGGGTCCTCTATCATAACCTTCGTATCATGATACAGTATCTTCTGAGTGGCTTTGAGTTGGAACTTTACAGTATGCATGAATACTACTACATATATTGGTAAGAGGATGCTTTATTGACAGTTGTTGGAGGGGTGCTCTCACAGAGCTGTAATTGGGGGGGTTGGACTAGATGATCTTTTGAGGTCCCTTCCAATCCCAAACATACTGTGATACTGTAATTTCAAATACTTACATGAGTGAATTCAACTATGCTTTTTTAATCTCAGACTTTCTTAACACAGTATTTAGTTTACTTATTCCTTAAATTACGAGTGGAAAAAAAAATCTGTTGGGTTCTTTTCTAGACTTACTAAATAGTGTACAACTTCTTTTTTAAAATAGTAATTCACTTTCTATTTAGCTTTTTAAAACTGTCTTCTAATGACAATGAATGAAAAATGTGCCCATTTTGGCATAAAGGAGAATGCAGGAGGAAAGCCATTTATTTTATTCTTTTCTGTCTTTGTAGTACCAAGACCAATAGTCTTGTTGATGTCAAGTATTTTTAAAAACACGTACTGAGTTTTAAGTTGTGACTGTAGTCTGACAGCTGTCTAGGTAAAAATAACATTTTACTCTGAGTACATTTGAAGAGTCAACTGCCTGTAGTTAAGATGATTGCACTGTTATGGAGTCAAAATGCTTTTTTTTTCCACTTCTGTTCACATGGATTATTTTTCGTGGTGGGTTGGTCCAAAAGATAAATTATTTTAGATGGTTCATTTTTTGATTCAGCATTAAAAATTTGATGTTGAACCTTCCTATGTTGAAGTGCTTCTACACTTACATATTTTGGGGGGGTATACTTAACGTTTTGTGGGGTTTTTTTGTTTGTTTTTGTTTGGGGATTTCTTAGTTGGAGGGGGTTGTTGGTTGTGATGGGGTTTGCTTCATTTTTTTTGTTGTTGCTTTTTTGTTTTGCTCTATTATTTTTTCCTGTAAAGCTAGCAATAAACTGTTATTAAATAAGCTGTAAGCCTTCTTTCTGAGAGATTAGACTGAACTTCAGTGCATCTCATTGTGTTTCTAGGCTGTTTCATTAGTAAATTAATTGAGAAAATTAATATTCCATGTAGCTACTAAAGGTGGCAATATTCTTTAAGTTATACCTCAATAAATAATAAAAAGCTTTCTGTCAGATGGTATTTTTAGCTGCCAGTTTTTCCCCCACCA
This sequence comes from Patagioenas fasciata, assembly GCF_037038585.1. Classification (NCBI taxonomy): domain Eukaryota; kingdom Metazoa; phylum Chordata; class Aves; order Columbiformes; family Columbidae; genus Patagioenas; species Patagioenas fasciata. Next base: position 31,048,800 of record NC_092560.1, read on the forward strand.
TGTTAATAAAATCACTTTTGTTTGAAACTGTTGTGTCAACTGCTTTATCTCCTTACTCTAAGTAAAGAACAAAAAAGAGGAAATTTCTGAGAGGAAATATGCAAATTAATAATTATTTCTCAATAACTTTTCTTCTGAATTATGGCCACTTGTGAAGTATTATTTCTTCCTTCATGTGTTCCAGATCTGTAATTTCTACTCTTTTAGTTTCCCTAGTCCTTTTGAGCTGAAGTCAGTCAAGAGATTTATTTGATGTGCTTACTAAGAAATCATTCTTAAAGATTTGTCTTAAATCTTTTAGAATTGCATGTGGATTTCATGTTCCTGTGGGCTTGGTCCTTTTATTATTCCATGGCTTTTTAATGCTTGAAAAAAATCAGTAATAACCTTGTTTCTCGAAACAGTAATTCCTAACAAAAGTAGAAGAGATATTAACATAGTATCATTTTCAAAAATGCATCATTTACAGGAGGAAGAATTCTTGAAAAATTTGATCTTATGTGGGTTTTGAAATAATAAGAAGCTTAGACTTGACTTAGTTAATATGTAATTAATTTGCATACCTTGAGCTGTCTGTGATTGAATCTGTATGGATTCTTGTTTGGGGGAGTGGGAGGAACCAAAAAAAATGCAGAACACATGTTAATCTGTTGATTTGAGCCATGCAAAACAGGGTTTTTACTACCCTAAAAGTTGTCCTTTATCATTGGTTCTTTGAATAAACAACTTAGCATTCAGTGAGGATATGTGCATTATGAATACATTTTGTACTGTCATATGCAACAGCTACATACTGTTTTTACTGCAGGTATCTGTCAGAGTTTCTCTATGCCTGGTTGATGTCAACACTGAGCCGTGCTGACAGCTCTCAAATGGCGGAGGAGAGAATAATGGAGGAACAACAGAAGGGTCGTAGTAGTAAGAAAACGAAGAAAAAGAAAAAAGGTACCTAGGTGTAGAGTATAACTCAGACTTGTAGAATTAAAAATCAGAATTTATAGTCAACACTGATGTGGGTAGGAAAAATGTCCTCAAGTTTATGAAGGCTGAATGTAAAACCTTATGACTAAAAAGGTCAGTCACTGTGTAAGAATTGCGCATTTATTTATTTATTTTAAAATAGGTCTTTCAGAAAAAGCAGCTTATTTATATTCATAGCTTCACCAATCCTGTTATATGTTGTGTCTTGTGAGACATAATTAACAGGTACAGAGCCATTACTTTTGAAAAGTACTACTTTTCCACGGCCTGTAATTCCTCCAGAAGTATGGGGGTTTGTGACTGTAGCTAGATTCAAAGACTAAACTTTCAGTGTATTTCTGTAATTTCTGTTTGGCTTCAGAAGGTGTTCAAGCACGTTTCTTAATTTTACAATGTTGAGTTGTCCCGTTTCACTTCAGTGGTAGTACTGTTGTGTAAAAGCCCCTTTAGAAGCTCGTGCTTTCTCTGGTGTATATGCATGAGGGAAAACGAGAATTTCCCTTCCTATATCATAGCTTTCTGTCTCTGTGTTCAGAACTGCAAGCCTGCTATCGAAAAGGCATCCAAAACCAGTGTCTATATGGCATTTGGTACAGATTTGCCATGCCTAAGTGGCTACTAAGATTGTAGTATGTTGGAGTGATCTTAGCATTGCAAATAAACAATGTGCAGAAGCTCGCTTTCACTCTTTGCTGTTCTTTCTTTTTTGAGTGCTTATCCTTGTCTTCTTTTCAAGGGATACAATTAGATGTGACCAGCTCAGGGTAATAGCAACTAAATTCCCTTGTCTCTAGAAGTTCAAAAAAGTAGTACTGCATTTTATACTTTTTTAAAAGGTGCCAAGTATTGTACAATCTGGCACTAGTTAAATACTGGAAATGAAAGGGGAGCTTAAAGAATGTTATCAGAATGAAAATCTTTCTTAAATTGATAAAAATGCTTTAACCTTATAGTCTTAGAAGTTAAAAAAAAAATCCATGAACTAAACAAACATGTCTCTCAGCTACCAGTTTTAAATTCTAGACAATTGTTTAGTGTTGTATAGTGCCATACTAATGCCATGGACTGTCTGGACCAGTTTATCTTACTGATGGCAGTATGGTATTCCTTTGACTGCTAAGTATGTCTTTGAGATATTTTGTGTAATCAGAAGCCAGGTGAGCAGAAATGCATGTTTGTGCTTTTTATGTTTCAGTTTTCTTTCATTATTTTAAAACATAATTGGGAATTATATCACTTTCTGAAAATGTGAAAGAACTGTTTCCTTCTGAAATTAATATGTGTACTTACGTTGAATAAAAAAAATATTTTGTGTGATATTTGCAGTTCGCCCTCTCAGCAGAGAGATCACCATGAGTCAAGCATACCAAAATATGTGTGCTGGGATGTACAAGGTAATTTATTTGTGCTTGCTGAACAATGGCTTCAGTTTTTTTGTAGTAGGAATCAAGCATACATTGCATGCCTTTTTTGTTTTTAGTGGGACTGGAAATTATGTTCAGGTTCATAATGTGATATAGTAAATTCTATACTATTTTTCTATCTTTCTAGTTATAGCTAAATCATAACTTTAATCTTGCTCATAGCAAACTATGACATAAAGCTAACGCTTTTCACTGTATTTATTCTTTCCCATTTAGACGATGATTGCGTTTGACATGGATGGCAAAGTAAGAAAACCCAAGTTTGAGCTGGACAGTGAGCAAGTTCGATATGAGCACAGGTTTGCTCCATTCAACAGTGTTATCACACCACCTCCAGTGCACTACTTGCAGTTTAAAGTGAGTAATCTTGAAACACGGTGCCACTCATGCTTTTATGAAGGTCATTTCCTCACCTACTATAGACATTGTTTTCATTGTAAAAAAAAAGCTTTTACTATCTCAAAATTCATATTGAAGTTTAAGTCAAAATGGCAAGGAATTCTAGCTTTAGTTGTGTGCAGGAAAAATATATTGCTTTGAATTCTTACTAAAATTAGACCTTTAGATATTTAAAAATTGAACTGATGGTGTGGTTTATGAGATGCTTGGGTTGGTTTGCATGCAAATAAAATCTCTTCAAATTCTGTTGGCAGACTTTTGGGCTGTGGCTATATAGCAGAATGTTTTTAGTACTGCTGTAAGCAAACAGGAAAATGAAACAAAAGTAATTTTGAGTGTAAAATCACGAAAGTGTTGATTGGAATGGACTGGTGGAGGCTTGTCTTGTCCAGTCTCCTGCTTGAAGTAGTTGTATAGATCACATCAATGCTGTTTTTGTCTAGCCAAGTCTGAAAAAATCAAAGGATGGAGATTTTCCAAACTCCTTGGTTAGCCTGATCCAATCACTTTTCTTGGTCCCTTTAGTCTTTGGATAACCTGTCTGAGGTTTACACTATTCACCTTTTTTCCTAGTGTCCAGTCTGAATTAGTTAAGCCACCATTTGTGACCTCTCCTCCCATGTTGTGTTGCCTGCTATTAGCAAGGAGCACAGGTTTGTCCTCTGACAACTTTGTAACTACCTTTCAAGTAGCTGTAGGCTGCTGTTAAGCTTACCCACTAGTGTTCTTGTCTAACTGAAAAAGTCCAGGTCCATTGACCTCCCCTTGTGGGTCACAGGCTCTGGGCCCTCAGCCATCTCCAGATCGCAGCATTTTCATAGACTGGGTGAGTCACAGAATCACAGAATGTTAGGGATTGGAAGGGACCTCGAAAGATCATCTAGTCCAATCCTCCTGCCGGAGCAGGAACACCTAGATGAGGTTACACAGGAAGGTGTCCAGGCAGGTTTTGAATGTCTCCAGAGGAGACTCCACAACCCCCCTGGGGAGCTTGTTCCAGTGTTCTGTCACCCTCACTGTGAAGAGGCCTCTTCTCAAATTTAAGTGGAACCTCCTCTGTTCCAGTTTGAACCCATTGCCCCTTGTCCTACCATTGGTTGTCCCCGAGAAGAGCCTGGCTTCATCCTCGTGACACCTACACTTTACATATTTAGAAACATTAATGAGGTCACCCCTCAGTCTCCTCCAGACTAAAGAGACCCAGCTCCCTCAGCCTTTCCTCATAAGGGAGATGCTCCACTCCCTTCATCAACTTCGTGGCTCTGCGCTGGACTCTCCAGCAGTTCCCTGTCCTTCTTGAACTAAGGGGCCCAGAACTGGACACAATATTCCAGATGTGGTCTCACCAGGGCAGAATAGAGGGGAAGGAGAACCTCTCTTGACCTACTAACCACCCCCCTTCTAATACACCCCAGGATGCCATTGGCCTTCCTGACCACAAGGGCACAGTGCTGGCTCACAGTCCTGGCTCAGTGTCCAGCACTGGATGCCATATTTCAGATGTTACAACACAAATATTGAGTATAGGATGATAACCTTCCTTGGTCTGCTGGCCACACTCCTACTGGTATAGTCCTGTATGAGGTAATAAGGGCACCTTATTGACTTGTATTCAACTTGGTGTTCACAGTAATGCTGCTACTTATCCAACTGCTTATTTGCCTCTACTGATTTTAGGATTATTCTGCCTCAGGTGCAGAAACTTGGACGTTTCTTGTTAAACTTAGATTTCTGGTGGCTAAACTTCAGGTTTCTAAAGGTCTGTCTGAACTGAAGCCATACTATTTTGTATGCCAGTCACTCTCCCTAATTTAGTGTTCTGAACAGTTGTAGTGGAAGTGATTTCTTCCTTGTAATTGAAGTTTTTTATCTGCAATCAAAAAAAAAAAAAAAAAAAGAAGTTTTGGACAGATTCAATATCTCAGCTGCTGTAAAGTTGATTTGAACAAACAACATCATATACTTTTTTTTTCTCCTATTTTTTCTTGTAATTTCACATCCTGCTGCGTGGCACTATTAAAGCAAATGAATGACAAGTTGTTCAGGGGAGTGATTGTTTTATCAAGAGTATGAGAGGCTCATTGCATCTTGTGGCACTATAAAATAATCAGTAAGAATTGTAACTGTAGTGCTGCTTGGTAGTTTTCAACTTCAGTATTTATTCTTAAAATATTTTTTAGTTGGCATAACTTTTTTCTTGAGCATTTTTTTAAATTAATGTGATAAAAATACAACTTGCTGGCAGATTATTTTAATATGTATTTATGTATGTCTGTAACACACCAGGAAATGTCTGATTTGAATAAGTACAGCCCACCTCCTCAGTCATCAGATCTCTACATGGCAGCTAGCAAACACTTCCAGCAAGCTAAAATGATTCTTGAGAATATTCCTAATCCAGACTATGAGGTAAGACTGGAATACTGGGAAGAGGAGTATTTGCTTATAGGAGAATAACTTTGTTTTCAGCTGCATCTCCTTGAAATCCAAAGTGTACTTTGTCAAAATGCTGAGCAAAGCTGAGAGCTTCAATTCAGGAGTTAACAGGGGAGGGTGGTGGCATCTTACACAGTGGCTTGTTTTAGTGCATTAGGTAACATAATCAGGGTTGTGCTCACTGTTCCAAAACATCTCCCTTCTGTGTGGCTTACATGCTTGATAGCAACTTAGTTCCTTCTTGCATGTTGTCTTCTGGCCCTGTTATAAAAGCTTATCAATTCTAACAAGAAGGTGTCACATGCCTGTCTTGCTCAGCTGGAATCTGGTAATTCGCAAGTACTCCTGAAAGGTGGGAAAATAGGTTTGAATGTTTTCAGGCTGAAAAGAGGATTGAGTCTCGTGCTTGTTTCCTGCAGTAGTTTGATAAATGAATTTCCTGCTCTCGTTATCCCACAGTGTTGGGGGTAGATACCTGGAGTCTGTCTAAACCTCTATTTAGGTTAGTGCCTCAGAACTTGCCATAGTTTGACAATTTTTGAACTTAAGCATGGAGAGCAGTGGTTTCTGTGGTCTGTTGAATAAAAAAGTGACTCTTAAAATCAATCCTCCCTTCATTAAATTTCATTAGTCCAGCTGTTACACTTGAAAGCAAATCCAAAATGCCCTCATCTCTATTATTAAACTGATAATGTAAGAGACTGCTGTATTGTTAGAGTATGTGAACATTTGAGTGTTACTTTTAAAATTACTTTGAGGTCATATGCTTTCACTTGAAAACTTGTTGCTGCTTTCGATTTAGGTGAGTCGAATTTTAAAGGTTGCTAAACCCAATATTGTGGTCATGAAGCTGCTGGCAGGAGGCCACAAAAAAGACTCTAAGGTAAGAAAATGCCAGTTGATTTGAATGTGAAATTTACTATTACACGCAGTGCTACCACAGATCTCTTACAGCTGAATGAGCAGGTTCAGGCCACAGTTACTCTAACTCTTGAAAAAACTGGGAAAGTAACTTAATCCATTTTTCCCTTGGAAATAGTTTGTTGCAGTTATTTAAATATGGAAAACTCTTGTTTCTAAATGTTTTGGAAAAAAATTGGGAATTGCGTGAGGGATAACGTACAAGTACAGGTGTTCCTCAAGAGCAGGAAGAAGGAATTGGTAGCAGCATCTCAGCAGCTTGTGCGAACACCCGTGGGAGAGAGCTGGCTGCCAGGACAGCGGGTGCCACGTGGGTCACAGGCAGGAGGTGGCCTTCAGACGTGCTGCTGAAGAGGCACACTGGAGAGGCACACCAGCACCCTACAGCTTTGTGCCCATCACTACTGAAGGATGACTGGTGTATCCAGAAGTGGGTCAAAATGTTTTTCAGATAGTAATTTAAGGAGCTAGGATTATTTTTCTTCAATCTTTTGCTGCTTAAAAGTCTTTTCCTTCTATCTGCAGGGTACCCCTTATTTTGAGATTAAATTCAATAGGTACTGCTGTGTAATGTTTAAAATATTTTCTTTCTAGGTTCCTCCAGAATTTGACTTCTCCCCTCATAAATATTTTCCAGTTGTGAAGCTTGTTTGAAAGGCAAGAGATTATTGTTAGGATACCTGAAACATACAGATACCAGCTGTAGGATGGAATATCTAGTGCTGCACCCAGACTAAGAGGAATCTCCAGGGTAAAAGTACCTTTACGTGGAATATTTTAGTCTGCTTTCTTTTACGTGATCTGAATGATAACTGCTGTTTAAGTGGTTTGCATGGTTTTACAGGTGAAACAGATTTTAATAAATTCTATTATTGAAAAACGTACCTGAATTATTTACACATTTTTATCATAAATCACATTCATAAATGAGCTCTGACAGAAAGTGGTGGTTTGGGGATTTAATAACATTTGGGACTGAACAAAAATAAAACAGAAAAGCCTCATGTCTTCTACGCACAGCTGAGCTACTGACATTTGGCTTTGAACAAAGCCACTTGGAGAGATTGTGAGTTTCTGTATATTTTTCACTTTGTTGCATCAAATTTGCTCACTTTGCAAGTAGAGAGACTGAATTCTTTTCTTGCCAAGTCCTGCAAGCTAAAACAATATAGAAATTGAGAGCAGGTAGAAACTAGTCATTTATTTCCTCCTGCACAGAATTTAGTGACTTTTAGGAGGTATTTTGTCTCAGATATAGAAGGCCTTGAAGACAGTGAGCAGTGAAGTAAGTTACTTCTAGTTGCAGTTTGTTCCTTGCCAAACAGGAGAAGCCCCAAACCTACTCTTTCTTTCCTGGAACAGTTCTTCCTCCTGCATATGTGAAATAAGAGGTTAGCTGTTGTGTTGATCAACCTTCTGTCACAAGAGGGAAAAAAAGTTTAAGAATCATAGAACATCAGGTTGGAAGGGACCACAAGGATTATTTGGTCCAATCCTTGTCAAAAGCACAATCTGTACAAGATGGCTCAGCACCCTGTCCAGTTGAATCTTAGAAGTGTCCAGTGTTGAGGAATCCACCACTTCCTGAGGAGATTATTCCAGTGGCTGATTGTTCTCATTGTGAAAAATTTCCCTCGTGTCCAGTCAGAATCTCCCCAGGAATAACTTGTACCCATTAACCCTCATCTTTTCCACGTGGCTTCTTGTAAAAAGGGAGTCTCCATCTTCTTTGTAGCTACCCTTTAAATACTGGAATGTGATGTTGAGGTCTCCCCTAAGCTGTCTTTTCTCAAGGCTGAACAAGCCCAGTTCTCTCAGCTTTCCCTCATATGGTGGCTTCCCTGTCCTTTGATCATCTATCTTTGTGGCCCTCCTCTGGACCCTCTCCAGCCTGTCCTCATCTTTTTGTAAAGCAGGGACTGAAACTGAACACAAAGGTGACTTATCTTTGATAAACCATACTGCCAAGTCCTACCATAAAGACAAATCCTCCAGGTTTCACTGTGTTGGACAAGACAGTTCTTCCTTTTGGTGCAAAGCAGCTTTCTCCATAGTGAGGAGTTTGTAACTCCTTCACCAAGAAAGACATTTGTTTGTGTTTCTCCTAATATATAGTTGTACTGTGGAATAATACCACTTCAACTCAGCAGCACTGCTGAACTAGAGCTGAAAAACAGTGAAGAAAGTCTAAAGTGGAACACCAGCTTGCCTGCAAGCAATTCACAGTTTCTTGAAATAAGCAGGAGCACTGCCCTGAAGACATAACGTTTCCTCACTTGGCTGCATACCATTTTACATGGTGACTTATCACTATTAAAACACTTTAATACTTCTCTGTAGTTGTCAAAGGAATGAAAATCCTAGAAAGTGTAGTTGTAAAGACGGCAAATTGGTTCTAGTGCAAGGCACTGAGAATTCTTCTGGCTTTTGCTGCCTTCTTGTAAACAATCACAAAATTCTTTCCTGTCTTAGAAAATGTTGAACAACATGACAGCAGGCCAAGGACAGCCTTTGGTATTTCTCCAACAGAAGCAGCAAGTATAAAAGAAACCCATGTTCCACATGATTTATAGAACAAAAAACCAATAAAACCAAAACAAACCCCACACAACAGGAACAATCACCTTTCCCATTTTCATTAACATTAGAAGTGGATGAACTATACAGAATAAGTTAAATACACAGGAAGATTATTTTTATTTTAAAATGTTTATCTAAAATCTATCAGGCTTAGTCTTTAAAAACCAAGGACAAGTGTTATTTTATCCCCAAGATCATTACAGCAAAGGAACCTTCCCTGCCTCATGCAACTAAAAATCATAGTGATAGACAACACTACATAATGTAAACCGTAATTCCAAATGAATCTATTGTTTTGTTCAACTAAAAGTCCTTTAGTTTTAAAACTCTATATAGCAGATATACAGACAAGCCCCTTGTCTACTAGAAATCTACCACTCTAGTTACATTCCTGTAGCATTTGAAGCCATTGAGAATAAGGTTGTATTCCTTTATGCTTTGGAGCAGCAGGTTTTCTGACCCCCTCCTGTCAGGTCTAACAAGTGTGTTCAGTACAAAGGTGGTCTTGTTCATGGAGAGGACAAGATCTACCTGGCTAGTGAGAAACCCAGTCAGGTTTGGGTACTGTATAGAAATATAGGCAAAACAATCCATTTTAAAAGAATTCTCTAGCAATATATTAATTACCTTAAGAATTTTGTTTGGGATTTTACCAGGATCAAGTTAAAGCCATTCATTCAACCTGAATACAATGTTTCACTGTACATTTTATATAACATATGCTCTTCAACAATCACTATTAAATTCCTGATAAATTCCTCACCTATAAAACTGTTCGCAGATTAAGTAAATCCTAAGAAAATACACCTTTTACTCAAGAATAGAGGTAAACATTTTGATGTTAAAACATACCATTATTTGAAAAAAAAAAAACAACAAAAACTTAATAGCCCAAGTTTCCCAATACACATCAGTTAGAAGGGATGCTTATACCTCCTTTTCTCTCCTGGTTACAAGCGTTCGTTTTCCCTGTTATACTGACCAGCAGCCCAGACCAGTTAAGTCCAATTTAAGTAAAAGACACAGGGCAACCAAGAGCTCAATAATGGAAGTCACATGGAAACCACATACATTCTCAGAAGAATTCAAGTTACACATGGCAAGTCTGTCAGTGATCAGTCTTTAGGCTTAATAGGCACCATGTGACTTGAGCTCTGCCTCTCGCTCTGACAACTAATGCTCTCTTCATACACAAGCATATTTAGGCATCTTAAGGTACAGGAGCTGTAAAGTAGTACACTGAGGAATGAGACACCACAAAATTTGTTACAAAATGAAGTGCATTAAAGACAAAGCCAAGACAAATTAGTATTTTCTTAAGTGAAATTGCTAGTTGGGAAGTTAGCTGTATCCACCAACAGAGGTGTGTTCACACTCACAAAGATTGCTCCAAACACAGGGGTCAGTCTTGAGAACAGATATGAATACAACCTTAAAAACAGCTGGGTACATGTACACACCATGCAGGCTGGACTGCAGTTAAGGGTGCCTTAGTGGTAGTAGAGAGTACTTCTAGGTTATCACAAGTAAACTAGTTTCTAGTTTACATTCAACAAGTTTCAGAAAAGACAAAGACTACAGAACATTAACAACATGAAGCAACTTCCTTAACATTATGCATAACACGGGACTTCACAACAACTACAGTTTCCCCTGTGGGAGACATTGAGAAGTCTGGTAAATGCACGGTCTGGTTTACCTTCTTCAAAAGCTTAGCAGAGAAGATGAGTCACTTCGAGTAGCTGAGATGATTGCTGCTCTACAAGGTGAGAATGTGCCTTTCGACTTTTTAGCAGAAGATAGTGGCTGGGTGGAGTAAAGGGTAGTTGTAGTGCACCATTTCAGATGGGTTTTGTCACAAAAAGTTTAGGAGTTTGAATTTTTATACTCTGAATGTGTATAAGTTAGCCATAACTGAACCATACCATAGTACTGATCTTGTGAACAGCAGTCCAACAAAGCTTTCAGAAAAATCTTCCTGCTAATCTCTTAAGAAGACACTATTGTCGGAATCTTTTTTTTCTAAAAAAAAAAAAAAATAAAAGCTAAGAGCACAACCAGGACAGTGTTTCAGCCTGGTTACAGATAGTGTAAGCTAGCAATTTCATTTAGGAGGCCCAGGAGAATGTATCATACTGTGTAATATCTGAGGACCACAATCATGGTTTCTGAGTCTTATCTACATAGCAGTAAAAAGGTGCCAGAAGAGGCACAACTGCAGCATGGGCCATTTTTCATCCTTCTCATGGTTTCTCAAGGTAACTTAGCTCCTCTTAAAAATAGGCTGGGGACTTCCCTACTGCATTGCTCAGGAAAGAGATCCATCCTTGGTAGTGGAGTCTTTCTCATCTACCACCAGTCCACACATATTACAGTATGACTCTGCAAGTTGGCAAACTTCAAAGTTACTACACTTATTGCTAGTTAGTGTCAATTTTATAATTGGTAGGAAGGAGAGAGTCATTGCAGAAGTAAAGATGCTTTAAAACAAGCCTCCAGAGATTTAAGATTATTTTTTTCACCACTGAAACAGTACTGAAACTTCACAAGAAAATACCACTTCATTTGGGCACTTATTGAAGCCTTGAGAAGATAATCAAAACATTATCAGATCACTTTGCTCTTATCATTGCTGCAATTATATGAAGAGGTGACTAAGTTGCATCATTAATCTAATTTCTTCACAACCTCTGTCGTTCTTCACCATGCTCCAATACGTGGTTCTTTGTATCTTCAGAGTTTTGATCTAATTAGGAAAAAAAAAAAAGGTACAAAAATCTCTTAAGAGGCAGAAGTGACAGCTCTTCATCTAGAAAACAAATCTAGAACACAGCAGGAGACATTCTGAAAGGACTGTTAAGTACTGTATAGTAAAGCTACAGATACTGCCCCTTCCCACCACATATTAAACGGTGGCTTCAGTGATGCTTTCAAGAAAATAGGTCACACTGTCAACATGAGGGAAAGCTCAAAGAAAAAAGGGAAATTAGCTAGCTATGTCTGCTACAGGATACCATGCAAAACATAAGCTTAAAATTTTCAGCATGTGGTACTGATGACAGGTTAAATCTTTTTTTATTATTATTTATTTCTTTTTTCGCTTTTCCATTTTCAATCCCTGCAAGCGCTGCTTGCGTGTCTGTTTCTGATTCAGCTTCATTCTTATCTACATTGTAATCAACATCCTTGTTCTGGTTCAATGCTTCATGTTCCTGTTTGTCTAGAAAAACATTAAAAATAATACGTTTTATGGTATACCTTAATGTCATCTGCACATGAAACAGTTACTGTAACAATGTTCAACAGAATTTACTTCACTGCTGAATGAACTGCTGTTTAGAGTAGGTTTTCATACTATTTTTCGATTTGGACTGTTAAACTTCAGAGCAGGTGTTGCTGTAAATCTTTTCTAAAGAACTAGATAAAAGACAGAAACTTCTGGGATTTTGAAAGTGTAATAATATTCTGCCAGCATTCAGATGGACAAAAAGCAAAAGCATTGAAGAATTTCAGAACACATTAAAGGACAGCCTAAGGAAGAGTAAAACCTGAAGCCAATGCTGAAAACTTGACTATGGTGTTGCTTTTAAATGTATTGCCACCACCACTAAAACATCTTGTCTTCCCTGCTTCTTGTTTTAGTTTGTCCATCAAGCAGAAAGCTGTGACCATAGCATAAAAAAGTATTTTATGCTAACTTGACACAAAAGTGCTTTGAGATATTTTCTTCACCGAGTCATACTCATCTCAAGCAACTTTTATGACTATCTTAAGATTTCTCTCAAACCTAAATGGAAGCATTATTTCTGATTGCCAAACTACTACTCTTATTTTTCAGTTAACTAGGTAGGAAAGAACATAACAGCATAGAGGTATAAGCAGATGCAGTTAAGAGAGACCAGAGCCTCTGGTTCAGACCATTCTCAAGCCAAGCCCTCTTATTAGTAACTGGCTTAGAAACAGGCTTGAAAATTTTTTGCCTTATGTTGTCCATGTTCAGACCACCACATCAAACAGATTTTTACAGTTACAGACCCAAAGGTCTCAAACTTATTTTAAAATAAGCTTTTATTGAAAGAGAAGATGCTCAGAAATGTGGAAGAACTCTTTCTCTACCTTAGGCTCCTTCAGCTACAAGGAACCTATGCAGTAAGGTATGGTATTTTTGTTGAACAATCAAGCTTGAAGAACATCCTACCAGTCCTTCCAGCTCACAGAAACCCTGACCTTTCCCAGGCTACATGACAGAGCTTTAACCTGCATAATTTCAGTGATTTTTTTACCTAATCTTTCTGCTATTGATTTCCATTAAAACAGAAGCAGTTCAGGTAACTTGTATTCACATCTCTTCAGGGGCAGCCTGCTCTGGCCAGCATCTTTTTGGAACAGTTGGGAAAAACCTGCTCTAGCAATGCAGATGAGATTATTTATCCCTGCCAAGTTATCAACAGTGTTAACAATCACTCATGATTCTATGAATGCATTTACTAGAAAAGCATAAACAGCACTTTTGTGGGCATTATTTCCTGCTCTGACTGTCTTAAGGCTGCTTCTTGATTACTCTGAGCTAGTAGGTCCACCTGAGACCAAGTTCCTCGAGACAGTCAGAGGGATGTCTAGGTTCTGGTCATGTTTAGGCACAACATCAATATTCTGCTGCTCAGTGCTGTAGAGACATGAGGTTCTGGGTCACATGTGGCTGATGCCACAAACTGGCACCTTTGCAATTTCTGATATGCAACTTTGCAGACTCACAATAATGAACTTCAGATACCTGAAGTCTTAAGGTTGAGCTTGACTCATGCTAGCTTATTTTGAAATAGGGACAGCTAGCATTTACACACTGACGCTGCAAAACATCAATACCTCTCATCAGTGCTTTGGATGGTTAATGCCTCATCCTTTGCAAATGCATCAGATTCTTATAAAGCTGCAACACCAAAAAGTAGGGCTCATCTCCCCAAATGCCTTGTACAGCCAGTGGAGAGAGAGACTGGAATGCTACCACGGTGATGCAGAGGAACCCAGCCTGGCAGCTCCATGCTGCACAAACAAAAGCCTCCAGCTTTACCCATGTCTGTAGCAGACTGCTGGGGACTGACTACCCTTCTGCATCTCACACTAAGCTTTACAAAACCTCATACTGAGTCCGTCCAGCTGCCACCACTGTTGCAGAAACCGTGCTCTACTCCACACTTCTATTTCTTTACTGTTCTTAACAGTACATGACATGCTACCAACCAGGCTTTCCAGGGGGTGAGTCATCCTGCTTAGCATTGTAGTTTAGGAGCTGCTCCCTCTCAATTTCCTCGCTGGCAGCTTGCTCTGCTGCCAGCTGTAGTGCATCTTGCCCTGCCATCTGTTTCCCATCTTCAGATTGATTCAGCTCCACCTCTGACATCTCCTTATGACCCTCAGCAACCTTGAGTGAATCCTGTGGGTTTTTCAGGTCACTTGAAAGCTTCTCCTCTTCTGCCTTAGGCTCTTGTTTTCTGATGTCAGTTGGGCCCTTTATTATTTCTGTGAACAATAAAAATGATTCTGAGTAAAAAACCTAATGCCTTTCAGTGGTGGCACATGGTAAAAGCCTTCAATAAATACTTCTTTATCCTTGTCATTCAATTCTTGTTTTATCTGTGAAAGAGTATCTTCCAACTACATCAGTTCCAAAGAGAAATAAGATATCCCATGTTTTTGCTATCAGGAACAGCTAAAGAATGAGATTTGTAGAGTCTACTGTGACATTGTTTACTGTCAACAGATTCACACTTCTACCTACTTAGAATTTTGGTATGTGCAGTTAATAAATTAGGCAGGTGAAACAAGCAGTTTAAATAAAAAATTCAGTGTGCTATGTAAGCATCAAGTTTCTGTGTTTTACTTCTTGTTACTAACTCCATAGGGAGGACTAGCAGGCTAGATGTGCCAAACTTAGTAAGAAAGTAAATTTTAAATGTGCTTGCAGATCATTTCTTCCAAAAGCAGGGTATTAAATGATGAATATGACTACAGAATTGTAAATATTTGTATTCTCCTTTACATATAACATGTCAATTACGAAAAAACCGAGCCAGTAGGAATGCTGATAATAGTTCAGTCTACTGGTGTCACTTCTTCCATCGTAATCTTGTGTACAAAGATGTTTTTTAAATGCTTGATTAAACATTCTTAACTAGTAAGATAGTGATTTTCATCTCACCTTTAGCCTCCATCAGGTCTACCTTTTTTACTGTAGGTGCTGCGTCAGGTATATCTTCATTGGGTTTCTGCTGTTCCAAGTTAGCCTGCTTCATCTCGGTTTGCTTCAAGGCTGGCAGTTGAATATCGACCTATATAAAGTCAATGTACATAGACAGGCATTGGCCTATATAACCAATAGATTTTGGAAGGGAATTAAAAATCGGGTAAGAATTCAGTAGGGGAAAAACAATCCTAACACACTGTGAAATATTTGGACTGAAATAAGGTGATGGAAGTACCACACAATCTTGAGTGTGCAGTGATGTTTCTATATAACAACACAAAACACTGGGAGAATTTAACACACCATCTTCAGATCTAATCGCAGCTGTCGAAGAGATTACTGTTCTTGGTTAGCACTTCACAAGAACCACTACCTATTATTCTCCAAGGGTCACAGAACTGTAACACCACACATTGCTCCACTGTTGCCTTGCTATCGTGTCAGAGTCAACAGAGCAGTAAACAGATGGCATTAACTACTGTTAGTAATCTACGGGGACAGGTAAACTGGGTTTCGGCATAATAAGACTTCAATTAAGGAAGCCTGTACAAAACTCTTCTAAAACTATGTTGAATGCAGGATTAAGAGATGAAAAATCAACAAACCAGACAAGAATATCTGTTTAATGTGATGGAGCTTACTTAAGAATGTATTAAATACTGGTACTAGACTGCTCTCAGCATCTGGCCTGCTGGAGGATTAATGACTAAGATGTACACTGCCTTGAAGATCTTTCAATTTAGCAATTAAAATTCTATGTACAACTTTTACTCATATTAGCACTTAATTTGCTGAGAGCTATGTCAATTCAGTGCACACAAACACTAAACATTAGATGTTCCTGGAACCCACGTTGTGCTGTACCAGCTTTGGTGGAAAAAAAAAGAGACTGTTATAAAACTGTTTGTTCTATGGGGATTTTTTGGTTGGGTTTTTGTTTTGTTTAAAAATAATATCAAAAGACACAGAGGAACAACAAGCATACAGACATGTGGAGATGTAAATCTTTTTATAGCTGGTACCATACAAACGAATAGGAAACCTTATGGTATGGAAAGTCGTATGGTCAACAGAAAGTCTGTTACAATTTCTGGTAAGACCATAGCTACCCATTGTTCTAAGCAGGTTAATAAAACACTAGGTTGTCTCCAGTCTTCATGCAATTATTTGGAAAATGTCTGCAGAAAGAAGCCGTTAAATAACCAAGAAGCCAAAGTTGTAGAGGATTTGTAGGACATAATTACTTGGCTGTTTTGAAAATGTTTAAGCTCAGTCAAAGCCAGGCAGAGCTCAAGACTTTGGGTCAACACCATGAAGTCCAACATCAACAACAAATAATCTAGCATTAACTCTTCTAAAAGCTTGAGAAGCCATTATTACCAGACTACTTGGTTATTGCAGTACGGATATTCAGAAGAACTCCACCTTCCGTCATTAAAATAAAAATGCTGTATTTAAAAATGCTTCTGTTTTACAAATAATTCAGCCTCTTGAGGTCACTCTCTACAGCTGAAATCATCAGAAACTGAACATAATACCATTTTTCACTTTTTCCTGGGCATGAATTCTTCTGTAAAAATACAGAACGTTCACTTAATAGCAAGAAATTATCTCTTAACTAAATGTGCAAAAGCCCCTAAGTTATATTACCTTAAATTTCTAGCTCTGTCATTTTTAAGGACAGTGTCAAATAAATTAAAATGGTGCATGCTGAAAATTTAAGTTGAAGTGGTTGTATAAAAAGATAATAATTGGAACTCAACTGAAAAGTATACATTGTTCTTTAAAATACAGAGCTGTAAGAAAACCTGCATATTTACCACACAACACTCCATCTTCTTCCTCTGTTTTATTTTAACTCTGATCTTTCCATTACATAAGCATTACAGCTTACACTAAAAACGCTGGGTAAAAACAGAGATTTCCTCAGGGTCACCTTGCATTAACGATAAATAACCCAGCATTTGCAGAAGCAAAATGTTGGAATCATTGTGCAAATGAACAACTGAGAAGGTTGCAGCCTGACATACACAACATCGTCACAAATACTAGGGAACACAAGAAGACAGAATTTATTTAGGCTGTAGCTATATTAGTGGTTATTTCATCTGCAGACTAAACGGAGAACAGGGAACCTGCCCTGCCCTGCCTAACCTACTGCCTGCTTTGAGTAAAGATGGTCTCCAGCTATGGGACTTGCTGCAGGAGACCGAAATTGTCCTGCAGGGGGGCTTCACCCAAACTCCTCAGGTGCCTTCTGGGATTATTTCCCTTCAAAATTGGAAATGGTAAAAAGCAAACACTCAGACCGCAAAACAAAACAAAACTTTCTGGTGCAAGTAATTGCAATGAAACTGTGCTCCAAAGCCATGCTAGAAATTGAGTTGGCCACCCCTCTAGTATGGTTTTCCCCACGTCAACTTTCCAAATAGTATTTTTACATCTTGACATTAAACAAGATACATGTGTGTGACAAACAAATTATCATCTCCAAATAATGGGCTTTTTATTTACTTACTACTATATATTTACTATTACTATTATTTTTCCTCAACACACAAAGCAACTAAGTCCTTTAACGAAGTCAAAGGAGCAGTGAGCCAAAGCTCAGCAGTGTTAAATATACTTTAATGGGCTCTACACCACTCCCAGCATCACCTCTCAAATTCTGCCCATCTCAGAAACACAGTGATTAGGAGTCTCCTGTAGGATCTTCGCCTTGATCTGTCCTTGGAATCGCTCCATTTCCCATAGATCAGAAACATTCAACAAATGTGAGAAAAGCAGTGCAAAACTTCAGGAGATGGGCTAATGCTAGTTGAAGACAGCAGAAAGGTAGAAAACGCCTTAAGAATTGCAAAGAAAAATATTCTTAAGAAACTATCCAAACCGTACCTGGCCATTTTTTTTTGAATCTTCTGATAAGTCTTTGTTTTCTTGGATTTGTGCTACATCACCACCCTTTTTTGCAAGCTCATCTATCCTTTCTTCACATTGTTCTTTTATTTCTTTCATCTGATTGATGCACTGTGACCTGAAGAAAACATGACCAAGTGAGCAGTTGTTAACTTTCATCCACACTCTTCTAAAATGTTCTTTTGTAAAATGATTTTTTTTAAATTTTATTATTTTCTTAGTTCTATTACCTGTGCTTACATTTGACAACTCAATAAGAAAAACTGGGGTGTTAATCTAAGTGTTCAGGACAAACTTGTGGTGCAGGCGGTCCAAGTTCTAACGGAAGAAATTAATTTAGACTGCTTTAATTAGACCAGTTCAACAAGCTGGGTGAATTTTCTTGTCTTTTGCTAACAAGTTTCAGTTAAGTCAAAATAAATGTTGATCCTTGAAGCCTTTCTTAGTATGGAAACAGAAATACAGATGTATGCCTTGATCCAACTGTAACAGGGATGAGCAGCGGTGGGTCTGAGTGGATCCTGATGAGAAATGCATCATGCTAGAGGAAAATGTGGTGAAAAATCATCATCGTGGTCAGCACTCCCTGCACTGTAGAGCGTGCCCAAGGAACAGCCTTGGTGGAGGACCACCCTGCTTCTCTTCCCTGCTGGACCCGGAAACAAAGGAGTCTGTTAAGGTTTTTTTAACTCTTTTTGTCTTTCTCCCCTTTGTTTTTTTCCCCACTCCAAGGTAACATTTGAGTTCAATGTATACCACCAGATACAGACCCTGAAAACAAATCTTTCTGCATGCAAAGCCTCCCTCACCTCCTGTGAGCAACAAAATGGTCAAAATACTGCAAGTTTTACCTCCTCCTCACTAAGACAGAAGGGGGATTAATTTCTGTGCCTGGCTTTCGCAGAATGTTAATAACCCCTGTGTTACAGCAGATCCTTCAGACAGGCATGTTCTAGTTTCTCAAGCTGCTAAAAAGGTACTACCGAATCCAAGGAATTCTCAGGGCACGTGCCCTCTATGACAGCCAGACACTAGTTTTTGTTGCACTTTCACTCTTCTCCACCCACACCTCCCTTTTTAAAAGCAAATATCTGTTCTGTAGCTCACATCCAGAAAGGAAGAGAAATGATAGACAGATATGCTATGAACTGGCAAATTAATTACCTTTGTGAACTGACAAATTAATTACCTTTATTACCATTTGTTCTTGAGAAGGCTTTATTCTGAAGTCTGTTTTTGCTAATGCTACTAAATGGAAGAATCATCAAAATAGAAAGTGCTTCATAAGTTGGTGAATATCAGAGACAATAAAACAACATTAGGTTTGAGTTACGCACCCATTCACTAATTTCTAGGAAATAAAAGAACATCAGAATTGCCTGCACTTCAGTTTGCAAGCTTGAGAAAGATGCAGTATACAGAAAACCTGAAGTTGGAGACAGAGCAACCTTTCATAAATGCTCTTTCATCCCACATTGTGCATGAAAATAAAGTTATTATCTGTGTCAAATCCTCATAATTTTTAATTTTTTATGTGTGAAGGAATTCCCTTCTTGTAAAAGTGCTTTCTGGAGATTTTAATACTTATGCATACAACTTCTGAAGCACAAGAACAGCACTAGTTTCTCCACCTCATCCCATCGCTATGACACACTTCAAATGGGCAAAAACAGTGCTCTTAAATTCAGTCTCCATGTGTGTTTCCACTCTTACAAGGTCACACAGAGTTAGTTTCTGCAATAAACAGCTCACCTACACACACACAAAGAAGCTCAAGTTATACCCTCCCCAACTGTTCCCAGGGCCATCACAGGAGCCATCAGCCCATCCAAGGCCCATGTCCATGAGCCCAAAGGAGCACAGAAGCACAAGGGCAACAAGAAGCCTAAATTGCAGACTTGGAATAAGAACCAGTGTCCAGACCACCTCAGAGTCCCAGGGCTGTCCCAGGTCAGAGTCAGCCTCCATCTCAGGAGTGAAACCCATAAAGATGAGTCAGCAGGACCAAAATGTCACCAGACCTGGGCAGGGGACACATGATGGGATGCAGGTGTAGAACAGGTCAGGATTGCACAGGAGTTATTATAGGACCAAAGGCTGGGAAAGGGATGGATCTCTACCAGGAACAAGCACAAGAAGAGAGACACATAGGGGGATTAAGAGTTGGTGGCATGTAAACAGTCAGCTCTTGCTGAACAAGCTCTACTGCAAGCAGGCAGCACTGGGCACCATGTGCACCAAGGGTATCTCCCTAAGTCGACTGCTGAGGAACATGCACTCCTTTTGCAGATTATAGCAGAAAACTCATGTAAATCCTAACCAAGCTTGCTCCAAAAAAATGCTAAGATGAAAATTCAAGACTTGGGCATGAGAAAAACAATTCTTTTTGTGCCTTCAAAGTTAACAAATTTTGTTCTTATGCTTTCCACACACACAGCTGATTTTATCACTGTACCTCCCGGTGCAACATCTGATTGTTTAAAAAGAGTGATTTACGATGTGTGCAGTTAAAAAAAGGCATTTGACTTCTGTCACCTTTTAATAACATTTTCAATTATATGATAATACTCTCTCTTCATCTCTCCACTGGACAAAGTGTACTTGACACATAAGGTGCAAAACTGTCACCCATGCAACTCCAAGTCAAAGGAGGAAACACTGGCATAGCACAAAAGCAGGTCTAGTGCCCCCTCCTGCCAAGGTTTACTAAGGATGAACAGAGATGAACACATTGTTTTACTCCTAATATTTGAGGGGAGGGAGGAAGACAGATTAAAAATAACATTTTGAGTGTTTCTAGTAATACTTGTTTTTCTAGGCCCATAACCACGTTGGGAAAAGGTTATTTGTAAGCATTTAAAATGACACTATTCAGTAAGCATTCAGTAACAGCAAAGAGGAAGGTGTGTAACCAAGTACAATCAGTCTGTTTCTACCGACTACCAGAACACAACGCAAAGTTAGTAATGTTAATTACTACAACAGTGCAATATTAATGTTCCAACATCTCCCCTAAAGGTATGCAACAAGTAACAATTAAAAAAATATATTTATGTATGCTCCTGCTAGAATTGTATGAATGCTACAAGATGCTCATGCTATAAATAATTCCACCAAAAAATGAGTTCAAATTTTGTTTTCCTCAGTTGCACAACTACAAAAAAACCCCAGAAATAGAAAATGAACACTTCAGTGTTATTCAACAAAGTGAGAGAAAAAGTGTAAGTCCTGACTGTTTCTACACCTACCCTGACACAAATAAACCCATCTTCACCAATGTAACTTGTTAGCTCTTCACCTTGAGCCAGCCTTGTCCCTGGAGCTGTACCCTCCAAATCCAACCTTCTGCTAAACAAAGAGGGATTCTTTACAGTACACTCCCACGAGCAAGGATGCTCTGTCAGCAATTTCCTCAATGGAGCTATACTTGAAAATATTTCACCAGACATGGGCAGTAAACCTGAGTTTTCAGAAACCAGACTCGCTGCATTTTCCTTCTGTTACTCTCCCATACACACGTATCAATCCAGTGCTCCTAGGATGCACCACTCATGTAGACCATGACTGTATCGTACATACATACACCTACAGATCCACTTATTCTTGCTGATCTCAGCCTTATAAAGAAGATGCTGGGAAACACATATTCTAACTAGCAAAGAATTACCAAGAGAAATCCAGGAGTCCCAGCTCTGTCATGAACTAAACAGCAAAGTGATGGTGTTTAACAACTGTGGTACACAACAAGCATAGAGGGAAAGAGTATCTTAACAGATACCTAAGTGCAACATGGCTTAACCAAAGTTTGGTACAAACTTAAGTCTCCAACTTCCTTCTACTTTTCTCTTACAAGTCCTAAATTATTAGAACTCCACCAAGATGATCCAACTGGGTCATCATTACTAAATAAGTAATAATGCCCTAAAAAAAAAAAAAGAATACACAACCAACTGGTAACCTGTAAGTATCCCAAAACCTCTAATATTTATCCTTAATTCTTAATCAGGGAAAAGAAGAATAAAGAATTACTTCAAGTTTGGCCTGCAGAATTCATGTTCTTTAATTGCCACATTGAGATTTTAGTTATCATTCCTAAAAAGTCTGGCGAAAGAGCGGCTCCTGGACAAATACTTATCACTAGAGCAATTATATTCTTGTTGGAAAAGTATTATGAGAACACGCAAACAGCAAATCCTGTTGGTTTTCTACATCCACACACCAGAGGGAAGATACAAGAAGATGTGAAGACAGGTAGAGGGAACAAGAACATTACTGAACTGAAAGAACCCAGGAGAAATTCCTAGAAATAAGAAAAGTGTATTTTAAGTGTAAGGATACTGACAAGCATTTGTGTTCAGTTATCCATGTCTCAACAAGAAACATGACTAGGTATGAACTGTAATGCAGAACACATGGCTCTGACCATAACTGTACCAGAAATTTTCTGAGACCTCCAGCAGCTCAATGAGGTTCAGCTTCTCACTGGGTATTCCTGTATCTTAGTTTTTAAACTTCTCCAGAGTTTAGCCTCATTGTGTTTCAATTTTCCGCCCAACTTAAGAGTTGAATGAGAATGAGAATGCTGCTACCTTTTTCCTCCTGCCATGGAAGGAACATTAAGAAGTATGGGAGAAATCTGTGGATACTGAGATGCCATGTGTTGCAAGATCTATGCTCTTCTCCAAGATCAACTGTGAGTAGTTTCAGAACATGTGACAGGTTTTATTTTCTCCTTAAAAATGTGTATTTACTAACAGCACTACAGCTATCATAAGAATACCCCAGGTTATAAGCAAGTCACCTACAACTCTGGAAGCCATCTTTCAGAAAGAACATACTCACAGGTCATATGAGAACTTCTTCTCAAGGTTGGTCTGGTTCTTCTGAAACCAGTAATAATCTGTCTGCAGCTTCCCATATTCTTTCTGTAACTCTTTCAATTGTTCTGACCAAAACAGGATTAAAATATCCATTAAAATACACATACACATCCATACCTACACATTACAACAGAAGTATCAAAAAACAAATCAATAGTAAGCATGCTAACGCTAACTCCATCTGTCAGGCTCACTACATTTTGTACACAAATGCATAGATAATTGTTGCATTTATTCATCAAAGATGCACAGGACTGGTAAAAATAGGCTTTCAGCCTAACATATTAACAAAACCAATGTAACATAGATTTTTTACCTCCTTTTCTTCATAAGGAATATTCTAACTTGTTTGCAAGACCTTGCTCTGCTAAGTTTCAGTTCAGGAAATCTTTAGGTCTGTGAAATACTAATCAGAACATAATATGAAATGGTATTCATGTTTATTAGCCATCTGAAGACAAGTTTAAAATGCTTCCCTCAAAAACAGAGGCATCTATGATTTAATTTTCCTCCTGATCAAAAGCTGTGTGTGAGGGCACCAGAAGAAGGCACCACAACATATTTACCTGTTTATAGAACTGAGGATCTGTTCCCCAGGCTTCCTAAGAAGTACATTGTTAATCACAGTTTTGAAGCACCAACATGACTAGAAACGAATTAGACCAAGTTTTCCTATTTAATATAGGATTTGGTGAATTCCCCTAGCACTAAATGTACAAAGCAAACACATCAGGGACGAATGCAAGAACACGCTGCAAAAGGTAGAATGAAGAATAAATATATTAACAATACACATAGAAGCTAGTTTTATCCTGCATTATTTTATATCATAAGGGTCAGGAGTCCTACATCAAGCACTACATGGACAAATCCTTCTACTGCTGAGTCAGATTAGTCTGACACTTCACTGAACTGGAACTATGCAGATGCAGGATCTAAGTCGCCACAGTTCCTGCGCCACCTCTGTGACTGGAACACGGCATCCTCAGAGACAACAGAAAAATGCACGTGTTAAAAATAGGTGGCTTAAAAAACAGTATAAGAGCTGCAGAGGGGTATCATGACATACCTCGTAGATCCTGGATCAATCGTTCATTTCCTGTAATGTTTCTTATCAGCACTGCCTGGAAGGATCAAAACAGAAAATGATGTTTTAATTGTAAAGGTCCTGTGCCACCATTAACACTATAAACAACACCAACCAAAGCACTTGTATGATCTTTTCTTTATGAAGTACTAGGTTACAGCCAAACACAAAAACTTTAAGATGCTCCAGAGATTCACTACTACAAACAACTAACTCTTGTTTTAACCCAGATTTCCCATTAAACTGGGGGGAATTAGGAGAGGAAAACAGTGCTGTACACTGCTTTATTCTGCTTTAATCTCACAATTCCAGTCACAGTTAGATTTACTGTATTTATTCCTTGAAGGAAGAAAACACCATAGCACAGCTTGCTATCAACTACCCTCTCACCAGGTAACCAATACAAAAGCACCGTGAAACCCTTGCATTCCACTACTTCCCTCACTATCCTCCTCCCACACTTTGATAAGAAGATGCTGGAGTGATCTTCTTCCATTCCCTCACTTCTCTCTCTCTCTCATTCTGAAGAGGCAGTCAACTTACATTTCATCTCTTCTTCCATCGGTCCTGCTCTGCTGACACATATATACACATGACCCAAAAAACCTGAATACTGACAGGACTATGCCTCAATTAAACTAATTCCTGAGAGACACATGCCAGGATAACACACATCCATATTCAACATCTACAAAGTCTGGTGCAGAAGAGTCTTCTTGAGACTACAAAAAGATGAGATCCACTGGCACTTCAGATACAATCCAGTCCAGCCTTAGGAGCACATCTCTTACATGCCACTGCCAACCTCCTCGTCATCCTTCTCCCAGGAAAGCACCCTCGATCAGGGTTCATCAAGTTGCCAGTTTCCACATATTTCTGCACAAGTACTGATGTGTACATAAATCCACACCACTTTAATGCGAAGAACTGCATCCATTCTGGCTGCTCAAGTGACCTTGAAACTCTGACGACGCTGTCAGTGCCTTTTTGCACAAAGACTACAATAGCAAGTGTTGGTTGATTAGGAAAAGCAAAGTGTTCAGTCAATCTGAGTGGGACAGCACACAGCAGAAGAGTAGATTTGTCTTTTTTTGACCCTTTAAAGAGTCCCTGCTCAAAGAGGTGGTCATTCCTACATCAATGAAGAGGCAGTTGTTTTCAATCCAATAAAATAAATATTCCTACACCATTCTACACATACAGCCGGGTCATGAACACCACTGTGAAACCTCAATAGCAAAGGACTTGTTCCTTTGCTAAAAACGAAAAAACAATAATAACAACGTGAATAACAACATATACCTAGGATTGTTTAATACTTCTCCCTCTCCCTTCTCATAGGACAGGTGAAAAAAAAAAAAAAGCTCCAAATTTGTTTTCACTGGTTTATCGGAGAAAGGAAGTTAATGTTTTCATGGAAATGCCACATTTTGCTAATGCATGAGCAATGTAACCAGGTTGTTCTATGATTATCAGCCTCAGAGTTTCCAGCATTAGCCATTACCAGAAACTCTCAATGGACTAGAAAAGTCAGTATGACACAGCAATTTTGTGTTCCCACAGTTTATTGTGGTGTGATTATTTTTTTCTTAAAATGAAACACACAAATACCAGGACCACTTATTTGACAGTAAAGCAGAAAAGTGTTAAATGTTTTGTACATTAGGACAATAGTAACTGTGATTAGCTGAAGTGAATGAAGTTATTTGTCATACAAAAAAGGCTCCTTGAATCACAACAGGGGGAAAAAAAAAGCAAAAAAAGCATGCCTGGGTCTTTCTGGATTGCATACAAAACTTCCTTTTGCAAATGTCACACCTACCTCCTGAATATGTGCGTAAGAGTCCAGGAAAAGAACTCATGAAAATCTAGTCAGCTGTTTACATTGAGCAGGAAATATTGTTTAATAATTTACAGGACGGATCTCCAACTGCCATCTTCCAATCTGACTGCATCAATCAATCATGTCAGGTTTTCTGTTCCTCCTTCTGTCATCCAAGCATTAACTAATCTTTACCTCATGGCTGTGACTTAGACAGACATTATTTTCTTTTGTGGTTTTATGCAGGTCAAGAAAGCAAACTGCTGGGAAGCACTCAGCAAACACAGGCTAAAATTAAGTTCTAGGAAGAAACTCACATTTTAAATTTCATTCAGCCCACGAAACAACACCTATGATCCCAAGAAGTGACAATCCAGCTTTTGGAAACTCACTGTATCATTGTATCAAAATCTGATCGCTGTGACAGAGTAACTCTGTAACATAGAACCAGCTCATTATATTTGCAAACATGGTATGTCTTCCACAGAAGTCCTTGTAACTACCCCTGAGGAAAAAGTCAATCTCCTGATTGGAGCCGATGCTATGGACAGCAGGTCCTCAGAAAACAAAAAAATCAAAAGCAACACTGCCACCAGCAGTGATGGAAAAATCTTGCTACAGCTTGACAGCAAATTTTTTAATTACAGTGGCCAGAGATATTTTTTCACCACAGATACAGAAGTCATACTCCACTTAAGAAACACAAAAGTTAAAGTTCATTCTACAAAAAACAACCAAACAAACCATAATGCAGGAATACCTGTGAGGAAACCTTGAGATAAATTATTTCAAAGTATATGTTTTGAGCACATTCGCTGAACTATTTACAGGTATTTGATCCAATTAATGCCTTACACAGTACCCTCCATAAACATATTAATTGGAGGCATTACTATACTAACTCCTTCAGCATTTTCTACCATCATAAACCAAGCTAACCCAACCACACTGAACTGACATATGTGCTTTCTAACATTGACTGTGCACAGTGTATTGCAACAGGAAAAAGGAATAAAACAGCAAATAACTTGATGACAGTAAACACTATTTCAGGACTAAAATCTAAGAAAAATAGGGACTTTGCATTCACAAATAATAGCTCTCACAAGGAGAAACAGATGAGCCACAGCATCAGTAAATCAGGTGCTCAGAACCAAACCAACTGGGAACGAAGCAAGCTGGGGATGTAACATCTACACATGAAGAAACAAGCAGAAACAAGCATTTATAATTAACGAGGGGGAAGAAGGGCATCTATTTCAGGATTAACTCAAACTCATCTAAATCCTTACTGCAAAAAGAAGGAGATGTTCTGCCTTGCATGCCCCTATTGCTCCCTACCACCATGCTGGTAGCACAACATAAGCCATATTTTGATTATCTGTTGTTCATTGCTTAATTGTGACTGGAAATTCCCATCCCTTTCTCTATTTTTGCAAATGTACATCCCTGCACACACCCTTCTAGTAACACACATCAATTCTTTTCCCTCTTTTTACTCTTCTTCACCACTTGGAAATGATCTTCAGGAGTAAAGAAACTATTTATACCAGTCACAAAAAGCTTTTTTAATTCTATGACATGAGACTAATGGCTAATTAGGTACTAGTAAGCGAGGGAAAAAAACATTCATAAATAAGATCCCTATTAAAATATTTCTCTTTTAGGTTGCTGCACAGTCCTACCTACTTCAGTGGAGGAGCACCAATTGAATCAAGTCTAAAACAAATTTCAAGCCCAAAATGAAGGAGACATTGCTCATTTAAATCTGTTTTGCACTGAACTGAATTCCAGTCAGAAAGTAACATTTTTTCCATCCTCAAGAAAAGGAAAAAAATCCCCAAACACATAAATTTAAAATAATAATTTTTAAAAATCACAAACAAAAAACCACCAGAAACAAAAACACACCACAGCTCTATTCCCAAAGAGTGACTCTGGTGAAGACCAGGGACTCAATCTTGTGTCACATCCTCTGCTAAAAGCAATCAACACACTCCTTTTTTGTGATAAAGGACACATGCACCATGACATGGCACAGTTCAGCCCTCAAAACTGAAGAAACCACTAGAATTGTTAAGGATTTCTTAACACTCTCAGTAGAAGAGAGAGGTAGTTGAAACATGCGAGTAAGAAATTACTTTTACTGGTGCCAGGAGTGGAGAAAAGAAGCCATGTGCAGCTACAGGACTTTCAGGACATTGTTATATATCATTAAAACCCAAAAAGTAGGCAGTGTAAACAAAACAGAACCCTATGATGAGAGAATCTTAATATAGAACCTGTACAGATATATGTACTATACTTTCTGCTTTCCTTTTTGTCCATTCATTTTGCTATGAAGCAGTTACCTCTCAAGCTCCACATGCTCTAAATTTCTACTGCTAGGGTGTCTACAGTTCAGCTAGTCCCAGCCCATCCATTTTCTTTCTCCACCATGTAAAAATATATTTTAAACAGAGGTAGTCTTCTAGACCTCTGCTGTTCCAGTTATGAGTATGCAGGATGATTTCTGTTGGTAATTTAAGTCATGGTACAGCAAGCAGAGTGGGGCACAAGGCAAAGCTTGCTTTTCCTTAAAGCCTTTTCAAAGCTAGAAGATACGGCACAGTTTGGTTTAAAAAAAACACCAAAAAATCCGACACATAGGCACCTTTTCACAGCAGGTTTCCCTCTCTCTCCCCACTTCCCCCACTGTCGTTCCTTTTGAGCGAAGCCGACTCTCTGCATACCGATAGGTATTTTGTCTCAGAAGGTTGTGCTGGGAATTGAAATTTTCCCAGCAGGAGGGGAAGCGAGAGCAGCTGTGGCCAGTGTTAAAAGACACTGAGCAACAGCACAATGACGTGCTTCACATATAATGTACAAAGCTTGGCCCCTCTCCTCAGTAAAACAACACGTGGGGTGGGGAAGAATCACGTAAGTCCAAAGAAAATGACAAACTACAAAAGCATGTTCTAGCAGTTAAAAATAAGAGAGATTACACTTATTGTTCTCCTGTTACACTCTTCAGAGAGACTATTGTGACTGTGTACATCCCAGAAGCTACGAGTCCTGAATAACAACCATATAGAATATTGTTCTTCAGAAAATTGCTCACAGATTACAAACAGCCCTTTTGCACTCCTGCTTCCTTATCTGTTGTTGCTAAGAGTTCACGTAAACTCTCTTGATCTCTCCAGTCTATTTCTGTATGGATTTCCAGAAGACATTTGCTAAATCTACATTAATCCTTAAAAATTCAAGCAGGTTTTTTAAAAGCAGCCTGGTGACAGAAGTGTTTTATGCATACTCAGACCTAAGAGAACAATTACAACAGCAGTTTCCCAGGATTACATTGCCTCAGTGGACGGTGAGCCCACAGCGTATTTCAGGCTCTGACTACCTCCTACCTCTATGCCCTCATCCACCAAGTAGCACAGAGGCAGAACTACTAGAAAAGGAGGCAAATTTAACTCAAAGTGGCTACCACAATGCCACCGATATTGATCTACATGTGGCAAATACCTTGCTGGTGTATTAGTTTGGCATGAAGCCTAATCAGTGGCATAATTATGCTGTATTTTACCAGCAGAGTAATAAAACACAGCCAGTAGAGAAGAATTGCAATTAAGATGGGTCTCAAATGCTACCTGAGGGTTGCTTTAGGTCAGGAGTCCAGATTGTGAAAGTTTGCTCCCGTACAGATGTCTTCAATAAACAGAAAAATCAAAATTTCTCCATGAAAAAGTGAGGGTTTTGAGACAGATCATTCACTCCTACACATCAGCTGAAAGGATTTTCGTTTTTGTTTAAGAACAAGAAAATCCTGCTTATCACTCAAAGATCTGTTTACCTAGTTAAACAGTTTGTATTACTTTAAAAGCGAGTTGAGAGACCTGGGATTTGGATCTGCATTCATCCTTCCTGGACTAGGTAAATACTTGCTGCTAATCCCCATGGGGTAAATAAAGCTCAGTTCAAGGACCAAGTTTCCCATAGCAATCCACAGAGCCGAAAAAACAAGGATATATGTGTGCCTGTGTGTGTATACAAATATGTATGCACTTGTGCATATACAACACACTTATACATGGATACAGATACAGACACAAAAAAAAAGCACTCAAACAGTCTTCTCTTATATTCCACACCCCTCTGTAGAATAACCTCTGATCCAGGACAGCTGCTTGAAGTTTCTTAGTAAGGAGAACAAAGTTTTCCTTCTCTTCCCAGATGTCATACAAGGAACATTCCTAAATCAGAGTGGATGGATCCATGCCAGCCTGGCGGATGGCGTCTTTTGACAAACACATAGGTTCACTGTAAAGCAACACTATACTCTTAATTCACTGACCTGGAAAACAAATATGTATGCAGAGTATTAGCTAACGTGTCACAACATGTCACAAGAGCAAACTTTGAATTTGCCACAAAGTGGTGCACAAGCACATACACACCCATCCTGCCACTTTAGGCTCCTGAAACAGAAGACAAAAGATGAGTCCACTGGAGCACTTCAATGATT
Organism: Patagioenas fasciata; assembly: GCF_037038585.1. Lineage (NCBI taxonomy): Eukaryota > Metazoa > Chordata > Aves > Columbiformes > Columbidae > Patagioenas > Patagioenas fasciata. The sequence continues at coordinate 31,078,997 of NC_092560.1, forward strand.
CCTACAACTTCAGCTCCTGGGGTTTCAACAGCAAGCTTCATAGAGTATTCTGTCACTGAACAACAGCGTTTTAGGGTGATGGAGGGAAAAGCACTTACAAGGAAGGAACAACTATGCTACATGTGCCCCAAAATCCACCTTGCCCAGCCTGCTGTCTCTAACACTGGATGCCAAATGAACACCAAGGCAGCCATAAACTATAGTATTTTTCAAGCAGCAGCTACATCTGGTTAAGGAATGCTTGGAGCCAGATCAAACACCTTTTTATTGAGTGGTAGGGCAGATGTTCATCCAATGTTATCCAGTTGCTTTTTAACCCACAAGACCCATTGCAACTGGGTATTATGGATGTCACACACCATGCAGCTTCACCATCTATCGCATGGAGAGCACTTCTTCTGCCCAACCTGAACTACAACTTGCTGACCGCACTTGAAGCCCATCAGTGGATGGAGAACAACCATGCTTTCTCTTTCCCAGCCACAAGCACTCTCCAGAACCATTTGGGACCCTGGAGATGCCCATAACAGCTTTCCTCAGCTGGTTCACCTGGATCTTGTCCAGCCTGTAACCTGCGGTTTCCTGTAAACTACTGTACAGCTTTGGGTATCCTCCTTGTTCTCTTCTGCATCCCTTTCTCAGCATCCCAAAACTCCATCAGTGACCTTCCCACTCTACAACAACTAATCCAGTTTGTTTCTAAGCTACTTTGTAACTGCTGCCTTATCATTCTCTCTTGTGATAACACTGTCTTACCATATAGCTGCATAATTTCTCTGGAAGCCATGCGTGCACAGACACTCACAATTCCAGGTGTGAATGCATTCATTAGCCTCCCTCATCCTTGTCACTGACTCTTTCACAAGGAAACTCCAACAGACTTTAGAAGCAGGATTTTTTTTTTTCCAGAAGCTGCTTTGACTCCTCCCCAGACTACCACATTCAGCCTCACATCCAACAGCGTTTTTGGTTTTGTAAAGTACTTCTTACCACTATTCCTGGCACAGATGCCAGATTTAATGGATGACAGCTCCTACCTGTCCTCTAGACTCAAAAATACCACCACTACAAAAAAGGTGAATTGCATGGTACCAGTTACGTTTGTCTGGTACCACAGTAATTCGAAGAAGAAAGGCTGCACAACATGCTTGGCAGAAGCAACATTTCATCCACCTGAGCTTCCTCAAAACTCCTGAGTGAGCTCCTGTCACCAGCTCTCGACGTCCGCCCATCTGGCCAGCCTGCGCTGTAAACTCCGTGGCCACCACTTCCAGTTCCAGTGACTCTGAATACCTCTGGTTACCAGAAAGTCTACTCATGAAAAGAAAGCATAAAATGTATTTATCTTATAAAAGAGACTGTAGAGTAAATTAAGCAAATACTTGGTTCTGTTTCCCTTTTTGTTATCTTTTTAAAATTTTATTATTTTTTAAACTCATGCATGGGCTTTCACTCTTTGCAGGATGGAATTGGAATGCAAAAAGATTCCAAAATAGAACAAAGGGCTTCACCAACATGAAAAGTGGAGTACCCTCCCAGAGAACAGTAAACTCAACTACCACAGTACTCAGTAGCAACACCCACCATTAGGAGGCAGAAGTGACAAATGCTGTCTGACTATCCTTGGGCATCTTTTTAATACATGCATTTAAAATAAATAAATTAACTAACTAACTATACCTCACCTTTTTAAAGTATACACAAAGATTAAAAAACAACGACAGAAATTATCAAATAAATATATTTGTCTCAAAAGAGTTAAAAAGAATTGGTTTATTATTTCTTTGAAGACTTTGGATAAAAATGATTTAAAAATAAATTAAAAATATATGGCGCTGATGTGCATATTGATGAAACAATTCCACCTTCCTTTTTATCCATTTTTCTCTTCCTCTCAGTCCTTCAAAGATTATTCTGGTGTTATTTTCTTCATATACTGCAAGTTTTGAGCAGAGAACCATCACCTAATGGTCAACCTGAAGAGCACCTGTTACCATCACCAGCTGTGTCTGTTCAGTCTGCAGAAAAGAATAATCCTGGAAAGCTGATCTATAAACTTCAGTCAAGAGACTCGACAGGAGAACCAATAAACCCAGAATAAATACTCTCAGCTAAACACTTCAGGCAACAGTGAGGAAAAGTGATATTAATGACTAACAGCCACACCTGAGGCGGCATTAGCAACATGAGGAAAACACACAACAAAACGGTTTGCAAGACACTACACAGCAGTGATTGTACACCCCACCATTTAAGTAGGTACGTTCATACTCTTCACAACAGACTTTGACCCCTCTGGCAATGCTGCACTGCCAAGAGCACCACCACAAAAGGCTACTCGAACCTTCTGATGTCTCCCAGTGCTACTGCGTTTTGGAGGCCGAAGGCCAAGGTGGCACAAAATTTGTAAAGCATTTAGAAATAAACGTCAACCATTTATGCCTACAAGTATATACAAATATATTTGAGAATACAAATACATCTGTTCATGCAGCTTCTTCTTTTCCTTAAGTTTTAAGACATCAGTATACAGGAAAGAAAGCCACAGGCCCATGGTTGATCACAATGATTTACAGAGGGGGTAAAGATTTTATTCAGAAGCACTGTTACTTGCAGCTTCTAATATTTCACATATTATACAATGAATTTTATAATATGCATTCAATGCCCATTTTCTAACTGTTACACTACGATACATAAATTAAATGTTTTGCAACATCAACACTGACTGTATGCCCATCAGTTGGAACATTAGAGCAACCTTAATCTGTCACAGATATTGTCTTGGTAAACCAGAGTCTCAGAGAAAACCACAGCTAGAAAAGGACCTACCTTCTCTTCTTGATGTGCTCTCTTGACATTTTCAATCTGAAAGCTGTGCAAGGACTGGATTTTGTCAATTTGCTGTCGCTGCTTCTCTAGTTCCCCTTGGAATTCGTTCTTTTTCATCTCCACAGCACCCCTCTCTGCTGCTGCCCTCTGGACTTTGACTTCCAGATCCATGATCCGACCCTGAGGAAGAGCAAATTAGACGAAGCAACAGAATCGCTCCCCCCTTGTCGGGCTCTTTTCCAATACATTCAAGGAGTAACGAATTTCAAAGAGCTAGCAATGCTAACATCATCGAAGTGTTCTGTCAGTTGGGGACACCTGCCACACACAGTTCTACATGAATTAACAGTACAGCATACTCTCTAGAGACTATCAAAATTTCAGTTAAAAAAAAGAGAAATGCAAAGCTGCCTCAATACATCAGCTTAAAAAAAAAAAAAAGCCACCCCAAAAAAACCAAAAAACAAACAAACAACACATTGCAGTCTGCAATCTTTCTGAAGGACAAGGTCAAATAACTTTTTAAATTTAATCCAGACAACTCTGAAGTCACTTCACTTCCCACTGTTGATCCTGAACTAACTCAGAGGGAAAACTACTCTCTCAAATCAACAAGTTTCCCTGGAAGATCTGGGAAAGCGTAGAGGGAGGACATCACTGCTCAACTTTTACATAAACAACTGACATATGGCTGTTACACAAAGACAGATATAAGCCGAAACGCATCATTCTTCTTGATTGTTTAAAGACCAGTGGCAATCAGAAGAAAATTCAACACCACCACATACTCCACATATAAACACAGAGACATACGGTAAGGAACGAAGCCTGATGCTATACCACCTTGTTTCTTTTTTTTCTTTTTTAAGTATTGATTTAGTTTTGCAGGACACTGTTTCTAAACACTTCAGGTTTAAAACTGCTCTTCGGCAGGAAGGAAGAGTACAAAGACACATGGGCTGTGAAGGGTGAGCGGGAGGGTCAACAGAATTTACCCAGGTAGAAAGACCTGGCGATTCCTAGTGGATCAAAATGTAGATACAACAAAAACTGTCCATCTTCTAAGACTCCAAGAAAATGGAGCAAATCTTCTTACACCACAGTACTCTGCATATTGCTGCCCACCTACTCTGCTTCTCTGCCACAGAAAGCGAGAGAATGGAGAAGAGAGTGGAAGGAAAAAGATTTGCAGTTTATCTGGAAGAGCAAAGGAAAGTACTTACTCCACTCCAGTCATAATAGCTGCAAAGTATTGCCAACAAATGAAGGGGGTGACAGCAAAGCTCCAGCAGTACTGACATAGCTACAGCCTGCTGGTAGCCACCATCCTGAGGCCACTGACTAACGGGAAAACACAGGATGATGAGAGCCCCAGAAGATGGGGCATCACACCTTCCACCAAGGAAAAGCTGAGACATACCCTAAGCGCACAGCCAGAGGCACGTGTCCTGTTTGAATCATGCCCACTGAGGTGAAAGACGAGGTCACTTCCTACAGCTGTCAACTTGGTGCCAAGATTCAGCTCAGTTACAAAGTGGACACAAATTCAACACAAAAACTGGGGAGGAGCTCTCATCAGCCATATTGAATCACCAGGTTGTTAGTTCTTAGGTTTGTGTGTTAAAAACAAGACGGAAAAAGAAACAAAACAAAACAAAACAAAACATATCCTGCATACACGGTCACAAAACAGAAACTTTATTCACATACTCAACTTCAGAAAGCACGCTCCAGAAAGAATTAAAGCCCAAGCTCAACAGTCACAGAAAAACACAGTTACTGTCACAAAACTGGCAGACAAGGTAATTATTCCATGTAAGTTGTGCGCCCACTTTAGGAGAGGTTTCTAAGAAACACAAATTCAGATTTTTAAACACTGTTTCTGAACAAGCTAAATTTCTTTGTACTTGGTGGGAAAGTATGCACACCTTCTTATGGGTCATGTAAGAAAAAAAACTAGGGAGATGAGCAAATTGCAGATGCTCATTCGAATTAAAAATGGAGTGTCAGTCTCAGCATACAGTTGGGAAGAAAAACAGAGAATGGCATTTGTCACATCTGTAAACGGAAACAGCACAAGATAGCTGAATGCTTTGGGTAAGCAGAAATGACAAGTGTCAGAAATGCAGGTCTTCAAGTTTTGGATCCCTCTCACCCACAAACTGGCATTCCTCCCATTCCTCCTAGCTCCCACTACTGATAAGCAACAACTGTAATATTTGTGAGAATTCCTACAAGAAGCTGGAGCTCCTGGCCCACCATGTGCAGGGGAAGTGTTGTCCTTGTGGACTATGTTTATTACCCACACAAGTACAAGATGACATACAGAGCAATAGGAAAGTTACCTGCAGATCCACGCTGCGAGAACTTGCAATCCAGTAGTTAAAACCCAAAACAATGATGCACGCAATAAGTGCGGCCACGAGGAGAGGCGGAGACTTCATCCCTCTGCAGCTGTTTCCGAGCCCTACCATTTCAAGAAAAAAACAAGCCCAGAGAACCACAACAGTGTGGAAACCTGCAAATTAAAATGGACACATTATATTGCATCCTCCACTATTATTTTATATATACAACAGAACTTTCATTGCAATAATGCAACTCCTCTCACATGAAGGTACTACATCAAGCAAGAAAGGCACACTGCCTAGATATTTCCATCTGAAGGACAAAGAAAAGCCATCTCACACTACTAGCTTGTACATAAAGCTTCACATGGACTTGACAGGAAAGTCTTAAATATTCCTAACAATATAATAAAAATCTGCAATAAACAGAATAAATCAGCCATCTTTATATCATATATTCCACCCAAAAAGCTAATTAGACAACAGTGGTCTACAGATAGAGGACAGATTCCTTGTTATTCTGTTTCGTCACAAAATAAACGTAGCCTCACTGTTTCAAGAGTAACTTGCACTTTGCTTCCCAAACCTGGGGAGTTTCAACTTGTTCCTCCGATAATACTATTTTAACTTTTTGGTTCCAAGCTTGTAAATAAATAAATAAATACATTAGATTGAACCACAATACTTTAATACAAAAATAGAAAAAAAAATAGCAGACACTCCATTGACTGTAATCCATAAACTGTATTAAGAGAAGTTTGTTTTGATCCTCAAATGCTTTCTCTGCTCCTAACAGAAAATAAATAACCTTGCTTTAACAAATGAGCAGTACCAAGGGCACTACTGGTTGCTATTGAGACTTGGCTTGTTTATGAAAACAACCCATCTTATCAGAAAAGCAGGGATAAGGGTATTTCCATTCTGTTCTAAGTAGGTCATATGCACCCTGTGAAATTATAAAATCTGGTCTTAACGAGTGCAATAGCAACCAGCTCAATGAATCCTAAAGCTCCACTAAGAATCTTGGGCAGAGTTTGTAACATATTGTTCTCCTGTAAACTTAGATCAACTTTTTTTCTTTTTGCACTCCTGCAGATGGAAGCCAGAAAAAAATTAGCACAGAACATCAAACAGACAGCAAACACGGATGCATCACAAGACACTAACTAAATCTGAAAAGGGTACATTTACTATTAATACATTATACAGTCTCTCAACGTGCATGCTCTTAAATACACCAACTTCTTCTCTACGGATGCAATTCACAGGTTGTAGTGTATTTAAAAATTAATAAATGGTAGCAAAGCTCAAAGAGTTTGCATGTGGACCTACCCGGTGATCACAGGGCACAAAGGTGATGCCAGCAGTAAGCAAGTACCAGAAACACTGATTCTTCTGCATGTTGACTACATTAAATCCTTCAACAGCTCATCTACACCTAAGTGTGCACAAGTGCCCTCTGCAAAATCGTAACTTTGCATTCAATTTAAGATAAAAACCTCTTTTCTCAGCAGGGAGTACACAATACTGCCAGACTGGTGAAGGTTTTGAATCTACTTGTTTGAAAAGTTTGTAAATTTGTATGTATTTGAGGACAGGGTATATACAGAGCCTAAGGGTAAAACGTGGCCTCCTGAAAATGCTGCCTCTTCGTGTACATATGCACACACACAAAATATAGACTCCCCCAAAAAACCAAAACACAAACACAAACAACTACAACAACAACAACAACAACAAAACCCCCAAACAAACAAACAAAAAATTATGTATATTTGCACAGGTCAAACACCCCAAGCTCGAGCTTCTTGTCTAAGGAACCTCAGCTGTGGAGCAAACCAACACATGCAGCACAGCTCCAGTGGACAACCATGGGGCCACGTCCAGCTGAAGCAGGTCAAAAGAAAAAGCAAAGGCATAAAGAGGAACCATGCATTTTTGTTGTAAAGCGAAGAAAACAAGATACAGTAGACTAAAACACACACAGTCATGCACAAATTTCCAATACAAAGCTAAGAGTTGCAGAAACACGTACATCTTGCACAGACTATTCTCCTGCTGTGCCATCCTAAGAGGAGCGCCTGAGAAGTACAGAGCCAGAAGTACAGAGAAGTAAGCCTTCGCCTCACACAAATTCCCTGAAAATCAAGAACCACACATCTCCACAGTGGTGACAATGAGAGGTAGAAAATGGGGATGATCAGCACTGCCTCATCAGTTAGGACAAGATAATGAATTTACTTTTGCTTACTAGAATAAAATATTACATTTCAAAAAACCTACGTTGGCACCTGCCATTAAGTCATTCATAACCTATTCTTCACTGTAAGAGTATTAGTTGGTACACCTGAAAACATGGTCTGTAATACAGAGTGCACCACACAAAGTCTTACTTGAATAAAATAGTTGGTATTTTCCTCCTGGCAGTTAGAAATAGAGAAAGTAGTCTGTGTTGTCAGCAGTAACAACTTGCACTGTAATTTAACTACTAGATAAATATATGGGACTAGCTGTTTAGATCGAAAATTTTCAGAGGTAAAGCAAAGGAAGAATGGTTAGTCCACCATGCAGCTTAAAACACAGGCACAAAAACATGATAAAGGAATGCTGATACACTTACAGAGTACACGAATCCAGCAGCCTTGGCAACTCTTCTGCTGTTTTCAGCTATTAAAAATAAGCAGGCAAGAAAGCTATGATTTCACTGAAGCATGTTTGACTTCAGTACATTGTTCTCTCTAGAAAACCCATTGTTGTTTGCCCTTAAATAATTTATGTTAATGTGGAATATATTTTTATGCTCAACAGGAAAAAGGAAGAGTGAAGAGATGAAACACACAAAGCATATTCTATCCAAACAGCACAGGTCCAAAACAGTTGCAATGCTGATATTCCCACTCTCACCAGTTTAAAAATTAAAGCTGTTTAACTTTCTATCATGGATACACACACGCACACATTTTGGAGGAGAGATACGCAATCTCAGTTACTACATTTACACAAAAATGTATTTATATATGCTGTTTTCCAGGAAACATCTGGCTTGGCACAGTTATTTTGGTTGAAAATAAAATACATCTCTGATTTTATAAGTAAGAAAGTGATTTTACTGAACATGAAGGAATCCATCTTTCAGTAATGTTTACTACAGATGTGAAAATGAGATGCTGTATCACATGCATAATATTCTACATTTGGTAGAGCATAAAATTCCTGACTTCTGAACAGCAGATTTTATCCTTCTGCTTTGCCAACCTAGCAGTGCTTCACCAAGCAGGAGATGTTTTACATTCTGAGAGATTCAAGCAGATTAATATATAGCATACTTTTATTTCCCGCATAAATATAATATACTCTCAGTCTGAGCAATTCCTTCTTTTACTGTACTCAGCTGAAGGAGGATAGCTGGTATCCTGCAATCTGCCACTACAGATAATTAACAATCATGATTACTAAGTATCGAGACTAAGACATCAGAGGCAAAGACTGAGCAAAACAATTTGTGCACTTCGGAGTCCCAGAAGGAAAACCAAGTGTCTCTGCTCACAACGCCCAGCTCCATGTATTTGCATGAGACCTGCCAAGCATCAAAAAGCAGAACAGATGAAGAATTCAATAAAAGCAGCGCACAGCCCAAGGGGCTGTGGGTGAGTGGTGGAGAAGAATTATAGAATCATTTTGGTTGGAAGAGACCCTTAAGATCATCAAGTCCAACCATAATCTAACTCTAGCACTAAACCATGTCCTTAAGAACCTCATCTATACATCATAAGACTTCTTCTCCAGACTCCTCACCAGTTTCGTCACCCTTCTCTGAACTCTCTCCAGCACCTCAATGTCTTTCCTGTAGGGAGGGGCCCAAAACTGAACACAGGATTTGAGGTGGGGCCTCATCAGCATTGAGTCCAGGAGGACAATCCCCTCACTAGTCCTGCTGTCCACGCTGGTTCTGATACAAGCCAGGATGCTGTTGGCCTTCTTGGCTACCTGCGCACACTGTTGTCTATCAACACCCCCAGGTCCTTTTCCCCCAGGCAGCCTTTCAATCACTTTTTGCCGATCCTGTAGCACTGCCTGGGTTTGTTGTGACACAAGCGCAGGACCCAGCACTTGGCCTTGTTGAACCTCATGCAGTTGGCCTCAGCCCATCGATCCAGTCTGTCCAGATGTCTCTGTACAGCCTTCCTACCCGCCAGCAGATCAGCACTCCCACCCAACTTGGTGTCGTCTGCAAACTCACTGAAGGTGCACTCAGTTCTCTCATCCAGATAATTGATGAAGAGATTAAACAGAACTGGCCCCAATACTGAGCCCTGGAGACCTCTTGTGACTGGCCACCAACTGGATTTGACTCCATCACAAGTCTTTGGGCCTGGCCATCCAGACAGTTCTTTACCCAGCAAAAAGTATGTCTGTTCAAGCCAAGATTTACCATTTTCTCCAGGAGAATGCTGTGGTGTCCAAGGCTTTACTGAAGCCTACGTAGGCAACATCCACAGCCCTTCCCTCATCCACTAAGTGAGTCACCTTGTCATAGAAGATCAGGTTGGTCAAGCAGGTCCTGCCATTCAGAAACCCATGCTAGCTGGGCCTGATCACTTGGTTGTCTTGTACGTGCCATGTGATGTCACTCAGGATGATCTGCTCCATGGCTTTCCACAGCACCAAGATCAGACTGACAGGCCAGTAATTCCCCAGATCCTCCTTCTGGCCCTCCTTGTAGATGGGTGTCACATTTGCAAACTTCCAGCCAAGTGAGGCCACCCCAGTCATCCAGGATTGCTGATAAATGATGGAAAGTGGCACATCCAACAGCTCCCTCAGCACCCTTGAATGGATCCCATCTGCCCCCATACACTTGTGTCAAAGCCTTTTATCCCCCACCTGCTCACCTGCCTACCAACCACCTATTCCACCACCCAGCCAGTGCTTGGTGAAAGCCAGCCTAAGTCAGGGAAGTATACGGAGACTACACGCAGCTGGTGGAGCCACTGAAAAGCGAAGGCGTATCTTACCTGGAGGTCTTTGCCTCCAAGTGAGTACAGAACCTTAGGGAAACCCCTTTTGAAAGACAGGGCCATGACCAGCAACAAAAAAGAGGGAGAAAAAAAAAAATGACGAGGACCTGAGGGCTACTGGACAGCGCTGAGAAGACACACAAGCCCATCCCAACCACATCAGCTGACAGGCTGTCCCCCAGGCAGGGGAAACCTCCTCCTACCAAGGGACCCCCACAAACAGACAGTGGTACCATCCTCATGTTTGGCAGACTCCTCAATTTCTCAGTGAGATTCTGGAATAAATTACCTGTTTTTTCAGATATTGCTGTGAAATTCCTACGTCTGACTGCTTGAATAAAAATATACCAGCTTAACCAAGCAAGCTAATCAAAACCTCTTCCATTGACAACAGTTAGCTGACACTTGACTAAATCACACTAAAATGTACTAGAAACTTTTTTTATCAAAGAAAACCTGACCAAAACCAACAAAAGAGCACAACATGTTTCAAAAAGTAATTCTTAAAAGAGTGAATCAGAGAGCAAACACCTGTGCACCCAGCCTTCCAAAGAAAAGGTGGTGGTTTGGGGGCAGGTGGAAATGGAGAATTGACAAAAATGAGCCCAAACCTTTCATTTTTAGTTTTATATGTGGTTAACATACAGTAGCAATCATCCTTGAAATATAAATGCAATTTTTCGTTCTCACTCATGGCTGAATGCTACCCACAAGTATTATCATTCACAGTCACATGGTGAGAACCTGTTACAGACAGCAGCAACCTTTGTGCTTGCAAGAGTGCACTGACTGGCTACAGGGGTCAGGAACTGGGTCTAATACACTGTCATAAAACACCACACACAGATTTCTTATCATCCTCTGCAGCAACGCTGTTTGTGGGTGCGTTTTTTTGCAAGTCAAAAGGGGCCAAGGAGTTTCTACAACAAACTCAAGCCTGCTGACCACAAGCTTTCTCAATACTTTCCATAGGAATTTAAATAACTAAAACAAAAAACAAACACACACGCAAAAAAAACCCACAACCCAAACAAACACATACACCAAAAAAAAAAAAAACCCAAACCACACGCACACAAAAAAACCCCACCTCCTGAAACATCCAGCAACAGCCAGTTTTCGAACTTCTGTACTGGTGCACTTCAAAGTGGCAACCACCCAAAAAAAAAAAAAAAATTCAAACACTGATGCCGCAGGTTGTCACTGAGTCACTGCTGCCCAAACTATCAAGTTAAACTTTTCACAGGAACAGGAAGAGTAGAAGCATTTATACCACAACACATTCAGCAACTGCACTCTCATCCTTCTCAGGAATAACTATCATTTGATAACTAAATTCAAATCATAGTTTTTCCTTCTCTAATGCATTTTAAACTAGAAGTAACAGATCAGAGAGAATGAAAAAGAGGGTGACTGTTGTTACCACTCATCCACTAATTATTTTTCAACTCAGGAAGTCTCTCTTCTTTCAAATTACTACTTTACATGAAGCCAGTAACCAACTACCCACAGAATCCTGACCTTTGTCTGATTAAAGAGACTTACAGGTGTGCAGCTGAACAGAGGTTCAATGTAGGTATCTGTTCTGATGAAGGAAGTTAGGTAACCAAGAGTAACTTGACGAAGTTTTCCAAAATACCCACACAAAGTTTCCAGACATGCTGTCTAGGTGTACTTGCAGATGATACTACTACTGCCTGAAAATACTGCATATGAAAATAAAATTAAACAAGCAAACGTATACACCAGAACAATCTCAACAGTTGATCAGACACTTCATTTCTGTTTATGACAAGATTCTGTTGTTTGTATCTTTCCCATGCAACATGGACTATCTTGTTAGGATCACAGTTAATAGGACATACTCTCAATCTTAAAAAATAAAATATTTGGCAACAGTGTACAGTAAGTTTAGATATGTGGTGAGAAAATGACAAAATTGCTACCATCTCCCCAGCCCTGCAACACTACACACATGGTTTCACTGTAAAACACTCACACACCCCCTAGAAAAAAAAAAAATCAACATCACAAATAGTTCTTTATGAGCAAAGTGCTGTTAAGATGTAAGACGAAGGGCCATTTTAAAAGACTCAAGCTAAAAGAGCAAGGTTAATTAAAAACCTGATCAACTACTCCCATCTTTTAAGTCGACAATGGAATCCAAGAAAGCAAAGCAAGATAAGTCCTCTGGGTGCAGGAAATAAACACAACATTGATGGTGTACCCAACAGCTGAGCCAACATTGCTGAGGAGGTGGGGGAAAGACTTTTGCAAGCAGAAGTGGGAATGCCTCTGGAGGCACGAACTTGCGAAACGCCATCAGCCACCCCGGCGGGGTAAGGACAGAGAGACCCCCACAGCCGCGTCTGCCCGCCAGAGGGAAAGCAGCGAGCCGGCTGAAGCGAGGCTGTCTCTGAAAAAGGAGGGGGAACAGTTTCAGGTCACAGCCCGGGCTGGAAGGGACCTCGACAGGCCATCCGGTCCGACCCTTCCCGGGAAGGGGCACCTGGGCCAGACTACCTCACCCTGTTGTGGCCCCTTCTGATTTCTCACACCGCCGTTGTTCCTACCTTCACTGGGAATTGTTTTGGGCTCAACACCTTCCCCTCTGTGCAGAAGACCCAAAGCGGGAAGACTGACTTGATAGAAAAAGTAATATAATAAAGCGCTACTATTGTCAGGCACGCACGCAAGCTGAGCCCACACGAGCCGCCCCGGTACGTTCGCTGGCACCCACCCGCGGAGACGGGGAATCTCCCTCGGGACGGAGCCCGCCCGGGGCTGTATCTTGCCGCCCGCCTCCCGCCGACACCAGCGGCTGCCGCCCCGCGCGGGAGACGCCGCTCGCCGCCCCCCGCCGGCTGCTGGAGCCGGCCAAGCCGAGCCCGGCGAGGCAGAGCCAGCCAGACGGCGGCAGGCCAAGGCTCGCGGTCCCTCACGCCGCGCCGCCCACCCCAGCCCGGCCCGGGCCGGCCCGCCTGCCTCCGCCAGCCGCCTGCCTCCGCCAGCCGCCTGCCTCAGTCGCCGCAGCGCCCGCCGCGCCGGGGGACGGGACTCCGGCAGGCCCGGCCGCAACAGCCCCCAGCCCACCCCGCGGCGCCTCGGGCGCTCACCTCAGCTTGCCGTGCCGAGCAGGGAACGCGGCGGCCGTTGCCGCGCCTCCCGCAGCCCCCGGCGCCCGCTGCGAGGGAGAGGGGCGGCGGCAGGAGGGACGGCGGGCAGGGGAGGGGAGGCGCAGGGCGCGGAAGAAGCCTGGCGGCCGCAGGGACAACGAACGCTGCCGGGCAGCCCCCACCCAGCCCCCGCGCCACCCCACGGCGCTCCCCGCCTGAGACACCGCGCGGCCGCCCTGCGGCTCGGGAGGGGAGCGGGACCTCCCCTGTCCCAGCGGTGCCTCCGCCTCAGGAGCGGTCGAGCTGGGCGGCGGAGTCCGGGCTGCGGCAGAGCCGCGCGTCCACGCCTGCCTGCGGTAAGCACCAGGAGCAGCACCCCCAGCCCTGCCCGCCGGCCTGCCGTGTCCCCCAGCCTGCCCGTCCCCGCCCAGGAGCTCAGGCAAAGCCCCAACCCCATTAGCCGAGGTGAGAATTTCCAGTCCCGACCACAGGGCCTTGAGTTTCTGGGAAGCGACGTGTGGGAAAGTCTGCGTGTCGGAGATGAGAGGCGAGTGAAATAAAACTCAGACTGTTTTAATATTTATTTTTGACAGCCAGAAGTATGAAGTGGGTATTCATTAAAAAAATCTAAAAGTAAAAAGCAGCAACAAAAAAGTTAAGCAACGTGTTTCTGCCATGGTTGTTAGCTCAGATGGGCATTGTCCACCATCTAGATCTGCATGTTGTCAGCTTTTGCTGCTGTAAGATGAACAGAGTAAAAGCAGAGTATAAAAATTGCTGCAACGGCAATTGTGAAAAATGTGAAGAAATTTATTGATCTTTGATAGAAGCTATTATTTTGAGATCCATTTCTTTGATGATGTGGTAGATCTAACAACAACAACAACAACGAATTCTAACTGGACAAAGCACAAACTTAACCAAAGTGATCTTCCACATGTCTGAAGATAATGCTGAATACAAACTTTTTTCCAGTTCTTGAAGACATTTTAAAAAATACTCAGTGTAAGACCTGCATTTTAGCTTTTTCATAGGACAGATTTTTTTTTTTTTAACACCATAGCTTTGTCTATCTCAGAAACAGATTTTTGTTCTGACAAGTTCAAAGCCATGTTGGATCATATCCCTCTAGTTAGGGAGATATGTGGTTTCCCAAGTGGAAGCTTTTTTTCTCTTCTTTTTCAGTTTTTAAGGAAAAGTGGATCCTTCGTTAGCAGCCCAGCACAGCTTACGTCTAGAATTATAATTTGACTAGAAATAGGGTTTCCAATGTATAGGGAGCTGAACTGTTTGTAGAGATTTATAAAAACACAATAAGACTCAGAAAATAATTCATTTGTCTTTGTCAGCATGACAAGAAGACATTAAAAATAAATACTAGTGCAAATATTCATTAGGAATAACTCTGCAAGCAGCAAAAAAAATGAGGACTGTCTGCAGTTGGGAACACTGATTGACTGATTTTGCCCTGCTTACTTACAAGCAACTAAAAATGCTGGAGAAATAACCCCATTATTTTCCCTGGCTTGTGAGGTTATCTTGAGTAGAGGCAGTTCTGTCCAGAAAATGGAGGAGGGGGGGGAGGGAAGGAGGAAAAAAAATCACTTAGATACAGAAATGACTGACAAGACTCAAAACCTTATTGATTATCAAGCTGATCTTCAATAGAGTGAAGATTAATTCCAGCACCGTCCGCAGTATGGATCCAATGAAAATAAGTTAACTTAAAAAAAAATACAGCACTACACAGTTTGCAAGTTTGCAAAAGTGATTCGAAGAACACATTTGAACACAGAACTAGTTCAAAATGTTCATAAACAGTCATCACTTAACGGTGTTTCAGAAAAAAAGAGTGGCTGATACTGGCAGAGAGGAAGTTGTGAAAAGCTCAGATGCTACACAGCAATGGTTCTTACATGGAAAAAAAACAGCTCCTCTATTTGATCTGAAGAGCCATCATTTCTTTTCCTATTAATCAATACTTCAAACTACAACTATAACCAATCTTACACAAAAATTAATAGAGTGTGCAACATAAATAAAAATGTACCTCTTTTTAAAAAATTAATAGCCATGTATTTTAACAGAGAACTAACAAAAATACATGTTTTTATCTTTGAACATAAACACAGTAAAGCAAAGAATGAGTGAAAGAAAACCGCTCATTTTGGTTTAGAAGAACAAAATGGATGGCATTCAGCAGCCAGACCACTCAGCACAGTTTCCTGTTTGCTGCATATTCACAATCCTATGATGGTCTTTCAGAACTATATTCTAACCTTGCTTTGAAGCCGATAGGAACACACACCTACATATGTTAATCTGCAGAAAGGCTGAGAATCTCAGCAAGACCTCTTGGAACCCATACTAGAAGCAATACACTTGATAAGGGGTTGTCTCTATGGGCATCACAGGGACAGCATGACCCTCATCCCAGGAGAGAGCTGACCTTAAGAAAGAAGCCAGATTTGCACTTAAAAAACACTACATACTAAGGCTGAGTGTTGGTGACTTACTGCTGCCTAAATGCCGTGTCTAAAGTGCATCATCTAGAAGTAAAGCAATTTGCAGAGGGCTGCTGGAGGTGGTTCGCTTCTACAATTTGTATCTGTTCCAGAGGTATTTGTGAAAATGAAAATTACTGTTTAAACTGAAGAAAATTAGATGTTCTTTGAGAAAAAGGGATTAAAAGCACCCAAATCTAGATAATAGTTGTTATTTATCATTAGATTAACTGAAAACACAGCAATAGATGTGTGATCATTGATTATATATAACTGACATAGCACTGAAACCAGGATGCATTCACGTGCAAAAAATTGAAAGTCAGCACATTAGTCAATGGTGGAGGAACAAATCTTGTTTTGTCTGTGTCAGAAAAAAATTAAAACTCATGGTGGTGCACATTTTTTTAGCATTGAGAGTTATCTCATGAAAGATAACAGTATTCTGCAGATGCCTTTATTATAGGAGTTTTGTCATGTTTCTAGGACTCTGCACAGAAACTTCGTTGTAAGCAGTAGGTTTTGCTAGGTGTTAAAATATCCGTAAAAAGAAAACACCTGAGGTACAAAGTACTTTGCAGTTGATGCTATGAAAAAAGTACATCTGTTTTTTCTTAAACTCCTGGACAAATAAATCAAAAGAGTTAATCCATGTGAAAGATTGTTCTGAAGTGTGGGCATACTTTACTGTGGGTCGCTGACATATAGTTACTTGACTTGTACAGTCTACAGCTTTTAGATATTACCGGCCCAGTGATATGTGTCTATGCTTTCTGTGGTGTTTCTGATATCTCCATGAATGTAAAACACTAATGCTAACCACCCCCCCCCCCCCCCAATACCTCTCTCTTTTCTGTTTTAGAAAATATCTTCTGATTTTGCATTGTGTTTTTTTCATTACCTGAAGTACAAGGATGCTAATTATTTACCTTTATAACATATGGGGAAAGAGCTATACCATTTTTAAGTGCCATGTTGTGACCATTAAGAAGGCATAGATCAAACCCTGCTTGATTAGTTTAGGACCTTCTGAATGTTCATTAGCTAACTAAGGTCTATTACCTCAGTGGCTTGGATACAGAGTACATCTCAAATACAAAAAGTGTTTTCCATGATTCCGTGCAATCTTGTGTGTTACCTGAATTCCTGAGTGCCTATAAAACGTAGCTGTAATCACAAGATCTGTTGATCACGCAAACAGCTGATCTCTTCCTTGATCTGCCCTGTTTAAACATGTGTGTGAGACATGTGGATGTAACCTTTCCTTCAAATTCCATAGTTTTCTGCCTACTTATGAAGAAGTGCATTTTTAAGTCACAATGCCTTGCAGTCAGAAGAGAAAAATAAATGTCTTACTATTCCTCTTCCATACTACAGAAGGCTCTCGCTTCATCTTTAAAAGATACTAAATGTTTTGTTCTATCCGTGATAGTCAAGCAAAAAAGCATTGGTCTAGCAGAGAGACAACAGATTTTAAGAACTTTGATTTGAATCCCATCCCTGCCATTGGTTTCCATGCAGCTCCAGGCAAGTAATTTAAAATCTTAGGTTTGATAATGATTGTCTGTCTCATAACCAGGGAAATTACATAGAGCTGTTATGGAGTGAATTTCGGCAATCACTTTTCACTTTTGTATATATACTACTAGTACCCTGCATATTTTTTAATGAAATGAAAAATCAAAGCTTACATACCATGTTAGCTGTTTCCCTTACTACTATGTCGTTCATGCGTCTCTTGCCTTTAAAACTCCTTGAACTGGTGGTATTTCAGATAATATTTAATGCCCATCCTGGAACAAAAGGATGGACAAGGATTTGTTTTTTATGGAAGCTTTCACAGCACTAGTACTTATAACTTTGTATTCTTTCTTCTTGTTATGAAAACACAATACACACATATAAAAAGATCAGCCATGAGAGCTAATGAGAAAAGATTGAGTCTTACAGAGATTTCTAAATGCTGAAGAACTGTAAGAATAACTCAAACTTCTGATCTAGACGAAGCAAGATTTAGGGCATTGTTTTTAATTTACCTTTTTGGTCACACAGAGTAGCATCGTAACAACAGACTTGTTCTGACTTTCCAGATTGAATGATCTTATGCACAGCCCTCTCCCCACACCTCCACCCCCATTAAAAAAAAAAAAAAAAAAAATTTACATTACAGAGGTACAGAGAAAGCAAATGTAAGAGCAATTGTCTTGAAGTAGATCCTCATCTTCAGACCCTACACTCACACTGAAATTTAACCGAAACTATGGTGTTAGCTGGGCATACTTCAGGAAAATCCTGTCCCTCTCAAAGCCAAAAAAGTATGGTCACTCACTTCTTGAAGGCCAAGATTTTATCTTGTGTCTTTTCTAGTCAGAACACCATTTCAAGATCAACCAACGGGGAAAATGTCCTAAAAGACCAAGCATGAAAACCAGTGCTTCACTGTGTTAAAGGTGCTGATTAAACTTTTTTTTTGACAACAGCAGACTTCTTGCTGTGCTATTCACTTCTTCCTCTCTGAAGAAAACTGAGAGAGAGGGATTTTACATCAATAAAAGAAACTACACGCAAGTATGTCTTACCTAAAAGTTTACTACCACCTAATAGTAACTGAAAGAGATCTAAGTTCTTCGGACTTGCTTATCAGTCCTACATCCCAGCCTCTTTTCAGTTTTATCCTCTAGGAACTTTTGGCTTTTGTCTGTTTTTTAGCTTTCCTGTCACATGACAGAAAAAGAGCAACTCTCAAAATGTTTCAGAGAAATAGATTACCTTGAACCATTTTTTATTTCCTAACATTGTTTTTCTACTAAATGGTAATCTAAAACAATCCAACTCTTATTACCCTTTCATGAAAAAAAAATTAATCAAACCAGAAGAATCCAAACCATCATTCTGTGTCCTCAGAGCCACTGAAAACTTTCTGGTAGAACAACACTGTCAAAACCAGTTCTGAGATGAACCTCTGGACACCCATAGCTAAAGTAATGTCAGAACATCATTATCAGCCAACAGAGGCATAAAAATTGAAACTACTTGAGAAAGGCATTAGCCATATATTGGTGAGAGTTAGGTCAAATGCTTTACTATACTATACTCTGCACAGCATCCAACGGAGTTAAATGTTTAACACATTCCTTTCTTCCATATACTTAAATTGCCAGACATCTCTCTCTGCTCTTGACAAGTCTTATCCATGCAGTGTCATGCATTGCAGAGTTTGAGGATCCTACCTTTGAAGGTGTGATTCTCTTGAACATCTGATCTAACCTGAATAAATGAACTTTTGTAGTCTAAGCCTCCAAAAGGTTTATAACATTGCCCAAAAGAATTAACATGAAAGCACAACAGGGTTTCATTATTTAGTTTTGGTTTTGTTTTTTGTTTTTTGTTTAATTCCATTAAGTCAGGGCCATGCCCCAAAGCTGGATTTATGTACAATGCTTTGTATTGAGCTGGAATTTAGTTGCTAATTGGAAATGGGAGTAATTATGTGCTTATATAGGGATTAGTATTAGGTGGTATTTTCTCCTTCCATTTTAAAAGAAATCCTTCTGAGAGCTTCATCTAGATTCCAACTCATCTGTGCATTTGCAGAGATAGAAACCTTCTATTTAGGTATTCACTTTGACAGGTTAAATCAAAACAAGACATTCACAAACAAAACAAGCAACAAATAGGAAACAGGGAACGCTTCATTAGCCTCTACAATGTTCTCAGAAGAATTGTCAGCTGAAATCTGACTGCACTCTTGCATGACTGAGGCACAGACATGTTATCACAGATTAATGATAACAGGGTTTTTTTTTGCCTTTCCCAGCTTTTGTATGCTCTCACCAAGAAACCCTGGGTGCTGGCCCTGGGCATAGCTTCTGTAAATGGCATCACTCTGTCTTCTTCAGCTTTGCAGAGTTTGCCTCGACATATCTGTTCTCTTGTTTAACTGCACCGCTTTGTTTAAGGAAAATACCCAGCATGCTCTGATACGAGAACATACAACTTAATGGTAAGTCCAGGCTAACTCTAAGAATTACAGTTATGCAGGCTGGTCTTGTTAGAACAAAATCAACATCTGTTTACCATCTGAAAAGGTGCTAAAATGCCACCTTCACAGTGAACATGTTGACTTGGAGAACTGGGTATCTCTGCCCAGGATCCTTGTCAGATTATCTGTCAGCTTCACTGCGTGACTTCGTTCTGTTCACCTCACTTCTAGGTCTTTGGTAGGTTGACAGCTCCCTTGTCCACTCTGGGAAATAGGTTTTTCATTCATACAATATCTCTGGAAGTTGCTTCAGAAGGCTTATTGATTAGTGTTATATTACTCTTCAATATGGGTTGCTGCCGTTTTCCCAGGAAAAGTACTACCTGAAGGCAATGGCTGTATTCACTCTTGATGGTTCACCTTGGATACCTGTGTAGCCAGAATTAGGTCATTCTCTTTCTCTTGTGAAACAATGTATAAAAGACTGAGTCCCTTATTTTCAACCTTTTTAGTTTATACGTTTGTAAGCCAGTAAGAGGAATGCAATGCATTCTTTCCTATGTATGTTGCACTGGTGGACAGATTTTTGTAATACCTATTGCATATGCAATAAAGGATGCCAGATTTGCAAGCATTGCTGCAGCCTTGTGCATATATATACAGTCACATAAACAGATCACAGGCTGAACCTGTTTTTCCTAGAACATGGGCTGCCATTTGCAAAACGTATGCCTAATTGACTGAAATTCAGGAAGTACAGGTTCTAGCCTGCCCTCTGCTGTGCACAGTTAATGTACTAGTCAATCTTCTCTATTCCTCGATAAGTCAGAACAATAACGCTTTTTCCACGTAATGAGGGCACTGAGAGGCTTAGTGTATCTGGGACAGCACATGGCTAGTCCAATGTAAATGCATAAAACAGGGTAAAGTTCACAAAAACTCCCTCCAAGTCTTGAATATCCACCTAGGAAACAATGGTCTCAGTCCATATTTTCTTGAAAGCTGCCAGTGGCACAAAACCGTGATTCTGCAAGGACAGACAGTGGTAACCAAGCACAGTTTTAGCTAGCTTTCCTCACTTCAGCTTACAGGAAGCTAGAACATATAAGGATCATTTTATAATTTTTTCATGCCAGAGTTTGTGCTAGGTAGCAGGATATGGTAGACTGCCTGTATAATTACCTGTCAGCTGCAGTATGTAACTCTGATGGTGCTTCTTGGTGCAGTGGTCTGCTCTCTATAAAACACAGGCTGATTTACACCTCTTTACATTAATTCTGCGCTATCTTGTACAGAATACATGTATTGCATGTACAGGTATAGGACAAAAAGGGAAACAATGATAGAGGTCGTGTGAGAACTGCTAGAAGTACTTTGGAAATGAGGGTGAGAAACTGAGGATTATCCAGCAAGGCAAGGTATCTATAAATCCAGGGGAAGTAGCAAGACAAAATAAAAAGTATTTTCTTTTCAATTTGCAAAGGTTCAAAGCACAAGTTTCATACAAAGGTATTTGTATATGCAAAGGCAATTCTGTGTTTTCTGGGACTGGTGCCTGCGAGGCACAAGTGCCTGTGTGTGAACCTGATTTCCATCTGATGGGTCGCAACAGGGAGCTAATATAAAATGACAGCCTTACCAGTGATTTAGCACCAAGACAAAGCAAAACATTTCCACTAGGGCTGCTGGCTAATCATCCACACTTGGGCTGAGATTTCTGACAATATTAACTCACCGTCTGCATGAATCAAATATGCTTTTGCCATCAGCAGCTCAAAGATGGTATGTACAAGATGCCACTGAAATTAAGCAAATAGTGTTTCCAAGCTCCCAACGTAGCAGCAGGATTAAGAATGCATCACCTTTGGAATGTGCCATGTCAACAGCGTTTCCAGCTTTTGTACTGTAAAAATATGCATACCACAGCAAAGTCTGAAGGTTCATGTTGGATACTGCCTCTGTGACAGCCCGTTGCTTCTAAAAACCTGCAAGAATTGATACGGCACAACAGGCACACGTGTGTTTGTTTGTTTTTGTTTTGTTTTGGTTTGTTTGTTTTGTTTTTAATAAAAAAGCATCGCTGATAATTGAAGGGAAAGAAATAACTAGCAAATAAAAATGCAGTCTATGAAAATAACCACGAGATGGTAACAGCCACATAGTACGGGTATCTGTTGAATTTTCTCAGTTATACTGGATTTCTTAAACCGTGAACACTGATGCAAGTGTTATACATGTGAGCTCAACAGGCTCATCTGTAAAAATGCTACATAAGTTGTGAGCAACTGTTCAAACTCTCTTACATCAAAAAACACCAATGAGAAACATCCTCCACAGTCACTTTGCTCCAGTTAGCAGAACACGTCCTTTATGTTCCTTCTGACAAACAGGTGAGACAAAATTAGGATGTTCACAAAAATCGTCAATATGGTTGACAGTAATCTTCAGTCAACTGGTTGCTGCATTGTCAAATTTTATTCTCTATCTAAAGTCAAGAAGCCTCTGGTGCTTACTGAACTCTTTTGCCTGATTGCTTCTGCATTAAGGTTGTAAAAGAGAATACTGTGTGGTGGAAGAACCTTTTTCAGGATATTCATCCACTACTCTGTGCTGTTAATAGTACCCTCTGCTCACCAAAGCTATAGTGAGACCTCTGGCCTCTAGACTGTTGTAGGCAAATAGAAAAATCTGCCCTGTCACATAGAAAAATAAATACAGAATTCCTAATAAAATACTGTAGTTTGCGCTATTTGTGCTGACCCTGATTTACACAGCCACGGGGGCTGCATCAGGCTTCTATAGTCACAGTCTTCCCAGACATCAGAAAAATGTAACATTTGGGAAATAATGCTTTACAAAACTGTGCATATAAGGCGGAGTGCATCGGGCCTTTGGGGAGCTTCCTCCACGCTTTGTTTCTGGGTGAAGTGGGAGGGCTTACATCTGCATGGGTTATCACCATCAGAAGGGCAAAAGAAGCCAACCTGAAAAGACTCACCAGCACTTGAATCCTATGCCATCACCACTATAAAAATTATGGTTATTTTGTTTCTAGAGCTTCCCAGCTCAGGAGGTGAGATATTGACAGGAAGGAAAATGCTAGATTTTGAAGAGTTCTCGGAGTCTCTGCTGTCTCTGCACCAAGGATGGCAATGCTACTTTGCTTGTCAAGTGACCCATGCCTGTGAAAGACTGACACTTTGCATCAGAACAATGAAATAGCACTTCGGACCCTTTGCTTTTAAAGGAAGTAGAAACAACAGTTCTGATTTCTATTCTTATGGGGTAATTGCTGTAAATTGGCTGTCTCCAAATTCTTTTTGGTCCTCATGCTCTTTTGGGTCTCATCTCTGCCTCTTCTCTTGATACTGTAGTGGAAGCTGGTAGAGCTGTTGTGGAAACATATATCCTCCATGACAAGATTCCATCAGAGCCTCCACATTAAATTATGCTCTGTCTGGCTTGCTTTGTTGTTTTGTGAACAATGATCATAGCAGTGGAAGCTGGAAAGTTATGGACTTTATTGAAGGTAATACATTGTTCCTGCTTCTGCTGCCTTCTTTTCCTGACAGAAATTAAGGCATACCTGCAACTGTTCTCTTCAGCAGTGGCTACAGTTACCATTGAGAAAAGATATTGTTTAGTATTATGTTCTATCTTTCCCCTGGAAGATTACATTTTTTCTTGGGGACTACTGATGCAAACAGAAGCAGTGGTGTAAAGTACAATGCTAGCAGTGCTAATTATATCATTGACTTTGTATAGGAACAGCTGGCAAAAGACTGTTTGAAGCACCAGTGATCACCCATGGCACAGAGATGCGATCCTTCTGCTATACCTAAGAAGAGGAAGCAGGACAACAGCTGAAACACAACTGTGTGTGGGTGCCTTGCTACCTTTTGCCTGCTGTGGTATGCTAGGGCTAACAACTCCTGAAGTCAATTCATGTGCCTTTGCACAGCAATGAGCTGCCTTCGGTCCAACAATAAACTGCACATAATCACCTTTTGTGAGCTAGCTGCCCTGCGGCACAGAGACACACAGCTGGCCCAAATAGTCCAGGAGCTCATCAGATCTGTGTCTCATCCACTGCTCCACCCTGAACAGCTCTTTGTGTCCACCTCTTTTAGAAGTGGATTCAGAGCTGGCCCTGATCCAGCATCCATAGACCTTTATAGATTTGAAGGCTCTAAAAATAATGCATTTCAAATAATATACTCAAAGCAAAAATGTGACAGCACCCTGGAGCACAGTTCAGCACAGACTATTCCTCTTGGTGCCTCAGGAGCACTAAGTGGGGACTAATTGCATTGATCATTTCTCTTCCCTGATTGTATGAACATAATGTTTAAGAGTTTGGGATCAGATGCACGTACAAGCAATTATAGACCTGAGAACCACTTCCCCAAGCTATTGCTGCAAACAGACTTTTGCCTGCCCCAAAATACTCCAGGATACAGGAATGGTGCAAACATTCCTGCTTATTTTCCAATGGCTGCTCAGCAGTGCACCAAGTCTGCAGGCCTGCTGTTGTGCATGATCTGTCAGCCACTTGCCCTGGTAATATTATTTTCCTGCCTCACATGGACAGAACTTTTCAAAATTTTCCCTTATGACAAAACCACCTTAGCAGGGAAAAACAAACAAACAAACAAACAACACACCCCAAAACCCCGCACAAAACCAACAAACCACAAACAAAAAAACCCAAACCCACCAACCCACCACCAAACAAACAAACAAAAACCACAATCTCAAACATTAGAGAAAATATGGGTTTCCAGGCTAGGCCTATAATACTTTCCTGCGTCAGCTTTCTGAGTGATTACAATTTCCAGAGGGAATGAGCATCCAGAGTGCATTTAGGTGTTTCCATTCAGATTTAATCATCCACTTTGCCTCTACAGAAGACAACCCCATGAAGCAATTGGAAGAAAGCCTAGCAGCCGTTCTTCTGTGAATCTCAGTTTGTGATTTGTACCACATCTTCAACTCTTGCCATGATTCAGGCTTTAGCATTTTTTTTTTCAAAAACCTGCAGCCCCCTACTCTATTCTTTGCAGTCCCTCAAGAAACCAGAGACAGTGCCTTGCATCTGCAATACATAGAATTTATGATTTTTGGTTGTGACAATCATTTAGATGTTTATGCTACTCTGGCAATGCATAGGAATTTCCACAATCAAGAGAAGTATAATTTATATCTGTTTTGGGGCAGTGTGCGATTTACAGGGCATAATAAAAGATACAAAATACAATAGCTGTTGAATATTATTTCCAGCTGTGATACTTTGTGTGACCTTGGGAGAACAGACTCTATATTTAAAGTCTCCCTGCGTATATTTATTCCTTATAGTGGCTCTAATGCTTTTTAGCTGGTGAAATTATTAGTTGTTGAATGTGTATATGTGCAGTGTGCATACAACAGAAATGTTAAGGTACAGTGTCATATAAAACAAAGCAAGTACATTAACAAGCTAAAACAAACAAGACAGAAATATTTAAATTTACACTGGGAAAACAACAACAAAAAAGAATATTATCTTGTAAAATGTTTTGAAACTTTCTGTTACACTGCTGTGTTCATGCTCACAGCTTGAGTCGCAAAGTGCCAGTTTCTGAGAACCTGGGACAGGCAGTGAAATCCCCACTGAGATTTCTATGTGGGAGCATGAATGCAGGAGAACACTGTCACTCTCGAGCATTACTTAAAAAAAAAACAATCACACAAGCTAATAAACAGTGGAAACTTGTTTCATGTCATAACAAATTGTTGCATATTTTAACTTGTTAGATATAGCAAATCTGTACAAGGCAAATGGTTACTCCACTGTATAACAGAGGGAAACTTCTGCTGCATCATGCCACCCCTTCACGTTACTCTTGAAACATAATGACCAAGCAAGATTTCAGTGAGGATTATAAAGCTCTGGTGGATATGGATCACTTCTTTCCAGTGTAAGAAATGTCCCTGGTTCTTTGTGTTTTACATATAATTCACAAAAGAGCTTGGTCTTCTGTTCCCTCTATGGCATAATTTTATAGTGAAGCTGTGCTTCGGATGTGACAAAAAAACAACCCACTGTGACACAGCCATTCCTAAATATGCAAGTCATTACAGCGGTGACCACCAAGTAAAGAAAACTGGTGTTGCCATGTTGTTAGATCAGAGAAAGAGGCAGCCTTAAAAGGACAAAATAAAGTCCTTTTTGCTTTATGTATTCAATTTATTGCATGAGAACACACACCGTCTTTGTAAGCCTGAAACATCAGAGAGCTGAAAAATTACTACAGTGACTTGAGGGGAGAGGTTTAAGATCAGCTTTAAAGATATAACTTCTAATCATCTTGCAGTATAGCAGGATTCAAAGACCTGCGTTAGACAGTGAGGCCTCCCCTGCAGCATGCAGGCAGAGTGTGGTGAGCCAGCTCCAACACCCTGCGTGGAATTAAATAATGCACCTCAGAATTAAACATCCAACATAACAACCATCGCTGAACGTTAAAAATCCCACATCTTTTAATAAAGGTAACTACAGGTGAGGGGTAATAGCTCCAATGACTCCTCAAAAGGTATAGCAGACACTGGAAGCTTGGAAAAATAGACTATATTTCTACTACACAGCTTCTGGTTACTCAGTTTCAGCAATGATGTTAGAATAATTTGTATTAAAGTCTTTGCTATAGAAACTACTACATTGATAAAAGCACAGATACAAAACACAAGTTAGAGTGCCTTCATCCTTCTCATTTGCTTTCTTTCTATGGGCTCCTCTGAAGACTTAAGCAATTTTACTTGTTTTAGTTTATCTGTGAATTTTAAGCATCATAAATAAAGAAAGCCTATGCTGACCTCCTGGACATTATGCAATCTTTGTTGTATACCAGAAATTCTGTATTTCCTGCGAATTACAGACTGTGAACAATGACAATGTTACAACTGAAACACAAGCACTAGTTTCCTTTTGTTTTATAGGCACTTGTGCTAAGATCTATGCAAGTTTTAATTTATGTTACTTATTCTATTCCAGCAGCATAAATTCATCTAAATAGAGATAAGATTCATGTTTTAAGCATGTTTCTATGTACAGAAGGAATCAGGGGTATAGAGATTGCTTTATCATTCTGCAGATAACTTTACGAGGAAAGGACACTCTCCGGTGTCACGCTGCCATCAGGCTGTGATGCAGGAGTCTCCAGGAGCTAAGGCACAGTCTTGCCTTTGAGGAGTGCTAAAACACCTTATTTTTTAAAAAGAAGGAATTATTTCTGTAGCAAATTTATATTATTGTCCTTCAGCTATAACCCTTTTGCACGCTGTTTTTCAGAGGCTGTGCTTTCTCCCAGCAGTACATGTCTGGGGAATCAAGCTACATCTTCTTGCAAACTGAAATTCTAAAGCGGCGACAGCTATTATCAGAAAATAGCCAGGATACTCATTCAGTAGTTATCTTTCTTATGTCAGAAGAAATCCATTTCATGCTTTATGGTCCTAATCCAAAGTTCACTGAAGCCTGGGGGTTTTCATTAATTTTGATGAATTTCAGATCAGATCATTTAAAAACAAAACAAAACAAACAACAACAATAACAACAAAACCACCCAACACAGAGTAGTTCTTCACCACCTACCTGCCAGTCTCTTGAGCGGGGACACAGTTAAAGCTGAGCAAAGTAGAACCCAGCTGAGTTTTCAGTCAGCTTTTTCGCACAGCCATTGTACATATGAGAAAAATGCTTTATGCCTTTAGAATAAATCTCAAATTCCTTCATAGCTCTCAGCCAGAAAGGACAACTACTGGTGGGCAGCTGAGGCAGCTTTGGCACTCTTTTCTCAGGTGTCTTCATAAATACCATGTGGTGCTGCAGGACTGCACCCGTGCTTGGTATCTCATCCTTGAAGAAGTGACTGTTTTCATCTGCTGTGTTTAACAGCCACATGCGCCCTCAGGGAATAACATATTTGCATGGTGAAGACAGAAGAAGAGCATCATTACCAGGCAGCTACCAGCAGTGGTGACCTCTGAGTAGTTGGAAGAGAATGACTGTGGCTGGTCTGAGCACCTGGAAAGAAGGGAGTCTTTTTGGCATAGCAACACCAGTACACTAACTGATTAGCAATGGCAACCAGGCAAGCCAAAGATGTTGCTGACACTTGGAGACAAGGTTGTGGGTCTGGCAGAGAGATCTCCTTTGTAATCAGGACTGAGGGAATCCTATCATAAAAGGGGAGAGTCTAATGTGCCAAAGAAGAATGAAAGAGGAGGGAGGAATACAAGTGGGAAATTTATCCCTGAAAAAAATCATACTGAAGGAGGTGCTGTTCGCCAGGCATTTGGAGGCAATGACTGCTTCATGACCGGCAAGAGTAGACTCTGAGAGAAAATGTGATTAAAAAAAAATTAGGCGCTGTTTGGAAAGAGCATAGAAGACAATGGAGACATATATATAGAGAGATGGATGTGGAAAAATTAGGAGAGAGAGAAATAAAAGGAAGAGAGACAAGGAAGGACAGACTTGAGTTCCTTAGTCTAGACAAGGCACAGCCTGATTAGGTAAGTGGGCTGATTAACCAGGAACATGGCTGCTCTCAGGATCACATCTGAGCCAGGGATATGTCAGGCAGCAGTTAACTGAACCAAGCTCCCTAGATTGGGAATTGCAGAAAAAGACATACTGCTTGTTATTTAAACAGCAACTTAACTATGCTCCTGCAGAGACAAAGAAATACACCTACTTCATTTGTCTGAAGGCTTGTGTTTCCCTCCAGCTGCTCCACATCCGAAGAACAGTAAAACATTTGGGAGAGTCATTTTGTCCTGCTGTTTTTGTACGGTGCGATGAGGTCATACTCTAGGCTCAATTTCAAGCTGCTGCTACAGTTTGAAGACTAATAAAAATAATAACATTTTAATTGCCTACAGCACTTGCACTTTTACTTACTTTCTCTACTGAACTGCAGTCATTCCCATTTAAATCTGTGATGTAGAACAGGATATGCAGGATAAATAGAGAAAACTGCTGAATCTCTAAAATTTAAAGGAAGGACATTGTGTGCCTTCTGAGTTGTTCCCTCTAGTATCTTGGAAGGTCTGTAATTTGCTTCTCTCAAAAAATGTTAGAAGGGCTCTTTCCTCTTCACAGTTACCTTTATGTAATTCCCATTGCAGTCCCCTCAGATTGTGGAAGATCACATATGGTATTTGTAATACTGACAAAAAAAGAGTATTACTTATGTTGTCACATGAGTAATATGTTAACACATAAGTAATACAACCCTTTCTCTAAAATAAGTGGGAATACACTGTAACAAGGCAAAACAGTGACCTCTGCATGCTATAATTTAAACTGATGTTCACGACCTACCTCTTGCAGTGAGGTATCCACACTGATAAATGCCTACATTTTTGGTTGTTATTTTTTAGAAAGAAAAATATAGGTCCAGTCCTGCTTCCACTGAGGTAAGTACAGAGATTTCTACTAATTACAAAGTCGAGAGGAAAAATAATTTGCATGCCATCATCACTGTTTGGCAGTTACATTGCCAGTCTCAATCACCATGCCAAAAAATGACAGGACATCAACACTTAACAGCTGCATGCTCTCACAGATATGGGTTGCTGGCAGATCAGAGAAGACAGGTTTGTACTGATGCTGCCTATGTTGCGTCTGTTACTTGAGTAAAAAACATCTTATTTCAGCTTGTTTCGGCCGTGAGGAACTGGATGCTATGCCAGTCTTCAGGTGCAGGCTCACCTATCCAAAAGCCTCGTAACGATAGAAAACATACAGCCTCCTCTAGATAGTTTTGTGGAGATCTGAGCTTATGTCTGACAATCCACAAGCTATATAAACTGGTTTAATTTTTCCTAGTTATGCAGGAAGGCCACCTAGAGCCAGTAACTGATGTTTTTCTTAGATGTGTGTACACACACACAAACACACAGTAACATACGAAAAACTGATACAAAGCCTAAAGTACTTTGAAGTCATGCAGATGGAGGAGGGAGAAGGGGAGAAATATGGAGAAAGTGTTGCTTTGACACAGATTCTCCATTCTGTTGTTCAAGTAGGATCAAAGGTCCTCTGGTGTGGCAACCTCTCCACACAGAATTGTCACAGTGTACGCAAGCCATTAGCTGTAGAAGACCCATAAAAACCCCCCTGTTACTACACTTCAGAGCAGATGTAGAGTTAAAAAAGGCAAGGTGCTGTTCATTTGAGAATCCAGTGCTTTGCTCAAGTGAGGAGAAAATTGTTCGCATGAATTCAGCTCCCACTGAAATCCAAGCAAAGTTTCCCAATTAATTAAACGTCACAAGCAACTGACAAACTTCTAAGTATTAACTACATCTCTGCACAAGGGCCAAGTGTAACACGTCATGGATCTGAGAGAGTTCCCAAATGCTTGTCATGATTTTGTATATGTTTTTGATATTTCTTGCAGGGTTTTGTGGAAAAATAAATGCTTGGTGTAAATAAATGCAGCAGATCACAGAATCGTGGAACGGTTGGGGTTGGAAGGGACCTCTGGAGATCATCCAGTCCAACCCAGTTACTAAAGCAGGTTCACCAGAGCAAATGACACAAGAATGTGTCCAGGCAGGTTTTGAATGTCTCCAGAGAAGGAGACTCCAGAACCTCTCTGGGCAGCCTGTTCCAGTGCTCTGGCACCCTCAAAGTAAAGAACTTTCTCCTTATATTCAGGTGGAACCTCCTGTGTCTCAGTCTGTGTCCATTGCCCTTCATCCTGTCGTTGGGCACCACTGAGAAGAGTCTGGTCCCATCCTCTTGACACCCACCCTTGAGATATTTATAAACATAGATGAGATCCCCTCTCAGCCTTCTCTTCTCCAGGCTGAACAGACCCAGCTCTCTCAATCTCCTCATAAGCACGATACTCCAGACCACTTGCCTGCTTTTGCTCTGATGAAAGATATTTTTCCATGCCCCAGATATTCATACTTCTATTATTTGGAAATAATTTCAGAGTATAATATCTGATTTCTTATATTCAGGAGCTGTTTCTTGAAATTCAGGATCAATTATTTTCCTTCTTTTAATTTTTTCTCTGTTACTTTTAGGTAATCCCATTTGTGCTATTCTGAGACATCCATAGAGAATTATCAGTACAGACTGCACCATCAGTAGTGTGTGATGTAGAAATCAAGGAAGTCTTGAATGTTGGCTAGAGACTTTCCTCTTTCCTGAAATATTGTATTTTGCACAATTCCTCTTAATTGAAACACTTGTCTTGAATCAAAGTGGTGTAGGAAGGCAATTTTTGATGGAAAAAACCATAAGGGAGTGTAAGTTTTTGCAGTGGGTCACAAACATCTGCTTTTTTGTGCCTTCCAGCAACAGATATTTTTGACTTTGATTTAGACAGCTGTTTGACATCTTCAGATATGAAACTGTCTGGGGTTCTCGTTCCTGTTCATGGTGATTCAGCATTTTCCTTTGCAACATCTATTTGTGAACAGCAGCTACCAAGAGGAAACAAAACCATTATTCAGTTTATGCCAGGAAGATGAGACAAACACTATTTTTTTTTTTTTTCTCCAGAATAGAAGCAGATGATGGTGACTGAAATTCCGTGCTCATAAATACTGAACCTGAAATGTTAAGCCACTATGAATTCTGGTATCAATTATTTTTTCACTAAAAAAAATATCAGTACAAATGTACTTGTGACTCTTAGCCTAGAATATCTTTGTACTCTGACAATTCCGCTGTACATACCAAACAGGACTTTGAGCAAAAAAAAGGTTGGTGGTGTAGAGTTACCTAGCCAATCAGCCCATTAAAAAAAAAGAAAAAGGATAAAGGAAAGCAGACTACACAGAAAACCCACAAACTGGTTTTTACACTGTTACAATAATCACTTTAAAACTAAGAGAGAATGACTGTTCCTTCTGCTCTGTGTCTTCTGGAAGCAGAAGAAGAAAAAAAGTGAAAATGATTAGAACAGGATTAAAAGGAGAAAAGATGAACAAGAAAAAATACAAATGCCCAAGAAGGAGTCAGTCCCTTATTCCTCAGTGTCTAGTGAGCTAACCATGGTGCTTCTGTACTATGCATCACAGTACTTTGTTCACCAGAGTTTAAAAACTTCTCAAATATGGCTGGATTTCTCACTTTCCTTGTGAGATGATTCCCAAGCCAAAAGATTTCAGCAGCAAGCTTATCTTAAAATACTAGATTTTCCTTACTTAGTGTAATCCTTTTTTCCCCTGGTTTCCCTTTTCCTGCCATAGACAAATCCCCTGCTTGCTTGCTGCCCGGACATCCTGGTAGATCAGCATTTTCCTCTCTTTGCCAAGGCACACCGGTGCCTTCTCATCTCAGTTTCTGGGTTTACCTATTGTCCTTCCTGCTGTTGCTGTGCCCTCCCCTGAATTCATCTTCCTGCATGAAAAAGTCGTGGCTTTCTGCCTGTTTTTCACTCTTGCCTCTGTGGTGGGCTTGTTTTAAACAGCAGATGACTAGGGGGAAGATTCTCAGGCTGGCAGGGCCAGAGGTATCAAGCAGAGCAGAAACAGAGCCACATCTTTCACAGTGCACCAAAGCACTCCCTGTGCAAAACTCAGCTCTGGTGGTTCACAGCAAACTGCTGTTTTCCAGGAAATATTTTTCCAATTCATAATAAACCAAGGTTTCCATTTTTAGAACTGCATGCATGCAGAAGCCTCTTTACAGCGACATATGGGCCTAATTATGACACAGGGCTGTTTTAAACAGTTTAAGTACAGCTCTGTAAGATGCAGGATGGCATCCAAACCTAGAGTTCAACACCAATTTTCTGAGTCTTTTTAAACTGCTTTGCAGTTCCACAGTGGGCCATGTCCATCAAAAGGGAGTAGCGAAGATCTATGTTACATGTTTAACGATCTTTGGGTTTAAGAGTTGCAAAAGCACTTTAATATTCTAATTTATTTGCAAAAACCAGAGGTTCTTCGTGAAAATATTATTGTGGGTAGCAACTTATGATATCGTTGCAGCTGGTATTTTGGGCTCCCTAAGACATGGGCAGTTGATCGCTAGTTCTTCTTGAGAGGGTGTTCTCAGGGGATGGGTACACAGTAACTTCCTAAAATGGCTTCAGTGAGATTTGCCAATGTTTGTTTGGTTGAATCTCAGTTCATAGCTCAAATAGTAAAGGCAGAAATTCAGACGTTTCTCAAGGGGACGCAATATGATTTCTCTTCTCAACAAAGCTTCCAAATAGCAATTGTACAGTATCACTTTCTATATCCAAGTATTTGATTTTCTACTTATTTATTTTGGAGCAGTATTCATTACATATCCGCTAGCAATAAACGTTGACTGTATAATTCATGTGGCTCTCATCTGCAAACAGGAGGACAGCACTCTGCAAATCTCTTGTGAAAACAGAGGTTGGCAGGAGGGACCGGTTCCTGTTCCCTGTCACCTACATGCGTCATAAGATCCCACAACATCATGTTAGCACCTTGCCTTTTCTCCTTATTTGAATATTTGCTTATTTTAAAGCTTCTTATGTGAAAGAAAATCAAGGGTGGAAAACATAATTAACAACAAAGCAATATAATGTAAGCAGTTTTGCCACACTCCATACAACCGTTCAGTATTTAATCAGAAGGACTACTGTGATTAGGAATGGAAGGTCTATGTGAATGACTCACCATGAACAAATTAAAGATTAAAACACATGGTTCAAGAAGGAAGTGGCTGGCTCCAAATCCTCTGTACAAACTGAATTCTGCTGCTCAGGTTATTCCAAATTTTTGAAGGCTGCCTTGTTTCATTAGCTAGTAAGGGGAACTTATTCCTGCTGTCTGGACTTGGCTTCAGTTAGCTAGAGAAGGTATTTTTCATTGAAGTCATATGCAATAAAATCATTATGCAGTCATTAAAAACCCTAGATAAGTAAAGTGGAGGGGGTGAGAGTATTTCTGTTGCGAATTTAGACTATACTGTTTCATGAGATTCTTTGTCCTACTGGACTATGCCAGCCCAGCAAGGAACTTCTCTTACTCTAGAAGTTTAAGCTAACTGACAGAAAAAAATTGGTGATAATTTGGAGCTGGACACAATATTAATGAAGTACGTTAGCACACTATTACCAAGGAGTTGAATGGTGAAAAAAAACAATTATTAAATAAACAAAGCTGGTCAGAAAGCTGTGCTCTGCTCCTCCACTGCTCTTTGCATCTCGAGCTCTGACTGGCACTTTGCATTTTGGCAGTAATCTGCCATCCTTCAGAAGCAGGTAAAGGGGAACAGAACAGAATACAAAAAGAACCAACAGCACAGCTGAACGATAATTTTCATCAACATAAGCAAAAGTACCCAGGTGTTCGGGAAATGAGATGGGAAACTTAGAACAGGGGTCTCAGGAAAGCAGTGATTTGCCCTGTGAAACACCTGGACTGCGGAGACAGCAGGTGGCTGTTCTGTCAAGTGGCACTTCAGCCCAGTCTGTGGAGAGGAGTCAAGGGTGAGGGCCCTGCCTCTGGACAGAGAGGGTCTGGGACCGCTGGGTTGCACCACATGAGGAGCTCAGGGAGCGCTGCTGCAGCCAAGGCACCCAGCGGCTGGGAAGCGGCCTGCTGAGAGGGAGCATAGGAGATGAGGTGGAGACCTCTTGCTGAAATGCAGAGGTTGGTCTTCCCTTGCTGTAGCACTCCTTAAGAAAAATGCCAGATACTGCGTACAAAAACAGCCATTCAAATGCTGCCCAAACCCAAATGCATGTGGAATTGTGCTGAGTACTTGCACTTTTGCTCACCATGTTGAAGCAGCATATCACGTATTTGTTAAAAGTGGCAGTAAGGAATAAAGTAGGCCAAACTGCCCACTGTCTGGCAGATCACTTACAAAGAGCTGTACTAGTCATGACAAAAAGTAGTTTTTCAAGTACTCTTTTGGGGATTCTTTTGGGACAAACACAGATATGCACACTCTGCCACATGAGACAACTCATAGAATCATAGAATGTCCTGAGTTAGAAGGGACCCACAAGGATCATCGAGTCCAACTCCTGTCCCTGCAGATGACAACCCCACAGTTCACACCATGTGTCTGAGGGTGTCGTCCAGTCTCTTCTTGAACACTGTCAGGCTTGGGGCTGTGACACCTCCCTGGGGATCCCGTTCCAGTGCTCCACCACCCTCTGGGGGAAGAACCTTTTCCTAATGTCCAACCTAAACCTCCCCTGGTACATCTTCCTGCCATTGCCTTGGGTCCTGTCACTTGTCACCAGAGAGAAGAGATCAGTGCCTGCCCCTCCTCCTCCCCTTCTGAGGAAGCTGTACCCATGATTAGGTCTTCCCTCAGTCTCCTCCAGCCTGAAATGGAATTCTTCTGGCAGAAGAGACTGCAAAATTTTAGTGTCATAAATAATCTAATAAATGGCCAGGCAGCCAGAGTAAGCACAATAGTGGATAGTGAAGGTGCTGATTTAAATAAATGGGAAGAATAATTATTAACATTAAAAACCCCAAGCCCAAATGAAAAAACCCCAAGTGAACAGTAGAAGTGACTTACAGCAGATTGAATTCAACTAAAAAAAAAAGAAAAAAAAAATGAAAAAGAAGTATGTTTCCTCGATATTAAATTTCACAGTCCCATTACCAGTGTCTCATTTTTTATTTTGGAGTTCAAATTTATTTTGTCCAATCATCTGTTGCCAGGATAACTTGCATATTGAGCTGTGCGGTGTTTTCCTGAACGTGTTGTCCTTGAGCCAGTCAAAGAGAACTTTAAAATGGGGTGGTCAGCAATACTGACTTGCTGGTGCAAACAGGTGTTTTTTTACAAGTTCTGTAAAAACTCCAGCAGAAAGGTAACTGTGGTGCTTCAGACTGAAGGATTTGGTTCCCTCTCTCCAGCATCATGAACATGTAACTGTATCAACAATCTCTAGCATTTTTCCAAAATTTATAACAGGAAAAGGAAACAACTTCAGTGGCGGAAAGACTATACCTAAGAGAAACTCAAAACGTGTCATAAACAGAGTAGGCTATAGTTTATTATTGCCATTACACAGCACTGAAGTGGAATGGCCAGGAATGCCCATTGACTCTAACCCTCAAATTGCCCAGCCGATTGAAAACATTTTGTGTCAGGAGTTACGTTGCTCAAAATCATAATCCTGCATTAAAACATACCACAACTACTTTTTGGCAGGTAGAAGCCTTCAAAATAAGTATCTTGCCTGTTAGCATGTTTACCCCAAGAATGGTGTGTCATGAAGTTTAATTGAAGTCTATGCATTAACAGTCAACCCTTCTAGTATGCAAAAATACCCTCCCATACATAGTTAATTTGTGTGTGCGTGTGTGTGATATGTTTCTATGCTACTCCAATGCTGTTACTACTTGGAAAGGTTTAATATTTCTGATAAATATTAAATCAGGTAACTGTAATATTGTATCTCTTTTGTAATCCCTGCATACAAATGTATTCTCACCCTCCAGTGATTATTTATTAAACAGAATCAGTCAAGATCGTAATATTTCATGTTCACCAATAGGCAATATTTATTATTGTACTGATAACTCTACATCGAGTATTGCACAAAATTATAATGGACCAATCAACAAAACCAAATTCCGTGCAACTGTAAATAGCGCTTTAACAGAATTTCAACACATTGTGCGTTAGGTGTCTTAGTAAAGTGACAATTCAGAGGATTATTTCATGGGAGCATGAAAGTGCAAACTCCCATTCAATGCATGTACACAAAACAAAAAGATTGCTATAGGTGCCACACGTCTAAACAAACCCCAAACCCGTCCCATCCCCCTCACCACCCCAAAACAAGTTAAATGAGTAAGTACTAGCACTCCTAGCAACCGCCAGCCAAACCACATTCCAAGTCTTACACACTTGCAAGACACACAGAAATGCCATCCGAGGAAATGCCCTTAGCTTGGAGCTTTAGACATACTGATTCAGCTGTATCACATTAACTGTGGTTTTTTTGTTTGGCAAGACTGAAAGAATTACAGCACTATAAATGCACTTAGCCAGTATATTCCCAGTAATGCAGGCATTCCTATATAAATTAACTATGCACAACAATTGACTGTTGAAGGAAGTAGTGTTTTTACATCAAAAAAAGGTGATATAGTATACAACCAAAGTTCAAGTATTTAACATTAAACCTTAGGTGTGGAAATTCTGACCTTCTGTTCCTGTGCATTACATAAAGCAGACCTAGAATTATTTTTTTTTTTTAAATTCTTTTTCTTCCCTCTACATCTGTTTCTAAATGGCTTAGGTAAAGGTCTAGGCAGAAGGATAAAAATGTAGCTGCCATCCTATGTCTCCAGCACATTACTGTTCCGAAGTTCTTTACAGCATGTGGGTACTTGACCCCTGGGTTTTCAACATTCGGCCTTAATACTCTCAGATCACCCCCATCTCAACACCTTCTTGTCTTTGACAGCAAGATCTCTGTTGTCCGCTACTTTTTATTTGCACCCTTTCCACCAGCTGTTCCCATCACTTGCCCAGGCAGACACTTTATCTCCTGTTCCTGCACAACAGAGCAGCTCAGCTGCCCAAGGTCATATTTGGACAATAGGAAAGGAGGAGACAAAAGGCTGGAACAGCCCTTCTCTTCTACCAGCTTTGGGGGAGGCCTGGGCAGACATATATGCTTCTGCCTGAGCACCAGTGGAAGAAGTGCTGAAGACCTTATTAGCTTGAAAAAACACAGGTTTACAAAATTTTGGAGAAAGTTGAGATTCAAAAGAAAAAACAGCCTCCTATAAACATAATATTTTAATTACTGTCTAGAGTAATTTAAAACAATTATGAAATACTAGGGGTTTTCAAATTATCAATGCCTTTTTCTCCTGGTACCGAGTTAATCTCAATACAGGAGATAAACATAAACTACCATACCTATAGAGAGTTCAAGATGTAACAAAATTAGTAGTAGACATGACTGCAAAAAAGTGTAATGAAAAGTATAAGATTTCTCTCAAAAAGTAAGTGTCCATGGCTTGTGGTGCACAGACAGCACATTCTGTGAACATGGAGAACCATAATCTAGAGGCAGTTCTACCAACTTCACAATTTAAGTCAAGAACAATAAATGATGCAAATGTGAGAAACAAAGTCAGTGTGTATCCCACTTTAGTACTCAAGTGCCCCAATGTATTTTGTATTCTTGAAAGTGACTAAGTACAGCAGAAAATGTGCCTTCTGCAAGGAATGGAACAGAATTAAAACTGGTTTAGTCCATTTTGAAGTATTTCTACAAGCAGTGCTATGGTAGCCTACCACTATATTAATACATGAACTTGGTTTTGGGTTTCCCAGGATTTATGGGAAAATAAACCACCAGAAAAAACACACTTAAAAGATGAAAGCACTAGAAAACTGCAAAAACATAGGGAAGTGTGAACAGAGTGGACAAAGAAAATGACAAAGGAAAAGAACAGTGACATTTTATTTCCTTGGCATGTGAAATTACAGAGATGTTACTACAGCACTTACTGTTCTTACCTTTTGGATCCCAACTCATCACAAATCACAGCATAACTACGTCAGTGGTAGAATTTAACACACAATATACATTTTCAGAATGATTTATTTCTCTTAATGGTATCCCCACTTAATAATATCCCCACTTTATTGCAGCCTACAAACCTGCAGAAAACGCATCTGCTTCTGAAAGCATAACAATAAGTGTTTTGGGGTGTTCAAAGTCCAATAAGTAGTCCTCAGATTTCAGATGTTAAAGCTTTCTCCACAGCCACATGTTCCTTTGATGTTTGGATTATTGAAGACAAATTCACTGGACAGTTTGTCTTCTACATAGTCCATTTCAGTGCCTAAAAGCGTCAGCTGTGCCTTCTTCTCAATAAACACTCTAACCCCTTGAAGACAACAAAGAAAAAGATAATTATATACATCAAAATCATAATTCACTTTAAAATTCTCTTTTGATTGTAATGAAAAAAAC
This sequence comes from Patagioenas fasciata, assembly GCF_037038585.1. Classification (NCBI taxonomy): domain Eukaryota; kingdom Metazoa; phylum Chordata; class Aves; order Columbiformes; family Columbidae; genus Patagioenas; species Patagioenas fasciata. The sequence goes on from NC_092560.1 coordinate 31,117,756, forward strand.
TGAATCTAAATATGAAGACTACCAGTATAACTTGGTTTCCCCGGCGTAACATAGGGCACTTTCATTGCTGTTTTTGCCCATAAAACTCCAGCAACAGTGCAGCACTCTTACTAGTGTGTGCACATGAATGTATGTTTTGTTTGTTGGGCTTCTTTGGGGGGGTGGAGGACAGGGCATGAATTTAAAACCATGATAACCAGGGAAACAAGCTGTAGAATTTCAGGACAAATTTCAGCTTCTGTACTTAAAGCCCATGCACTACAGTCAGTAATCCATTTCCTACCATTTTTGAAATTTGTGCATCCAATAATATGCCCCAAAACCTTGAAAAAGCAAACGTTCGTCTCTCAAAACAATTATTTTTTTTTTTGCTCTCCCAAAATGACTAGGTCTATATTAACTATAAGTAATACTGAATCCTACAATAAGGCAGATGTATGAACTTTCAAAGATGTCACAGCCCTTAAGGATTGAGAGTAGTTCATCTCAGGAACCAGGAAGAGCTCCCTTTTCTGAAGTATACAAAGTATCTACCTCTCCCGAAAGTTACTGAACTTTAAAACTTCAAATCTGACATAAAGCTGTGTGCAGACTGCTCTGGCTGCCCACAGACTAGGAAATTTAAAAAAAAAAAAAAAAAAAAAAAAAAAAAAAAAAGTAAAATTGTATCAGTAAACAGCAACAAGAATCCATTTATTTATATGAGAGATTGCTGGAAAGCTGTTTCACCATGGTAGACATTGCAACAAAACATATTACCAACACAAGTCTGCGAGCAACTGGACTGAAATCTACACCTTGATGGGCTAAACCCAATGAAAGAGTTCGTGGACCTGATCCCTGAAGCAGTCACTTACTACCCAAAAGCCAGAAAATTTGTGCTGGGATTCAAAGCCAAGAGATGACTGAGTACAGAGCTACATAAAAGTTAGAGCCTTCACTAGATAGCTGTCTAGAAGCAAGCAAAAGAAAACAGAACGCACACAGACACACTTGAAACACTGTCTGGCTTTGGAACTCGAGATCTCTGACCTTACTGAGAGAAACTGCTTTCTTCATCCTTAAGATCCAAACCAGGAAATTTCTTCTGAAAAATGTGTTTTCAGGCCTGTAAAGCTAGAGCAGCTCCGAGTCAACAACTCCAGAAGCAGCTGAATTTGAAATCAAGAGGCACCTGCAGAATTCGGCGGCAGTCCTGATCCCACATAATCTGGTTCAATGTAAAGTTACAACTAATTCTCTGTTTTAGAGAATAAAATTTATGAGTTTGCCAAAGGTATTTGGAATATAGCTGGAAGACAGGCTCTGCCTAGCAGCATAGCTTCTGTAAGAAAATAATTGCAATATCCCACTTATATTCAAACCTCTCACTTTGCCATCAAATTAATATTCCTGAACATACTATAATTGAGTTCAGCAATGCCTACAAAAAGAACTCTGGGACCTTTTAGAAAAATAACAGAAATCAAAGCACTGTTATGCTTCTGTAAAAAAAAAAAAAATCTCTAACAAAAAGACCACTGTCAAAAATTTCTATAAAAACTGGAAAAATGTATAGAACTGTGCTGGTTTTGACTGGGATAGAATTCATTTTCTTCACAATAGCTTGCACGGAGCTATGTTTTGGATTTGTGCTGAAAAGAGACATGTCTTCATTATTGCTGAGCAGTGCTTACACAGAGCTGAGACCTTTTCTGCTCCTCACACCACCTCATCAGTGAGTGGGCTGGGGGGCCACAAGAAGTTGGGAGGGGACACAGCTGGGACAGCTGACCCCAAATGACCAAAGGGATATTCCATACCCTGTGATGTCATGCCAGCCTATAAAGCTGGGGGAAGAAGAAGGAGGGGGGGGACGTCCAGAGTGATGATGTTTGTCTTCCCAAGGAACTGTTACACGTGACAGAGGCCAGCTGTCCTGGGGATGGCTGAACACCTGCCTGTCGATTGGAAGCACCGAATGAATTCCTTGTTTTGCTTTGCTTGCATTGGTTTTGCTTTACTTATTAAACTGGACTATTTTGGTGGAGTAGTATCTGATGTAGAGACTGCAAGGCTGTGGATTTTAACCAACCAGTTACTTCAAAACAAAAACTAAGATGACAACAATTCCCGTAGCAGACAACTAGGTCCTCTTGCTGTAATTCATTATTCCAAGTAAGTTCTAACATGTACTTTAGCAAACCTGTAACAGGTTATTTTCCCCCCCACCACAGAAGTTTGCTCTGCTGCATCAGCAACTCACCATCTTGAACTACTTCTTCATCAGAGTCTCCTTTTGATTTTGTATATTCTAATGTGTAAGAAAGTCCATTGCATCCTCTTGTGCGAACACCTACTTTCACGCCTACCTAAAAAACAAAACAAACAAAACCACCACCACACTCATTAGTTTTTAAAAACCTATTCAGGAACACCAGGACAAAAACCATGCAGAACAACAAAAAGTTGAAATTTATTATTTTCCACTGCCTCAAAGAAGTGAATTAGCTTAATGGATTAAGAGGTAACATTTTTTTTTCCTTTTACAAAATTGACTGTCAAAGTAAAAGCAAACATTTGTTACTGTGGATCAAGCCCTAAAGTGTGTTAAAGTTTTGAAGTAATAACCTGTTTGGACTCTTGTTGGTGCCTAGTCTCATGAAAACAGGCAAATTTCAAAGACACGTACTTTTGGGACTTCCAAGTTTACTCAGATGCTAATTCAGGTGCTATGTTAAGATTTTTGACAGTAATTTAATTATGAAGCTCTGAGACAAGTGCAGTTACTAGTTCTTCACAGAATTCTTGTAATGACACCAGCAGAAAACCTACTTCAAACCAAAGTTTCAAAAAACGTAATTTGATTTCTTCATTAACTTTATTGCCAGTCTCACTTAAAAAGAAATCTTCTCCTTAAATCAAGTATGTTTGTTTATTACTGTTTCGACAGACCTTAAAAGTCAACCTAGTCATTATGATAGTAACATTCACAGTGTCCAACAATTCTGAGGAAAAGAGTATCTGTGTAACTATATACCTAAGAAGAGGTTTTAAAAGAACAGATAACTATTTGTGCACAACATTTCAAACTATCTGTACCATTTTCCTCACCAATGCTTCATAATTGAAGAGGAAAATTATGTTGTCTATATCTGTAAGCAATGTCAAGATAAAAATGTAACAAAATATATCACTTGACATCAAGTGGGATCTCAGACAAACAGCATTTGATCTTTTGACTAAATAGCTTTCTTTACAGGAACTGCTACAAATAATGGCTGGAAAATGCAAACACCATTTATAGCAAGAGGATGACTGACTAGCTAAGCTGCAGACTCACAGCATCCTTAGAATGGTTTAAAACATTAGAACAAAGAGTCTAGTTAGTTGCAGGTATACAGGAAGCAAAAGAAACAACAGGCCTTTTGTGAAAGTTAAAAAAAGAGATATTATTCTTGAAATACTTACTGCACAGGAGAAAAACTAATGCTTGTTTTTTAATGGCTAGAAAGCAAGACTCCCTGTGTTTTTCCCCCAGAAGAAAAGATGACAAGCTCAATCATTTATTTTGAGAAATACTGATCACTTAATGAAATACACTGTCTGGCAGCCTTCCTAAGAATTAGATGTCCAATGGGTATGAATCTGCCTTTATTATTGTATACTTCAAAATGACAATTCCAACAGGAACTTAATTAAAAACATGTTCCTATCAACAACTGAAGATCCCTTTCCCTACCATAAGTCACTGCTATGTCATACTAAAAGGCTTCAACGAAATATAGCTCAAAAATATCCTGGAGCTTAAATTTTTTCAACTTTATCCATTTCAAAAGTAACTGTACAGTGAGATGTCATTACAGTCTGGTATTTCCTGCATTTCATTTTAAAAAGAAACAAAGCTTGATATATAAAGAAGCTTATGCATTCCTCTCAAAAAAACCATGCCAACACCGCTAATGAACACCTCCGTGTTTGTTTCAAACTTCCAAGTTAGCTAGAAAAGTTTTGCAACCATGAGCTGTGCTAATATCTTAGCACAGTCTACAGACTGGCCCTGTGTTTACTTACATGCTCAGGTTTATCTTTAAGAAGCTCTTTTATCTTCTGAACAGCTGATGGGGTCTGAAAAACAAAAACATACAAATCAATTTGAGTGCTTTTTGTTTGCAGTGGGTGCTTGCACGTACTAAAGTGTGCAACATACTTAGTTGGACTATACAAAATTTCTATTCCAGCTATGTGCACTGACGTTTTCTTAGTTTACGTTTGCCTCTTATCTGCTAAGTCCACCATCAACATCAGCCACCTGTCAGTGTTGACTAGCCTGTGTTCTACTTGAACCCAATGGCTGATCTGAAGAAATCCACTTTGCTGTAAAACAGATGACTGCTGAATCTAATCTATACAGAACACAATACCTCTTCACTCCCATCCTCACCCACACTACCAGAAAACAGATAGCTCAAGAACTGCAGTCCTTAATATTAGGATTTTTTTTTTCTACAATTCTGCAGTTCTGCTCTTCTGAAAATCTTTTCGCATACACAATACAAATAGAAATCAGTTAGTCACAGAAGTATTTGTGGCCTACTCCTATCTTCTCACTAACCTAGAGAAGAACTGTGACTTTACAACAGATAAATTCACTGTTCATACAGCTCTAGCTGCAGAAATGCAAGAACACCACACAAACACAAGAATTTCTATTACATGCTTACAAGTTTTTAAGATTCTGAGAAAAGTAAAAGCACTAGTAATGTGAAGTTCTTACCAAAAGCAGACTTAAACACACACGGCAAACTACAAGCACATTTACCATAGAAAATAATTTTCTAACTACGGCTATTAACCTGCACTTGTTACAGAATCGCTACCGAACAGACTGAACTAGATGTGCCCAATTTGCCGCTGCTCTGAAGGAACCGACTGTACTTTCCGCTGTATTATCCCCAATACCGCCACTAGTAGCAAACGCGCTTCCTCAGTGAACAAAAAATACAAAGCCTCCTTGGCAACAATCTACCCGACAGCTTCTCTAGATAAGGCTTTCTTTTTTTTTTTTTAAACTTTTTTTAAGAAATACACTTCTTGAGTGGCTGTGCAAAAAAGGCCCGAAGGGACCGCGCTGCTGTTCCCCTCCTCCCGCTGCCCGCAGAGGCTGCTGTGCACGGAGCCCCGGGCCCTTGTCTCCCGCGGGATCAGCCCGACGCCGCAGCCCCCTCAGAAGCTCCCGAAGGGGTCGCCGCCCCGCGGCCCGTTACTGGGGAGCCAGCCCCGCCGCTGCACGCAGCTGGCACCCGCCCAGGGTTAACGGCGCCGGCCCTCGGCCGCGACACTACTCGGGCCGAGTCCCGCCCCCGGCACGGCCCGACGCTGCGGCGCCAGCTCGGGCAGGCAGCGCTGCCGACTGCGCAAACAGGCCGGGCGGCCCTTCCCCGTCCCGCCCCGATGTCACCGGCGGCCCCGGCGCGGCTGCGCAGCACCTGCCGCGGGGCGGGCGGCAGAGGCCCGGCAGCCCGGCCCGGCCGTGGCGCAGTTCTTCCCCCCAGCCAGGAGACACGGGACACCCAGTGGGCTGAGCGCTCCCCGCCCGCGGCGGCAGCGGCACTGACCAGGGTGAGGGCGGCGCGCGTAGCCTGGATCTTCCGCTTGCTGACGGCGCGCACCGTGGCCCTCACCACGGACGAGGCCGACGAGGCCATCGCCCCCCTCCGCCCCGTCCTCTGCCCTCTGCCATGGGCACCAACGGCGTCACGCCGTGACGTCTCAGCGCACGGCACGCTTCCGGCGCCCGCCCCTATTGGGTAGCGGTCCGTGATGGGCGGGCAGCAGGCGCTCCGCCCCGCCGGACGGCGCTGACTGGCGGTGCGGGGGCACAGGGGCAGATCGGCCCCGCAGGCAGGAGCGCTGCTCGCGGAGATAAGCGGCACGCTTGGCCAGGGCGGCCGCAGCGGGAGGCCCATGAGCTCACAGTCTCCACCCGCGGGACATACGGGTGAAGAACAGGGACGTTTCCTGCGGTTACCCAGACAAGCGTTCCTGTTCGACAGGAGGCACTGGCACCGCAGGCACCGTGTGCGGACTCGTCCCCCGGCGAAGCCCACAGAACCCAGGGACCGTGGCCGGCACGTCTGTCCCGGGTGACGCTTCCTCCCGTGGCCCCGGGAGGGCCCTTCCCAAACCGCTCCCAGCGGCCCGGGGAGGTACATGTGTGTGCGGGGGGACCCTGGCAGCCCTGGCACCGAGACACTAGCACGTTGCTCTGAATTGAGTTACAGCGGTGCCAGAAGGAAAACAAGGACCTGTTCTTCATTTCCTTAAAGATGCTAGATAATACTTAAAACCGGCATTTATCTGTATTTACAAAGTCTGAGCACAAGCAACATGTCCACATTTCATGATTCTGGGCTTACTCATTTTGAAGAGCTTAATAAACGCGCAGATGATTTTTGCATACATAATTATGCCACTACTCTTTAACGAGACACGGGACTTATACCTCAAATACAGAGAAGGTAAGCGTATTAAAAAAGTTCTGTTTCCTTCAGCTACAAGAAATGTTCCTTTCACACACCATTCCTGCAACTTGGGCACACCACCTCGCCTAAAACACACCCACTTAGAGGTGAGGAGGCTTAAAGGCACTATCAGCCTGAAGCTAAGTCAGTGGTATGTGTGCTGGGAGGAGGGAAGCTTGTGCATGAAAGCAGCAAATACCTTCTTCGTCATTCACAGTCTACCACACAGGCGTGAAGCGCGTTACCTTCTACTTACCCAGGACACCTTGCTCTTCAGTTCCCTCTCTGCTGAATCAATCTCAGCATGAAAGACTGAACATGGGCAATAAAAAGTCTTTTCTCTAAAGTGCTTTTCATCTTCAGTACATTATCAAAAGAAGCTAAAAAGCAAAAGTCAGCATTAGAATCTAAATAGTTCAAGTGAATAATGAGAAATATTATTGATAACTTCATTAGTATAGGAAAAAATATCTTCTTTGCTAGCAAGCTCCCATTCTAAGCAGCTATATCAAGCCTCCAAAAGTTACTAGTGAAGATCATTTTTGATGCGATTTGTAAAATTAAATACACTTTGTGCATTAAATACACTTAAATACAATTCTTTAATGGATGAGAAAACCTGTTTTCAAATATAGCCATGAAACAAATCTCACCATAAAATTAAATTAGGGGAGATGGGTGCATGTTAATCTAGTAGTTAGGTAGCTGAGATTAAATTGCCTGTTGAAGACTGACAGTTAACTTTGCTGCATACCTGAGAGTTTTGTCCTCCTTTATTCAGCACTGGTAACTAACTACTCATAGCATAAGACATTTCCAGCTTTGAAACAGGCACATCAAAAAAATCTGGAATTCCTGTGAAATATGACAATAGCACTTAAAAAAAAAAAAAAAGTAAAAGCAGGGACTGAGTATACAGGTGGTTCAGAAGAGGTCTTTTGAAGTATTAATTTATTAAGAGGAATTCAGTTGTAAATTACTATTTTGATTTATTACTATTAGTTTTGATACTGTTCTTTTTCTATAAACTTATTAATGCAGTGTATCCTTTCAGAGGGTTTTGTATGTGGAAAATGGCTTCCCTTGAAAATATACTCCCATAAGGCAAGCAGGATCTTGGGTATCAAGAATTGTTATGAAGAACTTACTGTTCTTCAATTTCAATTTTCAATCAATTTTACAACAAATTAATCCAGCAGATGTCTATGTCTCCTCAATGGTGTTTATTCTGTATCACATATCATTCTGTAAATTATAACTCTTGAACTTACTCTTTAAACAAACAAAGGGTTTATTACTTACTGGTTTAATGCTTGTAAAATATAACCCAAGTTTGAGGGGTTTATTTTAGGGCTATGAGATTAGTTACTATATAGAATTTGGAGTTGCATAAGGAAGCATGCATGCAGAAGGCATGTCAGCCTTTCTTTTTTTGGAGGATATGAATGAAAAACTACAAGAATGAACTTATTTTTCACAGAAAAACTGACAATTTCATATGATGAAATACGCTATAGAAGACAAAGTTAGAATTATTTTGTTTGTTGCTGGCTAAGATTTTGCTTGAAATATGTTGAGGAAATAATACACTTTTTCTTTTTTGCAGAAGTTGCACATCTATAAGTTTAGAGATAGCTGGCTACAGATGGATGGAAACAAATGCAGGAGTTAGGATCTGTAAGACTACTTTGGCAATTCTAGCTTTGAATAGAAATAGATTTAATAGAAATAGATGAGTAAGGGAAAAAAACCGACATTTCTAAAACCAGATAATTCTAATAAGGTCAGAAATACTGAAATCTACAATGTAAGAAGAAATACGGAAACTTAAGTCTGTTTTTTTTTTTTTTTTAATTTATTTCAAAGTCATAAATAACAGTGGTTTGAATTTTACCATGTAACTAGTTATTTCCTGAACAAGATAAGACGGTACATTACCAGCTCTGGAACGACTTCAAGTAAAGCTCAAGTTCATACTCCTCCTTAAATTATTGGCTGGTACAAGGATCCTCTTCACATTTTATGAAAATGGACATGTGTTTTCCCCAGTTGCCAAATATAATACCTCTATACCTTAAAGCATTTTTGTTTGTATCCCCAAGGCTTTGAAAAAGATTCTTAGCAGCATCAAACAAGACTGACCTGTTTCCCAGTCTTTTCTCTTGTACACAAGCACAGCAGCAAATGAACTCCCGTGTCACAAAACAGAAAAAAAATCACAAGAAATCTCAATGGCATGGCTTGTCCAGAGATTGTTTTACGTATGTTTACTACTGCCTATGTTTTCAGTTCTCTACATGGAAAAAAAAACATAATGTAGCAGTCTACAAAAATTTCAAACACTTTTACACAAGGATTCAGTAAACACTCAACATTAATAAATATTATTTGTGCCTTCAAAAATCAATTCTTGAAGAAAATATAATGTATTTGGCTTGCACACAATTTTAGTGCATTTTAAAATGCTCAGGTGGAACAACAAAACCTTGAAAACAGTCCATTTTTTGTACCTGACCTTTTCTATATGATTTACCTAGTAAACAAATACAAAACATCATGGCTTCCTATTAAAATGCTCAAATAATCTATTTAAGAGCAAGGTCCATACTGAAATCCATAGTTGCTTGTACTAGCAAGTTTAATGAAAGATGGGTGTTCTATTTCAGATTAAGTTGAAGGTTGTCTATGCTGCTGTCCTGTGAATCCAGATGCTTTAGCCAAAGTTTGTTTGTTTGTTGTTTTTTTTTTTTAAGTGAATGAAGGGCCTGTATAGGAATTTAATAGTGCTTAGGATCCCTCATTATTCTTGTTGGGTCCTCTTCTGTGAGGCTTTTCCCTGAGTCATGTATTTGCTGGAAAGGCTGCCTAAGATTGGGAGGAAGAAAACATCACTCTTTACAAGTTTAAAAAAGAAAAAAAAAAAAGACAAGACAAACCATCTGAAACAATCAGACAGGAGACAATTAGTGTTAAGTCAAACTATAATGAAAGCACACATAGCTCAACTTTAGATCGTTAACTACTGGAAGACAGTAGGAAATATTAAAATACAAAATCAAAAACAATTTTTTTTTTTAACTAAATACCCAATGACAAATCACTTTGTGTTTAAAACCCCCAAACTTAAAGTTGAAAAAGCCTTGCAATGAAAACAGAAAATTCTCCATCTTCAACAAAACTGAGAATTTAATTAATTTAATTGCAGTTTATTTTTCAAAATTTTCTAAAGACTACTTATGTCTGTATTCAGGTACCTCAGAAAAGATTTATGTATTTTATGAAAAAAACACAAACTGCTAAAAGGCTTGCAGAGATGCACTAGAAACAAAAAGTAATTAAGAAAAAAAAAAAAGCTGCTTTAAAAATCTTCATGGTCTCTGTTAATAAAGCGTGTGAAACTACTGTAAGGAAGATGCATTTGTAACCATGTGTCTCACACAAAACATCTCTGATCCAGAGAGAGTACACAAAGGCCTTTATATTATCTGGCTGCTACAATGAAGTGTAATTCTAACTTCTTTGCATTTTGGCAGCTTGGACCAAGGATATGCTTTGATAGTGTCTCCTAAGTTAGTTGATCATGTGGAATTCTAGACAATTACTCAGAGGAAGCCTCACAAGAAAGCACTTCACATGTTGTGAAGAACTCCATGTATGCCAAAACAAAACAGAAGAGATTGTTAAAAACTCACCATATCCTTCTGCAAAATAAATCTACCAGAGTTATAGACAAAATACACAGAACTGACATGCCAGCTTTGCTTTCAAAACAAATCTGGAAAAATGCACACTTTTCCAGGGAAAAAGAAGTGGCCTCACTTCAGAATTATCTAGCAACCTGCCCATACTGCTGCTTTGTTCAGCAAATTACATGGTGTTTCCATAAGGACTGATGGGAAAAGCAAGTTAAAAATACATTCTTTTACAGAGAATTTGTGAGCTGAAATGAAGACATACATACCTGACTGAGGACTCAAAAATACTTTCCCTTTTTGTTTCTTTTTTTCCTCATGGATAAGCACTCCCTATAAACAATGTATATGCATTGATGAATCAACAAAATTCAATTATGGCATCCCGCAATAAAAATAAATTAAAAGGTTCTTCTTGAAAGCATAATAGTGCTAGTTTTCCTTTCTTCGTATGGACTTTGGAGCATTTAAAGGGAAAAAATCTAAGAAAAGAGACATGTGGTGTCTACCTGATTTAATCGACCAGCATGTTTAGCAGCACTGGTTAAAGAAAGGGATCCACACAACACTTCTGGTTTTGAACCACCTGAAAAAAATAATGTAACAAAAACTTGTTAATTTGAAACTAGTTACTATTTCAGGTAAAAATACCAAAATACACATAATCTACCTTCATAGTATGAAGATCGTAGGACTTTGCTATTTTGCTCAGTTTTATGATGTGGGAAACTTCCACAATGAGGTGAAATACATCTTTAGCTAAGCATGTAAGTTAGGAACCTACACTAAAGTAAGCTCTGCATCTTCCTCCAGAATCAGAGGGAGACAGGGAACTTCAGAGAATGAATGAAGATAGAGTGATAAGTTAATTGTCCATAGTCTCATAATATGTTTGTAGCACAGCAAAGAATGAAGCCAGATCTCTTAGGTTCAGTTGTTCATAGTCCTCTATTCAAATAGAGAGAACACTTTAAGGAGTAAGCAAGCAAGCAAAAAAAAAAAAAAAAAAAAGACAAAGCCCAACCTACAGCAACTCTTTTCAAATTCAAATACAGTAATTCCCAAAATACAGATAATAGACAAAAACACCTACTCCAGAATTCAGTATTTTAGACATCTGTACTGTACAGACGCAGTACGGTTCTCACATGATGTCACAAAATACGCCAATGTTGCTGACTATTAAACAGTCAGGCATACTCCCCTTCACCTTGGCAAACTCTATCACGGCAAATGGAATGGTAGAAATAAATGATCAACGAGACACGGTCAAAGAGGAAGAAACTCAGAAGTTAAATTTAGACTTGACACACACTTTCAAAAGGCCAGAAGCTGAATAAAATAGGACTCCAATTGTTAAACATCTTTTCTGTCCACTCAACACTTTTAGTGGCCTATTGAACTAAGAACACTATTTATAAACACCTTGAAAGTTCTGAATATATTTGCATCGTTTTCCTCCCACTTCCAGCACTCTGTTAGCACAGTCTTATGCCCTCTTCCACCAATTAAAGCTGATTAAGAGGAGTCTCCTGTCTAAGCCAGACAGAACATTTTAGCTAGTAGAGAAAAGCTGGTATGAAATTACATTAACACAAAGGATTCCTCTCTGTACTTTAAGAGGTCAAGTCATGACTGATCTGTAGAGCAAGTTTTTCAGCACAAATTTTAATGCTCCTAGATTTACCTGTGGGGAGACAATAACACTGTGTTCCTTTGGAAGCTAACTAAAAGTACCATTCACTGTCTTTAGGAGTCTCAGTTTTATTTTAGCATAATTTTCCTTTACAACACAGATGATGAAAGATCTGTGTTATCTGAAAGAAGACTCAGATACTGCTAAGCAAGTATTTAATAATTTCATTCAGGTCTGTTGGACAGGATGTAGATTTGGGGACTTTTTTGTAGGTGTTTTGTTTTGTTTTGTTTTTGTTAAGCCAAAGTTGCAAACTGACCCATGAAAAATAACACAGCTTGCTGTATCCGTCCAACTGCTGAGTTGGCAGAAACATTCTTTATTTTCTTTCATTCACAATATTCTACTTGAGCAATCTGTACACTTTCACGGTGACTTCAGAGTCTTTATGAAATAATTCTGGTTTAGGTGATGTGAAGAGCTGTAAGTCTAGCTTTTGTTGCAACTATGTTGTACTGAAGAAGCAGCTGTAATGTGAAATGTCAGCAAACTCTTACATAGTGAGGAAAATGGAACAAATTTCAACATATTAGAGACTCATACCCTTGCTTTCTATTACAAGCATCATACCTGCTCAGAGAAACCATGTCAAATCTCTTGGGATATAGCAAAGTTCTGAAAGGTAGCTGAGGATGAAGGGAAAACTGACTAAATGTGACTACATTTAAAAAAAAAGACATAGCATTTATATGATGCTGTTCAAAGTAAAAACCTTACCTGTTAGTCAAGCCCTGTTAAAAATACCAAAACCAAGCTCTGTTCAAACTACTCAGCCTCATCAGTTTCATACCTGCAGCTCCTTTATACTGTGGGCATTCCTTTTTAATATGCCCTTCTTTTCCACAGATAAAACAACGTTTTTCTCTTAAGTCTCTGTCTTCCAGGCGCTTCCACTTTTCTGCTGATTGCCTGGGAGTCTTTTCTCTTCCAGTTTCCACGACTACCCTTGCCAGTTTCCGCTTTGGAGGTGTACATAGATGCATCTTCCCTTCCTTGACTGAGCACTCCTTGTCTGTTTTAATCGGAGCTCCCTTGTCCTGTTTCATTCTTTTCTCCTTGCTTTCTATGTACCTCTGGTTTTTGATATCTTCGTGATCACGATGCCTTCTTAGCCTGCAGAAGGAGAAAACAGTTCATAGGCCTTGCAAACATGCACAGAGTAAAAAACAACAACCAATCAAACAAAATTAACCCTCCCCAAAAAAAAGAGAACTCCACAAAACGAAGTGCTGTCTACAGACAACAGATGTACTCCATTTATTTCTTCAGTGGATAAAACTGAATTAATGTACCTGCCCCTTTGAGTCTCCTACCAAACAGTGCTACACCAATGTAACATATATTTAACTTTACAATTAGATTACAATACAAACCTAAATTCTCATAATTATATCTAAAAATTGTAAACACAACAGAAAATCAGGGTGCTAGAGTTACAAGGACAGCGGAAGAGAATAAACATAAAGCAAAATACTAACAAAGTGTAAAAAACAGATTTTTTTTTTTTAATTCTTGTACAATTCAATCAGAAATCTCACTTCCTCCTCCTGAAACTGTGTATATGCACAGTATTTCTGAAAGTTTCTTCTATGGGAGAAGCTTCTAACATTCTGCATGACTTAAGGATCAAGCAGTGGGAAAACAGCTACTACTGCTAGACTAGTTTTATCTAACTTCTTCATCCATGACCTAGAGAAGGAGACATCAGTGAAACCTCCAAGTCTGCAGATACTAGGCTCTTTCGCTCAGTCAGATGCAGTGCTAATGTCAAGCAACTTCAAAATAACTCACAATACTGAAAGAATGGGCTAAAGAATGACAGATGACCTTTAAGGTGAGCTTCTTGTTTAAAACGGGAAAAAAGGAAGATCCAGGGAACCACAGGCTGGTCAGTCTCACCTCTGCCTAGCAAGATCATGCACCAGATGTCCTGGAAACTATACTAAGGCACAAGGAAAATAAGCAGGTCATTGGTGACATCCAACATGGTTTCACTAAGGGCAAATTGTGCCTCACAATTTGGTGGCCTTCTACAGTGGGGTTACAGCATTGGTAGATAAGGGAAGAACAACTGATGTCATCTACCTGGACTTGTGCAAAGCATTTGATACTGTCCTGCACAACATCCTCAGATCTAAAATGGAGAGACATGGATTTGATGAGTGAACCACTTGGTGGATGAGGAATTGGCTGGAAGGTCACACTCAAAGAGTTGCCAGTCAATGGCTCGATGTCCAAGTGGAGACCAGTGAGGAGTGGTGTCTTTCAGCAGTCTATACTGGGACCAGTATTATTTAACATCTTTGTTGGGGACACAGACAGTAGGACTGAGTGCACCCTCCGGAAGTTTGCAGATGACACCAAGCTGAGTGGGGTGGTCGATAGCCAAAGCGAATGGATACCATCCAGAAGGATCTTAACAGGCTTGACACGTGGGCCTGTGTGAACCTCATGAATCTCGTGTAGCTCAACAAGACAAATGCAAGGTCTTGAAACCGGGTTGAGGTAATCCCAAACACAGATACAGGCTGGGTGATGAGTGAATTCAGAGCACCGATCACCCAGGACTTCTCCCCGTGATAAATGACTTGGGGGTACTGCTGGATGAAAAACTGAGTATGAGCTGGCAGTGTGCACTCATATACCCAGAAAGCCAGTCCTGGGCTGCATCAAACATCAATCACGGGAAGTGATTCTCCCCCTTTACTGTGCTCTGGTGGGACCCCACCTGCAGTACTGCTTACAGCTCTGGGATCCTCAGTACGAGAAAGATATGGACCTGTGAGAGCAGGTCCAAAGGAGGGCCATGAATATGATCGGGGGACAGAGCATCTTCCCTTTGAGAACAGGTGGAGATAGTTTGGGTTGTTAAGTCTACAGAAGAGCATGCTCCAGGAAGACCTTATAGCAGCCTTCAAGTACTTCAAGGAGGCCTACAGGAAAGATGGAGAGGGACCATTTATCGTGGATTGTAGTGACAGAATGGATAAAACTCTAAGAACAGGACAGAAGAGATAATTTTGTTGCTACATAAAACCATGGTGTGCCTACATCTGAGTACTGCATGTTGGTCTCGTCTCAATATTTTAAGAAGGAAGTAGTGGAGTTAGAGAAGGTACAGACAGCTAAAATGATGAAGAGAGCAAGTGTGTAAGGAATAGATATTAAAAAGGCCAAGAATGTCCAACCTGGAAAGAAGCTAGAGGGTGAACACAATCATGGCTTACAACATCATCAAGGCAGTACCGTCATTAACTAAATCCCACAAAGCTATACCTATGGAGCACTTACAAACCTAAAATGAGATTGGCTTTAAACAGATGAAAGAAAGTACTACTTCACACATGAGTTAGCATACTTATGGAACTAGTTGCCATAGAATATTAAGGAAAACAAGACTCAGGTTTAGAAAAAAAACAATCAAAAAGGACAAAAATAATAACTCCAGTCCACACCACGAGTAATAGCAGACCAGGGTGCATGAGAAAACAATAGAGAAAACAGCCTGCTAGTTTGCTCTGTAGATGGCATCTCCCATTGCAATGGCTGGACAGAGAACTCAGATGTATCAATTGCCCCATTGACTTTTACTTTAATGTTTCATAGAACACAGCTGCTTACGTGCAATGAACTGAGGTTTCACTCCAGAATGCAAGATTAAAAATCCACTACATTTTGAGACAGCAGTTTAGACAGTGAACAGACTTCGGTAACACCTCCAGCTTGCTTTGTTTTGAAACTATCATCAGCTACTGTACTTGCAACTGTTGAAGTTGAATAAATTCCAAAATTAACAGTTCACAATTCTCTATTGTGTAGCAGAAAGGCTACTTCATCCAATCAGATGTAAGTAGCTTTTTAGCTACTTATATGAAAGTGCAGGTTATTTTTTATTACAGCTTTTAACATAGACTCTAAACTAACGTTAGATTTTTCCATTCACTTTACAAGTGGGCAGAAAGGCTTTCAAGATTTTATTCTCTTGAAGTTTTATTTGCCAATTTTCACTGTTTTATAGACAGTATGTCTTTAAAGAACTTTGTCTTAACTAGGAAAAATACCAGTTTTAAGCTTAGACAGTTCATAATACAAAGAGCAGGAAGATCTGTTTAGCATTCATTTGTTACAGGACGATAGTTGCTGAATTTTGGACATCTGGTTACTCAGGAGGAGGAAACCTTGTCTTAGATGTTAAACAGAACATTGTTCTCATGCATGTGTGTAAGAAAGTAATGCTGTGACATTCTTGTCTTGCTTTTTGATAGGAATTGCATGATTCTGTGAATATGACAAAAATATGTCATGCTAGTAGCAGCAGGATTATAGAAATAGAAGCTATTAAATGAAAATATTTAAAATGCTTTCATGAGTGCTTTTCACAGCACACAGCTATTCAACTCTGCATTTTGATTCTCTTTGAATACTGCTTTCCTATATACTGAAGTGCACAGTCAGCATTACTACCTTATGCTAAGTAGTTTTGCAGCCTCCTGTGAAAAGCTTCTGTTAAAAACCATTAAACATGATGCTGGTGAAAACTAAGTAGTGGCTCAACAGAGACCAAAAATTAGAAAAACCAAAACTATCCACCACTGCCAAAACTGGTATTGATACATTTCCATTTCAACAGTAAAGAAAATAATCTGCAGCATGTACAAGTTTTGCTTTAGCATTACTATCCTAATTTTTCTTCTACACAAACCTAAGGAAATGTTCCACACAGCTGCCAAAGCTATACTTACTTTCTTCTCATGGGACAATCTTTCATGAAATGGCCAATTTTACCACAAATTCTACAGCATCTATCATTTGGTGCCAATTCTCCTTCTGTTAGTACCTCTGGATCAAAAAAATACTCCTGAAAAAGAAATATTTCATTTGAAATGAAAATCCATACACTTGGGAATAAAGACAGATAAGCACATAAAAATCAGCAGTTAAGAGTCACAGAGAATAAACCTTGTGTGTGCAGCTGAACTCTTGAAAACCGGATGGGACTAACTGGCCACTTGCCTCATCTTTACAGGCAGTCTGATGACCACCAGCTCTGCCAGCTCTTTCTTAAAACTGCAGTTTTAAGAAGTGGTAAGCTGGTTTTGACAGAGACGAAAATAAGCCTGTACAATGAAGCTCTAACTTGATTAGTATTCTGCAGGTTAACATATTTTACATGGAAACAACATGAAAACAGCACTCAGTAATAACTCCTATAAAGATTTTAGAGTACTATTGAAACTTAAGACAGAAGAGTTTAAAGACAGTGTATCCATACTCCTCTAAGTAGCAAGTTACACACCTGAGAGCATGCACATACTCCTCTTAGAAGCAACTTACCATTTTTGATGGATATTCTTTAGGAAATGCTTTTACAGGGGTACCAAATACCCTTCTGCCATTGATAAAAGCCTTCATTATAAAATTTGTCACTGAGGAACAGGAAAAAAAAGCCAGAAAACATAATTCAAACATCAAACAATACAGTAAAATAAGATCTAAGACTAGATCTTCACTTTGTATCCAGATTTGTTAACAGGAGACTTACTTTTTCTTGACAATCCAGCTCCAAGATTGTGGTTCAAATCAAATGGGTCTGTACAAAAGGCATTACAGGCATTACTCAAGATCAGGGTAAGATCAGCAATGTATACATATGCATGAACAACCCAAGGCAGAATTAATATACTGAAATTTAACTGTTTGCTGACTTACTGAAAATAAATAAAAATTTCATGGACAAAGGATCACAGCCGTCCAGCTCTGAACTGACTGAAGTATCATAAAAGAATAAATTGAATATGCAGGCAGGAGTGTGGAAACTCTTCCCATGAAAGTCGTATGGGCCAGCAAGTGGTTTAGAAAACATTTCTAAAACATGTCACTGAATTTTCTTCATAAAGACCATGGTGTTACTTAGGGTTACATAGGGTTAAATTAGCATGTAAATATGGAGTCATCTAAATTTAGTATTTGTGAGAAAACATCAATGGCATTACAGCTGATTTGTTTTCCAAAGGATTTGGGTAAATATCAGCTACTGTCTTCACAGAAAGTATGAAGTATGCTTTGCAGTTTCTTTTCAGTAGGAGGAAAAAAAAAAACCCTAGGAATAAATTTTTAGCATTACTGAAACTCAATGGGAATTTTGTGATGAGTACATAAGCAAGTAACAATTCATAATCTAGTAAAAGAAAAATAAATAAGCCTTGTAGAAAGACCAAATTTTTCACGTGGGCATTGAAGAAATTCCACATATTCATGTGCTTTTACCTTCGATTACTATGTATTTGGAGGTCCACTGCTTCTTGAAAGTTGTAAGCAGATTTTTTCTCCTAATGCAGATTACACGGTCTTTAAAATCAAATTCTTCTGTGTAGAAACGGAGCAATCCCAGCCACAGCTGCCCAACAGATTCAGTGTTTTTGCCATACTCTGGCCAAACAACTGACTGAAAATGACAGAAATATTTTTACCTCCAGTACTTACATTAAGTGGAGTAATTTGCATAACTTGGAAACTTAAACATGTCAGTCTAATTTTATAAAAAAACACAATTCAGTTACACCAGAATACTTCCCTTGCTTTCATAATTGGTATTAATAATTGAATATTTGTTTTAAAATATTTTTAAAATATTAACAGCAGATTTTGCAGAATTTTTTTTCCACATACAAATTACAACAAAGGATATTCTTAGATCTTTACAGCATGGGATTGGGATTTTCAAAGCAATAGCTACTCCACTTTCATTTCTATATTCAGCCACCATATGTGATTGCCTTGAGGCCTCCCTATTCTTTTCAAAACAAAGGCCTCACTAATGGTGTCTGTTATGCCTTAAACAGCTGGTTTTTTGCAACTTCTGAAAGGAATAGTCAAGTGCTATGGAGACAGAACTCCTGTCTGTTTCGTGAGGTCTTTGCAAAATGAAGCCATAAATTTTCGAGATAAAAGCATTAACAGTGTTTCTTCCTTGAGGCCTACTCAAGGCCTCAGTCCTCATTCCTGATTAACCGGCCTGGAACCAAGACAGGGTCACTCAGCAATCACTGAGTAATAACAAATCACCAGCTACCCCTAGAGGAAAAAATGACGTACTTTTAGGTGCTTTTGAGACTACCAAACTATTTTCCTAGACCACCAACCTACTGCTAGAACGATCTCCTTAATTAGCAGGAGGAGTGAGCAGAGGGAGATGAACCACCCTCTCCTATCTCGAATACAAATGGACTAAATTACAAAAACTGCTCACTCAGGACAACGAGTGGGTGCGCAGCATTATTCAAGTTTCATCGCACCCATCACCATGAGGGCTACAGAGATGGATTGATGGATTGATGGATTGACAGATACTTGGAGTGGCAAAATCTTACCTTTCTTCTCATATCTTTCTCTCTCTTTTCTCTCTTAACTTTATTCTGGGCACCTAAGGGTAATATCATTTTGAGTTTTGTTGCTGAAGACTTGTTCAGTTTTCTGACACAGTTGCAAACTTCTGCCAACCACTATTTACTATAATTCTGCTGAGGTTTAAGTAAATTTGTGATTTAAACGAACCCCTCGAGTAATTGTTGCTACTATCGTTTACTGCACAGAGTATTCAAAAGTTAACTCTGCCCTCACCCCACTGAGTGGTACAGGACACCATTATTTGAAGACAATGTTTCTTAAAAGGAATTCTTTTTAATTTGCAAAGCTACAAGTAACACCATTTCAAATTAACCTTTCTGATTTACTCACCAACTCCTCTATCTTATCAAAGAAATAAACGTTCCAGCCATCAACTAAAATTTCAGGTTTTTTTGGTTCTTTGTAGATCTGAAAGCATAATATTAAACTCATTAGAAGGGCCCTTCAGATTCAACACTGACATTCTCCTGGCCAATACAGTGTACAGATATTGGTTTCTTTCTTGACATACTGTACCTCTTGAAGAACAGGGATGACAGGTGGATTTGTCTGTTGAAGAAAATAAAGCACCATAAGAGTATATGCATAAGAAGAAAGGCTACCTCGAGATGCATCCCCAATGTCACATATCTAGAAAAAAGAAACACGATTTGTATATTTTATGGTTATGATCTCTTGCTGCAGACACTACTGCTTCTAGAATGTCTGAAATATACATACCTTTGTAAAGACTTTCATTGTGTAACACAGATATTTTACTCTAGGATCAATAGCTGCATATGAAGACAGGAGTCTCGTGTTATGCAAGGCCTATAAAAATAAGAAGTCATACAGAAAATACAGGTGCTCTGAAGAAATGAAGGAATAAGCTGAAAACAGGAAAACCAAAAACTGTAAGTTGTGTGCTCAAGAAATACAGATGGAAAGCCCTGTGTAGTAGAATGTATATTGGGAAGGTAAGCATTCAACGATGAGGGTATCACCTGCTCTGTCTAAAAGCTGATCGACA
The DNA here is from genome assembly GCF_037038585.1 of Patagioenas fasciata. Classification (NCBI taxonomy): domain Eukaryota; kingdom Metazoa; phylum Chordata; class Aves; order Columbiformes; family Columbidae; genus Patagioenas; species Patagioenas fasciata. The sequence goes on from NC_092560.1 coordinate 31,138,063, forward strand.
TCCTTAATCTGAGCAGAAGGTGGTACAGAGCAACATTTCCGGAACAGGACTACAGAAAGGGAATCATTCATCTACTACTGCATTTTCAAAATATTTGGTAGAAGGTAAGTTCTTGAACTAAGAGATTTGAAACATGAGAGCTATCAAATGGCCCATACCAGTGTGTAACTTCAAGAAGAAAACTTTCAGGCTTACTACGTGGGTGAGGTGTCTTCCTTAAGACTCCCCTTGAGCTCATACAAAAATTTCAGAAAGTTTAATACTTGGCTCTAAAGCTTACTTGCCTTTGATGTTTCAAGGAACTGGGTTTTGAAACCCAGCTCAGAAAACACTGAAAAGAAAAAAAACAAATTTGTTTTAAAAATATTTGACCAAGAACTTGGTTTTTTTTGTAAATACTAACACATGTTCCAGTTCAGGTGAGCTGGGTTCAAAATCATTATTCCAGGGTTCAAGGCTAAGCAAGGGCTATGATGGGAAGCAGGGTGCAGAAAAGCTGAAGTTGTATTATTTTGTCTTTCTCATTTACAGAAAAAATCTAAATGACTGTTTCTTACTATTACTAAAGAACTCATATATTTTCTTAGAGAACTGACAACTCTGAAGTCTTAATCGTACAATTGACTCCACTCACAGTCAAATAAAAAAAAAAATTGTTCCAAATCTAAAACTGCAATAGGTAATTGGAAGCAGCGACTACTGAACCTCAACAAAACCATCACTTCTATCTCAAGAAGCAGACCCACATTCTTCTGTTAAAAAAAAAAAAAAAACAAGAGAGAAAGAGATAACACCTTACCAGAGTATTATATAAACTGATGTCAACTTCAAGACCACTTCTGATATGGAAAAATTTGACAATTGGGACTTTAGCAGTTGTTATAGGCAAGACATTTTTTAAACCTAGGATGAAATGTTTAATTACTGAATGACTGCAATACAGTTATAACAGTATTAAATGCTCTACTACTAACTCCCAAGTGTAGTAAAAAGGCTAACAAACAAAATCTTAGTCGATACCAAAACTGTATTTCAGTATTTTAATACTAATTTTAGGCATTTGTCAAACATCATGAATCTACTAAATGTACTATATACAAATATACGTTTAGTCCTCAAATAAAACAAATAACAACCTAAACATTACAGAAAAACAACCTTAATAGATCGTTCACAGTTCACTCCAATTAGATTAATGTGAGATTCACCAAAACAAGCACTATAAAAGGATAATTTATTGTAGAAAAAAACAGAACTATCATTACAGACTTCTTTTAGCTTACCTTTTACCATTAGCTTATTAGGCACTGAAGATACAAATACAACATAACTACTAACTTGAAGCCTCAAACTTCAACTTATGGCTTGTTCTTGTGCATCTAGGTTATAAATATACTACCTGTCCAATTCAGATGTGGTCCTATGACATTATAAACTCACAGACCTACATGTGCAAACAAAAATATATCCAAGTATTCACAACATATAACTTCACTCTCACTAACATTAAGCTCTTCAATATAGCTTTATATTCATGATTTTCATCTACAGTGCCCTGCAACATTCATACTACAGCAACCGAAGTCACATGAACAGA